>NC_136527.1:202568086-202923086 GCF_053919585.1 Euprymna scolopes | reverse complement strand
ATAACTACTAAGAATATCAATTCTCTAATGTTAATTCACACCTTTCGATGGCTTTTTTCATATACAAACATATATAAGACTGTTGATTTCTAAAAATAAAAGTAAATAAATAAGGAACTAATTCTGTTGCAGTAAATTATCATGCGTATTAACAAATATATATTAATAAATATGTAATGTAAGGAAAATATCCAGTTTAATATCAAACACATTATAAATAAGCGGCTATATTTTTCCACACACATGACTTAAAACGAAAGCTATTTCAAAAGACCATATTATTATCCATTGCTAAGTAACTAGATTATATATTGATTTGTATTATTAACTTTAATTTACTGAGTATTTAAATTCACTTTTCCTGTAATATAAACTTATTATATTTCTATTGAATGCAATATATATTTATTATTGTCAGTAGCAACTATGGTAGTTGTATGTTTATTGTTTCTACAAATTATTACTATATTATTCGGTGTATCAAATAATGTGCTGAATGCAAGTAACAATTTGTTTAATTTCCAAAATAAAAAATATTTTAATCAAAATTAAAATAGGTATGAAGAATATCAATTCTGTAATATTGGTCAGGTAACAATTAACAGCTTTCGAGAGCTTTTTGGTATACAAATATGTATTATTAGACGTTAATTTAAAAAATGAAATTGCGATAATCGATTATTAAAACTGTTTATATCATTTGGGAATGATAATAATGCATTAAAAAACTGTTGATTTCTAAAAATAAAAGTACAAAAAGTAAGAACCTAATTCTGTTGCATAAAAAAATTAAATTATTATGAATATTAACAAATATGTAATGTTAGGAACCTAATTCTGTTGCATAAAAATCGCTATTAATATCAAACACATTATAAATAAGTGGTTATATTTCAACGCATATGACTTAAAACGAAAGCTATTTTAAAAGACCATGTTAGTATCCATTGCTAAGTAAGTAGATTATATATTGATTTGTATTATTAACTTTAATTTACTGAGTATTTAAATTCACTTTCCTGTATTATAAACTTATTATATTCCTATTGTTAGCGATATATTTTTATTATTATCAGTAGCAACTATTATTATATTATTGTATGTTTATTGTTCCTACAAATTATTACTATATTATTGTTTATTTTACTTTATTAATTGCATAATTCCTTTATCTATTACAAAATACTATGAATAATATTAAACATTTAAACAATATGAATGTGAATTACGTGTTTATTTCTGTGATTTTTAAATGTTTTATAAAGTTATGTTTCTTGTTTTGTTGGCATGATTAAAATAAACAATGATATTAAAATATTAAATTTCATTTATTTTTTATTTGCAGATGTTCCTGCTTGAATGTTTTTAATGAATATTAAGGCACCATCCTTCTCCTTAAACATTATTCTATACACAATTATTTCCTTACGTGGCAGACAACAAAAACGGCAGCACACAACATTATTAGACATATATGTATGAAGAGTTATCTGGATTGTTTAGCAAATAGTGATAAGAACATCACACATATTTAAATTTGTGAAATTTTTGTTTAATGTTTTTATAAACTATGAGATATCGAATTTAACATTTCAGAAAATTCGGCTAATTTACAAAAGAAAATATTTTAACCTTTATACTACGAAATATGACTTATAAAATAAACTAAGTGATACAAATTGAAATTTCTTTAGCATAAAATCTTACTTGAATCAACAACACCAGATTAAAATTGAAAAAGTCAGGATAGCAAGACATATTTATAACTTGGGAGTGATAATCTTGCTCCAGTTGCAATTTAATTTAAATATGAACATACACATTAGGGAAAAGCCACATTCTTGCGAAGTGTGTGGATATTCTTGTTCTCAAAAATCCAAATTAGTGATGCATATTAGAACTCACACTGGGGAAAAGCCACATTCTTGTGAAGTATGTGGATATTCTTTTACTGAAAAGTCAAATTTAGTGAGACATATAAGAACTCACACTGGCGAAAAGCCACATTCTTGCGAAGTTTGTGGATATTCTTGTTCTCAAAAATCCAAATTAGTGATGCATATGAGAACTCACACTGGGGAAAAGCCACATTCTTGTGAAGTTTGTGGGTATTATTTTTCTAAAAGATCAAATTTAGTGAGACATATGAGAACTCACACTGGCGAAAAGCCACATTCTTGTGAAGTTTGTGGATATTCTTTTACTGATAAATCAAGCTTAGTGAAACATATGAGAACTCACACTGGGGAAAAGCCACATTCTTGTGACGTGTGTGGATATTCTTTTTCTGTAAAATCAACATTAGTGACACATATGAGAACTCACACTGGGGAAAAGCCACATTCTTGTGAAGTGTGTTGATATTCTTTTACTGTAAAATCAAAGTTAGTGAGACATATGAGAACTCACACTGGCGAAAAGCCACATTCTTGTGAAATGTGTAGATATTCTTGTTCTGAAAAATCAACATTAGTGACACATATGAGAACCCACACTGGAGAAAAGCCATATTCTTGTGAAGTGTGCGGATTTTTTTTTGCTCATAAATATAATTTAATGAAGCATATGAGAACTCATGCTAGGGAAACTTCGAATGAGAGAGCAGAACTTCGAATGAGAGAGCAGAACTTCGAATGAGATCCTAAAAGAGAAAATCAAGAACTCTGACCTCCCTGAAGAAAAAAAAGCAGACAACAGTTGCTAAGCTGCGATCCCTTTTATCACAAATCAAGAGACACATAACAGAAGACGAAAATAGCATCAAGTATAAAGCCCTAAAAGATGCTGAAAATGATTACCTCCCTATTCAGGAAGGGGAGACTGAGAAAAGACTAAAGTCCAGATGGAGTAAGGACGAAAAGTGGACTTTAATTTGGGCTATGGAATATGTGAAAAGAAAATATGCAAAACAAAAGTAAAGGACAGAATTCTGGAGGGAAATTTTCTTCTATGTCTGTCCATGGAAGAATAATAATCCACATTGTAATTTAACCTCTCAAAAGAACGAGTGTTCCATGAGGAAGAACATAAACAGAAGAGAGAGGAAGTAACAGTTCTACTGAACACAGTGCAACATTTATCGGAAACTACTCAACAGATAACCCTTACAATGTAAAATCCAGCAGAAGTGCATAACTCCATATCAGGAACCCAAATATCCTCTCCACAACATCACTTTCACTATAAAGCAGATTACACATCTCCATCCCCATCAATATGTGAAATAACTCCCTCATCAAGAAAAACTCTATCTTGTGTTTTGCTTCCAGAACCAGATGATGATCAATTGGAAATAGAAGAAGAACTGTGTAACACAATAGAAAAAGATACCAACTTGAGCATGGAAGATAGGCCTAGGTTACCTAAAATACAAGCCTCAATATTCTTTAAGTCATTGATCATCAAAGTCAATATTGCTCTTATAAGGCTTGTTCTAGAAGAAATAGAACTTAGGCAGCTAAATAACGTCACATATGCAGCTGGAATGTACATTGCAACAATATACTTCCTCTGAATAAACACCAAAATAGAAACAAAAACCCTAATGTAACCAAAGCAACTGTTATGTAATGGATGACCGGGACCATCCGATACATAACTGTGAAAATAAACTTCTTTAAAAGAAAAAGACGAAAATATTTGAAAGGTGGGCATCGAATAATCGATTGTCTACCAGTCGAAGCGAAAAAATAATTATGTTGTAAACAGTAATCGGACGACGATTTTTTTTACAAAAAATGAAAGTTTGTGGGGGAGATGGAGGTTTGGAATGTCATATGAAGCTAGCAGGAGGTTGTGGACTCACGTGTGTAAACAAAGTCAATAGTCGGTCAGCTGAAGAGAAGTGGGTTACGATGTCTCTGGGTCAGATGCAGAAATGCATGTGTACAACGAAAACTGAGAAACGTGACCAGGAAATGCATGATCCATTATCGATAACAGAGTGATCGACCAGTGGCGTGGAAAATCACCGAGCAAAAACACATGCTAATATAAAGAGGTGATTTTTGGAGTCCAGCAGAAGAATAAAAAAAGGAGGGAGAGAGAGACGCCGATACATGAGATGTGCGTTGTTGAGAGCATAACGATTCCCCCCTCTCCATCACTGAAACAGAACAGTAAGCCGCACCATTAAATTGTGAACTGTTAAAAATCTCTATGTACAGAACGAGAAAAATAATTCTAACACAAAATATATTTTTATATAAAAAGCCAGCGTGTCTTACGTCTTGATTGGTATGCTGAGTTACGTCTGATCTTTGTGCGCATGTTAATTTTCTTTCAGCCGTTAACATTGTTATGGCAAGCGATTGACAGCTGACGGCAAGTAAGTGCACGGTCATGGTGGAAATAACATAACATAAATATAACAATCAGAAAACTAAACAAAATTGACGATCAATAAAAGAGGGCTGCGTAGTTTTGTTGCAGCGGGGAACTTACTAACTATGACTGTTCCCAACCTGGGGTCCTCGCGCTATAAAACAAAACCTATTTGGTGCCCGTGAGCCAGTTTGCATCAGCGATGCAAAACTGAACCTGGGGTATATATAATAAAAACTATTTGGTGCTGTTCGACCAGTTCACTCCTCAAGAGTGATAGGTAAGACCTTTAAAAAAAAAACTCTTACACGAAAAACTATTACACAAAAAACTCTTACACGAAATAACTCTTACACGAAAACAACGGTTACCACACAAAAAATAACTAATTCTACCAAAACGAAGAGAAAAACGCACGCAAGGAAAAGGCAAGGTCAGTGATTTTTTTCAATATTTTTCGTAACCTCGGCTCTAAAAGTTGTGTTGAAAAAAAAAATTGTTTTTCTTTAGTTCTTTCTCATAATTTTAGGGTATCGAGTAGATAATTTTCGAAGATGGAACAGCAGTTCTTTACAGATTTCGCTCAGATCCTAGGGGCTGAACTACGTAGGGAAGGCCATTTCGAACTCTCTGAGGGGAGAGGCGTTATTAGCGAAAATAAAAACTTTAGACTCTCGACAAGCGCACGAATATAGTAGGTGGCTTAGCAATATAGATAAGTATACAGGAATAATTAGACAAACGGAGGAAGAGAAATGTCAGTTAGCATTATTAACTACGGCTGGCCCAGTGGGACAGTTTGTTTCAAGTCTGCTAACCAACAATGCGAGTTTGGCATGGGTAGACTTGAAACGAGCTTTAGATAATTATTTTTGAGTCCAGGCAAATCCTACCAAATTTATGAGGGAGTTGGCAAATATTAGTCTAAAACCGTGGAGTTTCCCGATAGTACTAGTAAAACAGAAAGACGGAACGAAGAGGTTCTGTGAAGATTTTAGGGCCCTGAACAAGATAACAAAGAAGTATGCCCGAGCGCTACCAGTAATTAATGATATACTAGCTTCGTTTGGGTCAGCAAAATACTTCTCAAAGTTTGATTTGAAATCAGGGTATTGGCAGGTAAAGTTGAACGAAAAGGATAAAGAGAAAACCGCGTTCACCTGTCATTGAGGACTGTTCCAATTTAATGTAATGCCATTCTGACTTGCTAACGCTCCAGGAGTGTTCCAGGAGCTAATTTCCGTAGTATTACAGGGACAGGAAGAATTCGCCGTGCCTTATTTGGATGATATTTTAATATTCTCCAAAACAAAGAAGGAACATGTTATGCATATAGAAAAGGTGCTAGGTAGTTTACGTAAGTTTACGTAAGCATAACCTCGCGTCGAAGTGTGAGATTTTCGCCAAGGAAGTGCAATATCTGGGATTCAGAGTGAGTGAGAAAGGTATCCAGCCAGATGGGGACAAAGTTAAAGCGATTCAAGCAATTTCGACCCCGACCACTGTGAAGCAGGTTCGATCCTTTATAGGCATTACATCCTATTACAGGCGGTTTATCAAGGATTTTTCCATAATTGCCGAACCGTTAATTCGGTTAACTAGGAAGCATGCACGTTTCTGTCAGTCTGCTTTTAATCGATTGAAATTGAAGCTTGCAGAGATGGTGACGCTGGCATACCCGGACACTAGCAAAGGATACAGACTATACACAGATGCCTCCGATTATGCGATCGGAGCATCCTTGTCTCAAATGGTCTACGAACTAGAGGAGGGTCGGGAGATAGAGAAACCCATTTATTTTCTATCTGATAAGTTGTCAGATACCCAGACTAGATGGTCAACAATAGAGAAGGAAGCATATGCGATTCACTATGCCTTAAATAAGTTGAATCACTACTTGCACAGTGCTACGTTCATCATCTACACGGATCACAGACCATTGGAGTACTTGCTGAAATCTCTGATACAGAATAGAAAAATACTGACGTAGGCTTTAAGTATGGCTGCCTACGATTGCACCATACAGTACCTGAAAGAAAAGGATAACGTCTGTGCGGATCTCTAATCCCTAGCGGTAAATGCGAGTCGGGATGAAGACGATCCTCCAGTAGAGATATATGATAGGAATTATACGGTGAGTGTGATAAACTCGAATCGTTTTGAACGAAGAGAGTTTGTATCGCATAGGGATGACGAAGACTCACCAGTAGAAAGCGAGCGTCCTACACTATCAGGTTTGGATATGTGTAAAGAACAAGATGCCGATAGTCAGATCGTCGAATTAAACAAACGGATGAGGAGCGGTAAAACGTCCAAGATGGAAAAAAAATGTACATCATAATGGACGATATCGTATATTATTTATCACAACCCGACGATGATCCAGTAGTTAGATTATATATCCCGTCACATTTGAGGATGAAGGTACTGAATCAATACCATGATGAGAATGGTCATATGGGCGTGTAGAAAACGTTCCATGCCATTAAACAGAAGTATTTCTGGTCTGGTTTGTTCAAGAAGGTGAACGAACACATAGGGAAATGCGTACCATGCCAGACCAGAAATGTGAGGAGGCAACAACCTCAAATGCAGGAGACCGACATGCCTTCTTTTCCTTTTGCTAAGATTGCATTGGATATTTCCAGACCCTATCCGAGGACTTTGTCAGGCAATCAATACATAGTCACGTTCATCGACATGTATAGTGGTTGGCCTGAGGCTTTTGCTGTGCCTAATAAAAAGGCAGAGACAGTGGCGCATCTCTTAATTGAGAAGATATTTCCCAGATTTGGTGCACCATTGCAGTTACTTACGAATAACGGACCGGAGAATGTTAATGGAATCATGAAAAGGGCTTTAGAAGCGCTTAATGTTGATCAGGTGACCACCTCATTTTACCACCCGCAAAGTAACGGGAAAATAGAAAGATTCCATAGGACGATGCATGACGTACTAGCAAAGAAAATATTGGACAATGATCGTTCGTGGGACATGTACTTGAACCAGATGCTGGCTGCTGTAAGGTTTCATGTCAGCGAAACAACAAAGTTCTCCCCCTATTACTTGCTTTATAATAGAGACGTTGTCTTGCCGTTAGACAACATACTGAGGCCTCATAGAATTTACTACGGGGAAGAGGATCACGAGATCGCTCTGCAGGACATGCATCGGACCTTTACATTAGTCAGAAACAATAAAAAGAGAGCTAGGAAGAAAATGGTAGATAGGGCCAACGAGAAAACGAAAGCAGTCGATTTTCAAGTTGGCGATTTAGTTTATTATAGAAATCATAGGAAAAAGGGAAAGCTAGACGTAAGATGGTCTCCATTTTATGTAGTAATAGAGAAGACGGGGTCAGTCTCGTATAGGATTAGAAGTCAACTGACAGGGGCAGTAACAAAAGCCCATGGGAAACACCTTCGAAAAGCAGAACTGGAGGAATGGAATATCCCCAACGAGCAAGAGGGCTGTAGAAAAACTACCCTGTCAGCACCGGTAGAGGAAAGTAGTTCCGATACTGAATCCTCTAGTGGGGAGGAAGAAAATTATCCCCAATAGAGCTGTCGCCATCAACGGAAATCCCCAAGTCAGGAAAACAGGGTCCCGTTGATGGAACGGAAAATAATAACATGCAGCATGACGGTTGAAAGGAATAAGGAAGTTAACGAAATATCTAAGGACGATATATTGAACTTAGTGCCCAGGTCGTGCGGTGTTGATTATGATAATAGGGACCAGCCAACCGTAGCTAGGGCGAGCACGGGGGTTGGGAACTCAGATTATAATCAAGCTGCGGGTCGGGAGCGCGAAACAGGATGTTTAGACTGGGTAAGGAAGTTACTCTGTGGATTTTAGACAAAATCCTTATTGTTAACCTACTAACGGGGGGGTTCTCGTTGCAGGAAAATGGGAAAAATTATATGGTGGTTGGTGTGGCTTCCAATATTAGGGAGTTCGATGTTGCTACTAACATTTAGGATCCTGGCGTTCTGATCGAAAATTTGTACTATATGCTGCTCACAGTTTAAAAAAGTAATTAAAATGTTAGACTCATATTTAATTAATTAGTCATTATTAATTAAAGGGCCGAGGTAGTAGAGAATATTGGACAAATTAACCACTTCGTAAATTTGCAGCATATATTTCGCTGTTATACCGAAGAAAGACCTTATGCTTTCTTGTGTTGCTGTTTTATTATTATTATTATTTTTTTCTCTTTTTTTCCGTATGGAATCCATCGGAAAAATTTGTGACATTTGTAAAAGAACGTTGATTGTGAAAAAAAAAACAGAAAAAAGGAAAAAAAATAAATGATAATAAGGGAGGAATGTTATTAACGGATGTCTGGGACCATCCGATACATAACGGTTAAAATAAACCTTTTTAAGAAACTCGAAAGGAGGGCATCGAATATCGATTGTCCACCAGACAAAGTGACAAAAATAATTACGGCGTCAACAGAAAAATCGGACGACGATTTTTTTGTTTACAAAGTAAAGTGATTGTGGGGCAGATCGCATATTTTGCTGGAATGGGACATCCCTTTACGAGAACAAAGAAAGATTGGAATGTCATGGAAAAAACAATTATGGTCAAGGCTGGAACGTGTTGTAAAGACACGTGCAATAAACAAAAACAATAGTCGCCCGACTAAGAGAAAATGGGTTACTGGAGATCTGGGTCAAATGCAAGCAATGCATTTTGTAAATAAAGCTAAAACTTGCCTGGGAATTGAAGAATCAATTAACGACAATAAATGAATTAACCAATCAAATACAAGCCAGTGGAGACCGTAATATTGGAAAAATACGGGAACAAAAAAATCCTGTGAATATAACGATGTGATTATTGGAGTCAGAGAGCAGAAGTAGGTCTGAGGACCGCCGAAGGACGTGCGATTGTCGAAGTGAAATCGCGTTCTCCCCTCTCCGATCGCTCAATGAAAGGAAAGCCAAACCGCAGAACTGAACTATTTGATAAAATGCATGTAACGCTTTAGTTAACAATACACTTTTATACGAAAAGCACTCGTGACTTACGTCTTTCCTTTATGTTCTGAGTTACGCCTGATCGTTATGTGCATGTCAAAACTTTGTTTCAGATACCGTCGTTTTTTTTGACAAGATGGACAATTGATAAGTCAGCTTGAATGAAAAATGCCCGGTCAAGGGGGAAATAACCATGCTGCCTTAGCAGTTGCTATGACAACCGTTTAGCTCGGGTCGTAAACAAGTTAAACTAGCGGACGATCAATGAAATGGACGGCCACTACGTTTTTGTTACAAACCTACTAACTACGACCGTTTCCAACCTGCGCAACGTAACATGAGTTCAAGCTTTATGCCACCTGAAATACACAATAGTTAAATTACTACTAAACAAATCTCAAATCTATAATCTGGCAAGGTGCCGACTAAAATTAAAATATCTCTTCAGCATAGCTAGCTACAAGGTCATATGAGCTAATGACTGTGGAGCTACTATTAGTAAGGTTTACAAAATTAACAAGCTGAAGACGCCATTAGACCAAAACAAATATTGTCCTGGAATTCATCAAAACAATAAAGTCCACAAAAAGACATAATATAGTTTAATAGTTTATTGAGAAAACGAATTAGTTACTATCAATTCGCTTACTTGAAGCATTAGAAGTTGGAAATAATGAAATATAAAATATTCAGAAATCAAATGCAACCCTTTCCTTCCCACTAGAACCAAAAAATTATATTTGATTTCATCACACGAATGTAAATATCTTTTAAAGAGATATAATAGATGAAATAAAGTAAACACTCAGTTTATATGAACAAACCTTCATTTGCACAAATCCAATTGAATTGAACAATAAAAAAAAAGTTGATGTTGATATCGACAATTTAATGTCTGAATAAAACTCACAAAGTTTATAGAAAGAATTAATAAGCAATGTAATGCCCATTCAATAAAACACAATTGTTTTATATGGCTTCGGTTTTCAAAATATGGAGGAACGAGAAATTCTATATTCGAGACTCAAGTACAATTGTTTTATATGGTTTCGCTTTTCAAGATATGGAGGAACGAAAAATTCTTTATTCAAAACTTAATTACAATTCTGCTCCAGAAGAAATAATAGCTATTACTTCGACCAGCAAATTACTAATTAAAATTAGTTTATCACCAAAAATGTACATATCTCAAAAGATGTGATAGAACTCAAGTAAAAACTGCCATTTTGAAACAAATGATTAATTTACAATTACATTTCCATAGAGATCTATAAAAATAAAACAGTTTTACATATCAAAAAGTATGATAGAACTCAAGTAAAAGCTGCCATTTTCAAAACATTAAAACAATTGATTACGTTACAATTAAATTTCCACAAAACCTATTTAATTGGTAATAAAAATTAACGTTGACATGAAAATGAGATTTTGTTTATCGTTAGAGATCTATAAAAATAAAACATTTGAAACAAAAAAATGCTGCCAAATTTGAATCGAACAAGATATAGAGGAACGAAAAATTCTTTATTCGAAACTCAAATACAATTCTGCTCCAGAAGAAATAATACCTATTACTACGACCAGCAAATTATTAATTAAAATTAGTTTATCACCCAAAATTTACATATCTCCAAAAATGTGATATAACTCAAGTAAAAGCTGCCATTTTCAAAACATTAAAACAATTGATTACTTTACATTTAAATGTCCATAAAACCTATTTAATAGGTAATAAAAATTGACGTTGACGTGAAAATGAGATTTTGTTTATCTTTAGAGATCTATAAAAATAAATCATTTTTAGAGATCTATAAAAATAAATTATTTTTAGAGATTATAAACTTTAACATTTACCTTAGTTATGACAGTATGTTTTCAAGCTGAACATTTGGTTATATTGTAAAGCTTATCAAAACTAAGTATTTTATATCTTCCACAATAATTTAATGCACATATTTTTGAAATGAAATATTTTTATCACTATTTAAAGCATTGTAATTTGGATTTTATTTCGGCAAACACATATTGAATTTTCTTATTAATATCATCAATATTCTGATAAAATTCTTATTCAATCATTGAATGCTATTTGATTTTGATTTTATTTCAACAAACACATATTTAATTTTCTTATTAATATCATCAATATTCAAATAAAATTTTTATTCAATTATTTACTGTTATTTGATTTGGATTTCATTTTTACAAATAATACACGTTTACTGAATTATCTGTTGCATACGATTAATATTTTTGCAATACCTTTTACAATTATTGTAATATGTTCATGTTTTCTTATTTCATTGTCATCCTTCAATTGTTTGGTATTTTTTAAAATTCTATATTTTCAATTAGATTTGTATTGGTATTTCTCGGTTGAATAACATCGATATTCTGAAAATAAAGTTAATTATCACCGTATAACTTTGGTCTTTTATTGATCATAATCTATCCCCACCATAATAATAATGTAATTTATAAATTTAAATGTAGCTGCATTGTGGACTGTGGGTCCGATGTTGTTATGACTTTATAGTAGAGTTCAATTGCGCGTACCTAGCAAAATCAGGAATAGAACTTATCTACAGAGTTTTTTTTATAAAAACAACCGGTTTTTCTATAGCTGAACATTTGCTTAAAAAGCTGGCATGTGCAACGATTTTTAGCACTGACTTATTCACAATTCTGAGTCATGCTAATTCGATCTATCACCTGGAGATCTTGGAGACTATTCACGTTCGTTTGAAGAAACCTTATCTCTGCAAGAAGAGGGAATGTCTCTTAGATTTGAACGTGATCAGTCTCAAAGTGATATCAAAAGATAATTTTAAAAAGAGGCAATGCAGATGAGTTTTTTAAAGAAGGGGTAATTCCTCTAAGGGAAGTAACTCTATTTTACAAAATACGACGGTTGAAAAGAACTTGCTTGTGAAGAGTGCGACGTTTGCGAGAAGAAAGACCTGATTTAAAAAATTTCAAATATATACGTGTTAAATATAAGGCTTAACACAAATTAATTAGCTTTCTCGTGATTCGTTCAACTTTGAAAAGAATTTCTGGCGTGTATATCACTTAACACAAATTACTTAGCTTGTCGCAGCACGAGGGAGGAGAAAGCTATCTCGGCTATTATGGCTTTCGGTCCAAAACTCATACTTTTTGTGCGCTTTTGCGCATGCTCGTCACATATTCAATACTAGCAAGGATACCCGGAGTAGATTGGGATCGTATAAGACAATGAGAAAAATTTTGAACATACCTGCTATTCTTAAGACGGAGGAAGTTTTTATGACTATGTATCATTTGCCATCTATAGCAAAAGAATATTTTACCTACCTGTTTTCTTATTAAGGCAAACTACAAATAAGTTGTGAGAGCAGGTATCCAACACTTTTGTTTCGGTTCTGTTGTTGGAGTGGGGGATTCCTGATTGTAGATGGATTCCCTTTATCAGAAGGCTGTTGATTGTCTGACTGATTATTGTGGTAGGTAGCGTCTAGAAGGTCGTCATTTGCAGATCGTACAGCTTAATGAAAACGATCAATGATAAGGGCATGTTTTATGAGCACATTTAACACATTAAAAGGAAGCACGCCAAAAAGCAGGTTACGAACATTATATATATACAAAGAATATTTATTTACACAGAAGATTACGAACATTACATATATACATGAATATTTATTTACACAGAATATTACAAACATTACATATATACAAGGAATATTTATTTACACAGAATATTACAAACATTACATATATACAAGGAATATTTATTTACACAGAAGATTACGAACGTTACAGAGTGTTTGTATGCATGTGAACTAACATGAACGTAGATAAAATATCCGTTGCATGCTTGTGTGAATGAATTTATGCAAGAGTTCATATTATATGTTGGAAGTCCATTGTATGTTTAGGAGTTTTAATTATACATAAATGTTTAATTCTACCTTGTGGAAGGGAAACAATTTTGTCAAGTCGTGTTTAAGGGGATGTGTCCCTTACCTGAACGATAAGAAACATGATGTCATGCCGTAGGCAAGCGAGGGAACAATGAGACATGTTGTCATCTCGACGTCTCGAATGGAAAGATGAAGAAGAGAGAGAAAAAATGGAAGAGGTAACATAGAATGCCACCTGTTGGCAAAGCTAAGATTACCGCAAGGGCGGTAACCGGTGCATATAGAAGGTGCATGTATAGATGTTTATGTAGTTTTTTAAATGCCTGTTAGATTTGATAGGGTGTGTTCCTATAGCGGTAAGTTTTAAGCACTCGAGAGCATTTATTCAATATTTTTGAATAGCAGATTCATTGGTTCAAATTTCAAACACTCGAACATTTATTCAATATTTTTGAATAGCAAATTCATTGGTTAAAATTTCCAGCACTCGAGCATTTATTCAATATTTTTGCATAGCAGATTCATTGGTTCAAATTTCAAGCACTCGAACATTTATTCAATATTTTGAATAGCAAATTCATTGGTTCAATTTTTAAGCACTCGAGCATTTATTTAATGGCTAATTTATCTCCGGGCAGTAAGGTATCGATTTTAAAGATTAATTTTAGGATGTTGACATCGGGGATTACTATTGTTCAATCTAAAAGCGTGTATTGGTAATTAATCCAATCCATGCTTAGATTTGTCTGTTGTCTTCTACAAACATCAATAATGATCTTGTTAATCAACTGCTTCTTCATCCCAAAAGAGTATGTGTTGTAGTATACTGATATATATATATATATATATATATATATATATATATATATATATATATATATATAAATTCCACATCCAAACAACGTCGCAGCCCACAAGAGCAATGACAGTCAAAGAACCGGAAGTCCAAGACTCGAGCTTCGCCCTCATTTGGGCCCATCAGTTAGACACATCCGAACTCAGGATTTGAAACCCAAGCCCCTTGCGTTCGGATGTGTCTAACTGATGAGCCCACATGAGGGCGAAACTCGAGTCTTGGACTTCCGGTTCTTTGACTGTCATGGCTCTTGTGGGCTGCGACGTTGTTTCGCTGTGAAATTTATTATATACAATCTCTCACATTCTGAAAACCACACACACACACACACATATATATATATATATATATATATATATATATAAACATAACATGCATATATACGTGTCAAATTGTATAGCATGTACATAACCGTGCTCATGTAAATATGTCTCTGGACGTATGTATAGTGTTCTCCTTTCTGTTTTTTAGTATACAGCATTTACGGTATTCTCTGTGCGGGTATATATACATATTAAACCTGTTTACAACTGGAACAAATAACATACCCTTGCTGTCTTGGTGGTTTGTCATGCAGGACGAATACATTTCCTCTGAAGTAATATTTTCATATGAATTTATTCCATGGATGATACTTCTGTCTCAGTTGCAGACAATTCTCTCTGTGTTCTACATCCTTACTAATTAGTCTAAACACAGATTAATTTGTTATGAAGATTAGTCTCTAATTAGTCTATCTGCTTACATGAATTGCAGACACAAAATCTGTATCCAAGTCTACTGACCAACCCAGACTCTGGTTAGGCCAATTCTGACCGACGGTCTCTCTAACTAGATTATGTATAATAACACGTTTCTTTGTTCATTCTCTTACGTCACCAATAAGGTCATCGTATTGTTTATTGCATATAGTATTTTTATTTCCAAGTTAAAAAAACTATTTGTACGAATTTTATTATCTTTATCTTTCTGAATCAAATTCCAACTGTTATAATTTATTTTGTAACATTTTCCTTTATGGAAATATTTCATATTGAATAACATATAACAATCGCAGTGTCCTCCCGCTTTATCAACCGCTACCAAGGAGTCACAAAATTCAACAATATTTGGTAGTGAGACAGTATATATTTACCTGTATTCTTTAATAGTCTCTCACTCGTTGTGGCTATGAAATTTATATTACATTTTACTAGCCATACTTCTGTGACAACTTTATCAATAACCAATATAGTGAAACAATACAAGAATCGATGCAACTCTAACATTCCGCTTGGTATTTGACGTCTGCTGAGGCAAACGTTTCGTGTGATGTTCATTCACCATTTTTATTTTGGGATCAGAAGAACATTTGATATATTGAGCTTTGCTTACCATTGAAGCTCGGTATGCATGGTTAATTTCAGTGAGCCCTAAGCCACCTTTTCTCAGTGGTAAGTACAGCTTGTCCATGCACTGATGTTTGTAAATGACTCTATGAGGGGCCAGCATTCTCCGAGTTTGTACGTCAACGCTATTGATACAGTTATGTGGACAACTTATTATGACAAATCCATAAAAGACAACAGGTTTTGCCAATTGATTGATGCAGTAATTTTGTTTTTGGTGATAATTCTGATGAGAGGATTGTTTAAGTCGCTTGAAGTATTCTCCCTGCGCTTTTTCTCTCATCTTTTCATGTTCAAGTGTCGCATTCTCCTCTACTCCCAGGCATTTATAGACACCATCTTCTCAAAGGTTTTCAATATGACCATTGTCAAGATTAAGATGTTCTGATGCTGTCCTTCTTTCTTTTCTTTTTTCCAGTGTGAGTTCTCATATGTTTAACATTGTCAGGGAGTGTGTTGATGTTGCCTTTCTTCTTTTCTTTATAGTGCACTTAGCGCATTTGTCCATGTAGCAGCCGATTAGTCGATATTTGTTAGTCATGTGGGTGTCCTCATTTTGGGGAATAAGTGATATACAGCCGAAAGTAAGCGAATTAGGCGGTTCTTCATCACCACTGATGATTCTACTGAATGTCTTGCCATAGTGATGATGAAGTGCGATCAGTTATTTCAGCCAGAAATTTGCTATGTTGTCTATTCCTGGGGTTTTGAAATTACTGTATCAAGCTACGTTCCTGCAGACAACTTCCTATGTATTTTTTAGAGCTGGCATCTTTTCGTTATCCTTGTTCGACTCTTTTATGGTATTTATGCAATTGTTTTCTTTATGTACTTTAATGTCCTCATAGAGTGGCCTCCAGAAGTTTTCAACTTGCGCTTGAGTTGAGTTTTGTTTTTATTTGTATGTGTTGGGGTAAGAGTTTGAACTGAATAAACCATGCTGTTCCGTATGTTGTATGATTTATTTCACACAATGTTGCATTAATTAGGGCGATTCTTGTGAGGGTATAATTGACTTTTGAAACACACATCTTGTAGGCTTTATTCATTTTAATTCTTAACAGTCTTTCCGATATTCAACAGTCAGACATTCTTGCTCTAGTTCCAACTAGTCCGCATCCAGTGTAACATGTTCAAGTGTGACATATTGTTGCTATGTCTGCCCAAGTTTAAATTGTGTTGGGTCTGTTGGGAGTGATTCCTGGGGAGATGTTGCATTATAAGATAGAGTGACACGTAGGGTATATTTCTGGTTTGTTTTTAGTAGACTGGGACTTGGTGGCATTGTCTCAGGGAGCTGTGTCAGGTGAGAATGTGTTGTAGTGTTTCCCTGTTGGGTTTGGCAGATCTTGGCTATAGGGAGAGGATTAGTGATTGGGCAAATATTGTTTTTAGCCATTTCCTGGATATTTTTTTAGCTGGGATATTTGCTTCACAGAAAGACGTTCCTCAGAAAATAAGATTTCTGACATGTTAACTTTTCATTCTCAATCTCTTTCTTGTTTGGGAAGTGATGTTTAAAAATATATTTCCATTGCTTACAACTTTCTGTTAGTTTTTTTTATATTCTATTTTGTCATATTCCATTGACCAAATCAATGTCCATTTTTCCTCTCTACTCCACTGGGTTGTGCACATTCAGCAGTGTTAGATTTGGTAAAATCAATCGCTGCTTCACTAAAAGCTTTCTTCTTGATTGACGCTTCAACATCTTTTGAGAGATAATTATGTACTTCGGATACAATTGAAAGTAAGTTTTTAGTTGTAGTTAGTGATGTTTTCTCTTTTGCTAAGGTTGAAGATTTAACTTAAGACTCAAATACTGTAGCTTTTTCCTCACCCATTTCTCATACCTTGAGTATGCGAAACAGTAAAAAATAATTTTCTTTTTTTTTTGTTATATTGTCTTTTCCTCGGAGTCTTTGTTTGGTCTAGCCGGAGTACAGGACCAGAATTTGAATAATGTGATAGAGTGCCCAGCTTAGTGCTGTCATTTGTGGCAACATACCTAGGAGAAGAGGCACCGTTTTCCTATGACTTAGTGATTAGCTATGCTGAGGGGATCTTTTTATTCTTGGCGACATCCTGCCAGTTTGTTGATTTAGTTTCATTTTTCATTTTCATTTAAATTTGAATATTTGATTACGATTTACTTTATATTGAAAACTGAAAGTATCCTCATACCAGAGACCTTGCTAAACCCCTGTACATTGAGACCGAAGACACCCGAGGTTGGTATCCAGTAGGCATTCAATTCTCCACAGTGTGAGTTCTCATATGTGTAACTAATAATGATTTTCGAGAACAGGAATATCCACACACTTCACAAGAATGTGGCTTTTCTCCAGTATGAGTTCTCATATGTGTCACTAAATTTGATTTTTGAGAACAAGAATATCCACACACTTCACAAGAATGTGGCTTTTCCCCAGTGTGAGTTCTCATATGTATCACTAACTTTGATTTTTTAAAACAAGAATATCCACACACTTCACAAGAATGTGGCTTTTCCCCAGAGTGAGTTCTCATATGTGTAACTAATGATGACTTGTGAGAATAAGAATATCCACACACTTCACAAGAATGTGGCTTTTCCCCAGTGTGAGTTCTCATATGTATCACTAACTTTGATTTTTCAGAAAAAGAATGACCGCATACTCCACAAAAATGTGGCTTTTCCCCAGTGTGAGTTTTCATATGTGTCACTAATGATGATTTTTGAGAGCAAGAATATCCACATACGTCACAAGAATGTGGCTTTTCCCCAGTGTGAGTTCTCATATGTGTCACTAATGATGATTTTTGAGAACAAGAATATCCACACACTTCACAAGAATGTGGTTTTTCCCCAGTGTGAGTTCTCATATGCATCACTAACTTTGATTTTTCAGAAAAAGAATGACCGCATACTCCACAGAAATGTGGCTTTTCTCCAGTGTGAGTTCTCATATGTTTCGCTAATGATGATTTTTGAGAACAAGAATATCCGCACACTTTACAAGAATGTGGTTTTTCTCCAGTGTGAATTCTCATATGTCTCACTAAGGTGGAGTTTTGAATAAAAGAATATCCACACACTTCACAAGAATGTGGCTTTTCCCCAGTATGAGTTCTCATATGTATCACTAAATTTGATTTTTTAAAACAAGAATAGCCACACACTTCACAATAATGTGGCTTTTCTGTAATGCGCATATTCATATTTAAATTAAATTGCTCCTGGCGAAGTTACCAAGTTATAAGCAATATGAGATTTTATCCTGACTTTTTCAGTTTGTAATCTGTAGTTTTTTATGGAAGTTAGAGTTTATGCTAAAGAATTCTTAATTGTGTATAACTTTTCATTTGTTTGATAAGAGATATTTTGTAGTGTAAAAGTGAAAATATTCTATTTTGGAAATTAGAGGATGTTTCTGAAATGTTAAATTCGATATCTTATGATTAATAAAACCATTAAACAAAAATTTCACAAATTGAAATATGTGTGACGTTCCTATCACTATTTGCTAAATAATCCACATAAAATAACTCTTCACACATATATGTCTAATAAAGTTGTGTGCTGCCGTTTTTGTTGTCTGCCACGTAAGGAAATAATTGTCTATAGAATACTGTTTAAGGTGAAGGATGGTCCCTTAATATTCATTAAAAACATTCAAGTAGGAACATCTGCAAATAAAAAATAAATGAAATTAAATATTTTAATATCATCGTTTATTTTAATCGTGTCAAGAAAACAAGAAACATAACTTTATAAAACATTTAAAATTCACAGAAATGAACATTTAATTCACATTCATATGGTGTAAATGTTTAATACTATTCATATTATTTTATAATTGATAAAAGAATTATGCAATTAATAAAGTGAAATAAACAATAATATAGTAAGAATGTGTAGGGACATTAATACTATAATTAATAATAAAAATATATTGCTACTAATATGCATACAATTACCGTAGTTGCTACTGAAATTAATAAAATATATATTGCTAACAATAGAAATATAATAATTTTATAATACATTAAAATTTAATTTAAATACTCAGTAAATTAAAGTTAATAATACAAATCAATATATAATCTCGTTACTTAGCAATGGATACTAATATGGTCTTTTAAAATAATTTTGTTTGTATTTCTGTGTTGAAATATAGCTGCTTATTTATGTGTTTGATATTTAACTGGATATTTTCCTTACATTACACATCTGTTAACACTAATAATAGCGAATTTAATGAAACAGAATAAGGTATTTATTTTTTTTACTTTTATTTTTAGAAATTAACAGTTTTTTCATCCAACAAATTATTTAATCCAACGTTTTTGAATGCATTATTATCATTCCCATATTTTATTATATAAATGATATAAACAGTTTTAACGATCGTTTATTGCAATTATTTTTTTTAAATTTACGGTTTAATACATATTTGTATAGCAAAAAAGTTCTCGAAAACTTTGAATTGGTTACCTTACCAAATACTACAGAATTGATATTCTTAGTAGTTATTTTGATTTTGAGTAAAATAATTTTTTATTTTGGAAATTTAAGAAATTATGTCATCCCCATTTTTGCGTATTTTATTATTCATATATTCAACTGGATATTTTCCTTACATTACATAACTGTTAATACTAATAATAGAGAATTTCATGAAACAGAATAAGGTTCTTATTTTTTTACTTTTATTTTTAGATATTAACAGTTTTTTCATTCAACAAATTATTTAATCCAACGTTTTTGAATGCATTATCATTCAAATATTTTATTATCGAAATGATATAAACAGTTTTAACAATCGATTATTGTAATTTTATTTTTTAAATTACGATGTAATACATATTTGTATAGCAAAAATGGTGAATTGATTACCTTACCAAATATTACAGAATTGATATTCTTAGTAGTTATTTTAATTCTGAGTAAAATAATTTTTTATTTTGGAAATTTAAGAAATTATTTCATCCCCCATTTTTGCGTATTTTATTATTCATATATTTTTTTTATTTTCTTTATGATTTTTATCCTAATTATTTTCACCTTCTAATAGTATAAATTATTAAAATATATTAATGTTGAAAGCTTTATATGAATTTAAATATCGCCTGTAAAATGAGCCTATTTAACTCTTGATATACGAACTAAACTTCTTTCTTCTGCATATTAATGTTGTATCGATAACCAGTAGATATTTTATTGTTTTTTAAACTTTGTTTTTAATTCGCTTTAAAATTAAATTTCCTTTAATCGATTTTGGATTTTTATTTCTTTAACACCTTTGTAATCAGCTTTAAAATTAAATTTTCTTTTTGAACCAAGAAAAAAGTGAACATTTTCTTCTTTGATGAACTGATGAAAAGTCTGATGATTTTTTGGTTTATGCAATGAAACACGTGTAAGACGCAGTAATTTAAACAATATGTGAATTAAATGTTTAATAAAGTTACATTAAGTTTAATAAACCGTTGTTTTTTTAGATATGTTTATTGAATATATACATTATAAACGTATTTTGTTTTAAGGAAAATGTGTACATGCATGCGTGTGTGTGTGACAATCTTGATGTAATATTTTTCATTGTTATAATGAGAGAAATATATCTAGGTTAATCAGAAAACGTTTGTTTCTGCCTTCCTAAAGAACATACATATACTGTATACAAAATATGTAAATTTATCAAAACTATCGACAATTTCTTATAATGGATTTATTTAATGCCGAAAACGTAACTAATTCGGTTCGAAAACCTACATTAAAATCTGTACATTTATTTTTTATTACTTATTTTTGTTTTCCGTTTATATTTATCAAATTTAAAGCATATTATTCAAATTTATAGATTGTTTAAGGATATCCGTTTATCCGTTTATCGCTAATTCATTTGAACATAGAAATTGTTGTTACTACATGTGTTTAACTCGTGAATGAGTTAATATTTAATCTTTAACTATGATTAAAACAAAATTGTTAAAATTTTTGTATCCACTATCAACATAGTAAGCACATGAGAGTATAGGTCTACAAAGCTAAGATTACCATATGTGTTGTGTATTGTTGACAAATATGTGTTGTGTATTGTTGACAAATATGCATTGTGTATTGTTGACAAATATGCATTGTGTATTGTTGACAAATATGTATTGTGTATTGTTGACAAATATGTGTTGTGTATTGTTGACAAATATGTGTTGTGTATTGTTGACAAATATGTATTGTGTATTGTTGACAAATATGCATTGTGTATTGTTGACAAATATGCATTGTGTATTGTTGACAAATATGTATTGTGTATTGTTGACAAATATGTATTGTGTATTGTTGACAAATATGTGTTGTGTATTGTTGACAAATATGTGTTGTGTATTGTTGACAAATATGTATTGTGTATTGTTGACAAATATGTATTGTGCATTGTTGACAAATATGCATTTTGTATTGTTGACAAATATGTATTTTGCATTGTTGACAAATATGTATTGTGCATTGTTGACAAATATGTATTGTGTATTGTTGACAAATATGTGTTGTGTATTGTTGACAAATATGTGTTGTGTATTGTTGACAAATATGTATTGTGTATTGTTGACAAATATGTATTGTGTATTGTTGACAAATATGCTTTCGGCCAACTACCAACACCATCTTTGTCTTAGACTTCTAAAAGAGTCTCAAATATACGCTCTGCAGAAACATACCTACTCTCGACCAATCGGACAAACATCAAAATCCAGCCATTCTCCTTTGTTGTTGCTTGTAATGCTTCTATTGTTTGAGACGAAAAAATTTTAAATTTGATTGAAATGTTTTATCTTAAAATATTTGTTCATTTCTTATTCATCCAAACATTAAAATTATTTGTAATCATAGACCTTTATATTAAGCGAATTTAATGTTTTATATTTAAATATTAGTAAGAAAAATTTTGCATGTAATTTATATTTTCTGCATTTAACATGATAAACAATATGGTTACAATTTATTGTGGCAGAGAGGAAGTTGTATCGGTTTCAGTTTTCTTACGTTTGTTAATGGAGATTAAGAGCCAAGTGTCGTTAACTATTCTACAAATTCATGTAAAAATTTAATAAACAAAATATACTGAAAAAGTATCCTTATGGCGTTTCAAAAACAACACACATTGCAACTGAAACATAATAAGATACTACGGATTACGGGCCATATCAGCAGAGGCATTCCCTGTGATTTGTTTTGCATATATAGTCAGGAAAACAGGGAACAGGGAGAGAATTACAAATGTTTTCATGAACTTCTTTCTTTCATCGTTAAGTCACAATTGAAAGAGAAAAACAAAAAAACTCATATAAGTTTACAGCTTTGAATAGAAAGGTACTGGAATATGATGATGTATTATAATGAGTTACGTAAACAGAGCATTGATGAAGAGTAACACTAGATAAACATGTCAAACGATCATAAAATTAATTGTCAGCCATCGTTTGTGTTTTCCTATGATTATTATTATTATTATTGAGTTTGTTATATTGAATTAAATATTATTTCCTATAATTATCATTACTATTGAGTTTTTATTGAATTAAGTAAGATTTTATATGATTATCATTATTGAGTTTGATGTATTGAATTAAATAGGATTTCATATGATTATCATTAGTATTGAGTATCCATATTGTCATTAAATATCATCTTTACTGTTTGTATAGCAAACTTTACCCGGACATTAAATTGTATTATGTGTAAGGAGTGTGTAACAACTCACCTGCCAAATCGATTGGCCTTAAAATGTTTGTGTGTTGTATCAATACTAATTCATCTTTACATAATAATCAGACAATAAATATATTGTGCGGTTGTACTTCATTGTTAGGTGAGCATTGGATTAGATAAGCTTACCTAACATTTCTGAGCTGGTTTATAAGGTGCAGACTTAATAAGTATGAAGTTATTTAATTAGAAATAGAGCAAAAGTTGTTCATGGGAGAGACTTTATAGAATTTTATGATCTCCACAGAATATGTTCTTACAAAGTGCTGAAACTTTTTGGATTTAAATTTGTGACCCCAGTTTTTAATAGTTTGTAACAGTTGTTATTTTTCAAAAGTTGTTTTTACACAATAATTGATATATTTTTTAAGTTTAAGAAAAGTTTTAAATTATCATATATTTTAAGTTTTATTTACACAATAATTAATATATTTTTCAAGTTTAAGAAAAGTTTTAAATTATTATATTTTTTAAAAGTTGTTTTAAACAATAATTATTATATTTCTTCAAGTTTAAGAAAAGTTTTAAATTATTATATTTTTTAAAAGTTATTACTACATAATGATTAATATATTTCTCCAAGTTTAAGAAAAGTTTTAAATTATTATATTTTTTAAAAGTTGTTTTTACATAATAATTAATATATTTTTTAAAGTTTAAGAAATATTTTAAATTATATTTTGGAGTCAGTGAAAAGTGTATGTTTGAAATTTTATATACCTATGTTTGACTTATGTTATTTTACAAAAGAGTCCGCATTTATCAAGGCCCAGATGCCACTCGAGAATAAAGGTTAATAAGCATACAGTGGTCAATGGAACACTGTAGTCTTAATTGTTGATGGAAATTTGATAAATTGGATTACTTAAGGGAAACGGCTCATAAAGAACTTGCTTAGGTTGGACTTGAAAATGACGAAATTATAGTCAGCTGGAAAGCAGGCAAATGGAAGAGTCTCACAGGTGTGCATTCTAAGAAAGAAACTTTGTTCATGGAATCTATGTTTATATTACGCCCCGATAAAGAGTGGGGGAAATTATTGATAGTTTTTTTTCAGCTAGACGAGTGTTTCTCGTGAAAGTTTGGCGAGTGGGGGCAATAGACTAAAGCTCAGACGAGCACCACACACCATGAAAATAATGATAAAGCAGAGACAGGCTGTGAGAAAGAGTTTGCAGGGAAAAGAAAATGGCATCCCTGACTAAGTTACAAAGTCTACTTTTAACTCTGTCAAGGACGGAAACATGAGTTGGAATAGATACATCAAGATCATTGCCAAGACTGCGGCAAAGAAGGTGGGCTCTTTCTACCTTGCTAGAAAGTTACTTACACTTGAAAATATCCTATACCTCTACAAAGCTACCATTCGCCCACGTATGCCGTATTGTTGTGACATTTGGGCTGGTGCATCTGCTACTAATCTCTCGCTCCTGGGCAGGATTCAAAAGAAAGTCGCCAACTTGATGGATCCCGAATTGTCATCTAAGCTTCAGCCACTTTCCCATCAACAAAATATTGCATCCCCTGCTTGTTTTACAAGTATTATAATGGTGAATGCTCTGACGAACTATAAGCTCATGTACCCCTTAATGAAAATACCCCCGACAAACCCGACAGGCAGCAAAGTCCCAGCCCAACACAGTAGGGATCCCTAGATGTATGAAATCCTTCTATTCTAATAGTTTCTTCCCTAGAACTGCTAGACTAGATGTGTCAGAAACTTTGTGAAATATATTGAATAACTCCACCCCCTGTCTTTCCAAGCTTATAACTACTCGAAAAATCTAATTAAACTCCTATTTTTTTCAATTTAAGGAGCAAAAACCGAGGTTTCAATTTAAAAAAAGAGAAAAAAAAAACAACGTGTGTGTGTGTGTTTTTTTTTTTTAAGGGTTTAAACTTCGGACTTAACAGGTAAATTTCTAAAAAAACACTACTTTTTTGTTTTAAATTTGAATATATTATTTATTGATCTTTCATCTTCAATTTGTGATATATAACACTTTGATGAGTAAATTAATTATTTACTTTTTAATAGACATTTCAAAATAGGGGGCATGAATTAATTCGACCCCTGTCTTTCCAAGCTTATAACTACTCTAAAAATGTAATTCATCCCCTATTTTTTTTAATTAAAGGAGCAAGGACCAACGTTTCATTTAAAAAAAAAACAACAACGTGGTTTAAAAAAGGGGTTTTAAACTTCGGACTTTACAGGTAAATTTCTAAAAAACACTTTTTTGTTTTAAATTAGAATATATTATTTATTGATCTTTATCTCCAATTTGTGATATATATAAACTTTGGTGAGTAAATTAATTATTTACTTTGTAATAGATATTTCAAAATGGGAGGAGCATGAATTAAAAAAAATGTTTGTCTAAAATATTACATTCGGTTTATTGGAAAGAGCATAAAATTTCACATTGATCCTGAAAATATCGTAAAAATAGAATCAATAGAAACATTTTGATAGATTTTTGAAGTTTATAAATTGAAAAGTACTGAACTCGTAAAACTCAATTAATTTCATTACGTTTTTTTTTTTTAAATAAAGAATAATATTTCTATTACTTTTCATACAACTTTAATAGTTTATTTTGATAGTATAATCCATAAAGAAAATGAACAACCCACTTTTAAAAGAGAAATTACGAGTTTTTTTTATATTTTATTCGAAGTTTCGTGTTAGGGGTGTCAAAAAGTCCTACAAAAATCCTGATAACCTACTGCTAGACTTAAAAATTCCTGCTTCCCCATCTGTACTGACATGCAGAAGTTCAAGTGTAATGTAAACAAACATTTTGCTGCTAAACTCCCTACATAGTATCCCTGCAACTTAGGTCCCTGATAGTAGCCCCTACATCAAAGTGCCAATGTGCCGTGTTTTGTGTAATTAAAAAAACTGGTAAAACCAAACAGGAGACCCATGTAAAAAAGTAAATTTATTGGACTTAAGGAGTCGGAGTCTATTTAAAAAAATTCCGACTCCGACTCCTAGTACTCTTAGAAATGCAAATCGAATCAAAGTATTGTGTTTATGATAAACATTATGATTTAGCTACATAATACATTATTGTGGACATAAAACTACATCTAAAAGAAACAAAAAAAAATCTCTAAAAAAACCCGAAAAACTATGCTGGTTGTGATTGTTAATATTTACAAATTATTTTGTTCTATATAAAGTTTCTGTTAATTAGTGATGCCCAATAAATGAAGGATCATTTTATGTAAACTTTATTAAATAAAATTATCCTTATTCGAAAACCCCAAATATTGAATAAAATATCAAAATTCAAACAATTCTCTAGCGACATATTAGATAAATGTCGACACAAAAGTATTTGTAAAAATATTTAAAAAAAACAATAAAAATATTTTAAAAAAACATTTTGTGCTCAGTTGTCTGACAATTCGACAAAGTTTTGATCAACTAATTTTGTTTATGGTAACCATTATTATTTTCTCAGAAATAACGAAAATAAATAAACTCATTTTTGATTAAAAAAAATCCAAATATCAGATTGAATCGTCTATTATTAGAAAGATTAGGAAGGTGTGGGTGCTCATTTTCAGTTTAATTTATGAAACAAAGGCGTCAATATTAATTTTTTTTTTCATTCTATTTTTCGGAATATTTTTTATGGCTTTTCAGACGTAATGGCAAACAAAAAATTTATTTTATTTAATTTATTTTTTATTAGTAAAACTAAGCTGAATTCGATTGTAAACATTTACCAATTATTTTTTTTATTAAGTTTCTATTATGTGCTTATCTTATGTAAACAAACAAAAGAATCATTTTATGTAAACGTAATAAAAGAATCATTTTATGTAAATGAAATAAAAGAATCATTTTATGTAAACGTAATAAAAGAATAATTTTATGTAAACGAAATAAAAGAATAATTTTATGTAAACGTAATAAAAGAATCATTTTATATAAACGTAATAAAAAAATCATTTTATGTAAACGAAATAAAAGAATACTTTTATATAAACGAAATAAAAGAATCATTTTATATAAACGAAATAAAAGAATCATTTTATGTAAACGAAATAAAAGAATCATTTTATGTAAACGAAATAAAAGAATCATTTTATGTAAACGAAATAAAAGAATCATTTTATATAAACGTAATAAAAAATCATTTTATGTAAACGAAATAAAAGAATCATTTTATATAAACGTAATAAAATAATCATTTTATGTAAACGAAATAAAAGAATCATTTTATGTAAACGTAATAAAAGAATCATTTTATGTAAACGAAATAAAAGAATCATTTTATGTAAATGAAATAAAAGAATCATTTTATGTAAACGAAATAAAAGAATCATTTTATGCAAACGTAATAAAAGAATCATTTTATGTAAACGTAATAAAAAATCATTTTATGTAAACGTAATAGAAATCATTTTATGTAAACGTAATAAAAGAATCATTTTATGTAAACGAAATAAAAGAATCATTTTATGTAAACGTAATAAAAGAATCATTTTATGTAAACGAAATAAAAGAATCATTTTATGTAAACGTAATAAAAAATTATTTCATGTAAACGAAATAAAAGAATCATTTTATGTAAACGAAATAAAAATATTATTTTATGTAAACGTAATAAAAGAATTATTTTATGTAAACGAAATAAAAGGATCATTTTATGTAAACGTAATAAAAAATCATTTTATGTAAACGAAATAAAAGAATCATTTTATGTAAACGTAATAAAAGAATCATTTTATGTAAACGAAATAAAAGAATTATTTTATGTAAACGAAATAAAAGAATCATTTTATGTAAACGAAATAAAAGAATCATTTTATGTAAACGTAATAAAAGAATCATTTTATGTAAACGAAATAAAAGAATCATTTTATGTAAACGTAATAAAAGAATCATTTTATGTAAACGTAATAAAAGAATCATTTTATGTAAACGAAATAAAAGGATCATTTTATGTAAACGTAATAAAAGTATCATTTTATGTAAACGAAATAAAAGTATCATTTTATGTAAACGTAATAAAAGTATCATTTTATGTAAACGAAATAAAAGTATCATTTTATGTAAACGTAATAAAAGATTTATTTTTATTTTAAAAGGTATTAAATGGGATTTTTTTAAAGTTTAAAACAATAACTTACCTTACATATTGTAAACTTATTTTAATATTTAAAGTTTACTTAAATAAACACATTTCGGTTAATGTCAAGTTTCTTTCCAACTCCTCAAAAAACTTTAAAATGACAACTTGAATAGGTTTTCGGTGATGCTGAAAACGAATATCACATTTAAATTTGGGGCAGATAAGTAGTTTTCATGATATGAAGAAATTACTTTTTCAATAAGTGGGGATCACTTTCCTATATAAAAGTAACGTAAAATGAGCACCCACTTTTTGGTCACTTAGTAATTTCTTCATATCATAAAGCAATTATTAAGAAGAATTTAGCTATTTAACTTTCAGTTAATTTTGCTACTTAACTTTCAGCGTCATATTCGTTTTCAGAACCCTCAAACACCGGCGCTGTTTTTTTACTAAGAGATTTGTTCACTTTTTTCATTTTCACATTTGTTTTATATGACGAAATTATTATAAAGCGGGTGCTTTTTTTTACGTGAAATTTATATAAGACAATGATCCCACACTTTTAAAAAAAGTAATTTCTTCATATCATGAAAACTACTTAGCTACCCCAAATTTACATGCGGTATATGTTTTCAGCATCATTGAAAACCTAGAAAAATCGTCATTTTAAAGTTTTTTGAGGAGTTGGAAAGAAACTTGACATTGACCGACATGGTCACATTTCATATATATTTTATCCAAGAAACCAATATTTTTATTGGATTGCAATAAAAAAAAATAAACCTATTTTCATATTTAAGATTATTTCAAAGTTGTGTAAAGTGAAAAAACAAACTTACCTTCTATTCCACGAATTTAATACGAAAAAAAATCGTTTTTCTCTTGTGTCCAACGCAGAAAATTTGTTTGTTTGTTTGTTAGAATTTCTTGATATAATCTTTAGTAAATTGATATAAATTTTGTTTTGTGTGTCCAATTCATTAAGCAATCAAATATATGAAAATATAAAAGAATCAAAATTAAAAGATGAAAAACATGATTTAAACGTGAAATTATTATAAGAAGAAAAAAATCAACTGCTTCAGAACAAAGAACTTATGTTCATCGTAAAACGGTGTAATCATTATTTTGTTCCTCGTGTAAAAGATTGAACATTTCATTATTATTTGGATTAGTCGAACTACTGTTTACATCCAAGATGAGAACAGTAATCCAAATAACCCAACTATAAAAAAAAATGCAAAACTGAATATTTCACATAAACAATTCAAAAAGGAAGGAATTGAACAAATAGCGAAGTCAATCAAATAACAAAAACTAGATTTGAACCAACAAGAAACAAAACAATAATCACATGATTACATTATGAAAATTGCGACTTATTTTTATCAGATTCGATTCCGTTAACTTTACGATAACCTTAACTTAAAATTCCAGACTTAAACCTGATGTTTTACATGCAATCAACGACTAACGATGAAAGTGTAGTACCTGTTTCTAGCTTGTTTGCGCATTTCAGCCATGTGTCGCGCTGTCGCGTTGTCGCTATCCTGGCTTTCTTTGTCATGTTTTGCGCCATCCCATGTATTACCTCCTCCTTTGATAAAAAAGTAGTGCAATGTTGTAACAGAGGTATCCTTTCACAGAGAAGTAACGCAATGTTGTAAAATGTCCCCACTCGCAGATGGGAATATGGGGAAAAATATAACAGAACACAAATCGATACTGAACAACATTCAGATCGCCTTGTAATTTGCTTGCACGGGTTTACACATAGATTCGAAAAAGTTCTCAAAAAACAAATATATAACAAATAAATCTTATCAAAAACAAGATAAGTTACTTTTCTACCAAACTGGATATATTTTTCGTGTTTTTATTCAATGTAATTCAGCTCGGAAAATATACATTGTTTACCGATGTATTGGAAAATTCAAAATGGCGCCCGACTCTCTCTCTCTCTTTAACACGGTAATTTCGGGTAAAAGGTGGTATAAATAATAAACTAGACAAAATACTATTAAAAACCACCGAATATATGTCAACCTATGTCACGGTAATATATATTGAGCGAGTTTCTAACAGTGTTTTATCTAGTTTTATATTTATAGCACTTTTCCCAAACTTACCGTGTTAAAGAGAGAGTCGGGCACCATTTTGAATTTTCCAATACATCACATTGGTAAACGCAGTATGTTTTTCGAGCTGAATAAACATGCTACATTAAATAAAAACACTGAAAACATATCCAGTTATGTAGAAAAGGAACTTATCTTGACTTTGATAACATTTATTTGTTATATATTTGTTTTTTGACAACTTTTTCGAATCTATGTGTACAGTAATACAAACCCGCTTGAATCCTACTATACATACATATATATATATATATATATATATATATATATATATATATATATATATATATATATATATATATATGTTATAATAAATTACTGTAACTCTTCAGGAAATGAATCATAGACCGGAACTAAGGATTCCGCCATATTGATTTTCCCAAACACGTGTATATATTTTAAGCTGATAAAACCTTTACGAAAGGCATTCTTATTCATTCTTCTTTTATCATTTCAATTTTATCAGCTTAAAAAAAAATGGACAAATTACTGCGGCCAGACAGATTTAACACAGAACCAACTGCTCCGAATTCGGAAAAAAAATATACAAACATTGGAGGTTAACATTCGAATACTATCTACGCATGTTAAATAACGGCCAAATCGAAAACAATGCGCAAAATCTTTTCGCTTTGATCAATTCTGTCTCGGCGACAATTTTCGAAATTATAAGCGACGCCACAGATTACAACGGCGCCATAGAAACGCTAGACGCTATTTATATGAAACCAACAAACGTTGTATTTAACAGACATCAACTCCTGACAAGTAAACAGAAACCGACACAAACCATCGACGAGTTCATGCAACAATTGGAAGTATTCGCTAAATCTTGCGAATTTCAAGCGGTAAGTGCCGAGGAAAACAAAAAACAATATATACGGGACGCGTTCATTAGCGGCATCTCGTTTTCGTCTATCCGTCAGCGCCTACTTGAAAAACCTTTCTCGACGCTACAAGAGACATTTACAGTGGCTAGGTCCCTAGAACAAGTGGAGAAGCATACGGCCAGCTTCGATTACCACCCGAGCGTAACAGCTACCGTAGTTCAACCAGAAGAAACTCCCTTAGCCGCTGTAAAAGGAAATACATTACAAAAAGGAATTTGTTTCTTCTGTGGGAACACACGGCATGCACGGGCAATGTGTCCTGCGCGTAATGCCGAGTGTAGAAAATGTAAAAAAAATGGCCATTGGGCTAAGGTATGTAGATCATCCTCCTCTCCTGCTGCTGTGTTGTACGATCCGGACTCCCCCACCCAATCTCTCCTGACTAGGAACGGGTGCCAAAGACATCACCTACACCAAATGCGAAATAAATGGGCAGGTAGTGAATGCTATGGTAGACTCCGGTAGCGTGGGGACGTTCATTAGCAAAAATACAGCAAGAAAGCTGAAACTTTTTGTTATCCCCAAACTGAAAACCGTAGCATTGGCGGACCCGAATCATCATGCTAAAATCATCGGCGAAACTGTTGTTGACATCTCTCTAAACGGTAAAAACAACCACGCCATGACGGTGGAAGTAATTAAGGACCTGTTCACGGATATGATTGCTGGAAAAGACCTTCTAAAACAATATAAAACTGTGACCTTGAAATTCGACGATCCCAGGGAAGAACTTGTTATTGGAGCGATGGGTAAGAGTAACAGTTTTCCATGTATCAAAATTTCTCCTCCTCCCCTTTTCTCTCATCTTTCTACTCGGACGACCCCTATTGCCACCAAATCTCGTCGTCACTCATTCACTGACAACATTTTTATTAAAGAGGAAACGGATGAAGTAAAGAATAGATACCCTGTAGCAGACGACGCCGCCTGGCGGTGCCAGGCGCACAATTCAACTAACACCGGTGATTCGACCTTGACATTGGCATAAGCACATGGCGTCAGTTGTTTTTAAACACGTCAAATAGCAAACATGCTCGAATATTCACCAGCATTTTTTTAAAAATATATTTACAAAACCTTTGAAGATTTAAAAGAAAAAGTATATATTTACAAAACATTTTTTTAAAATAAGTAACAAAACGAACGTATTTAAATAAAAGATATTTAAATAAACGGGTGTCTCTTTCTGTTTCGGATTTTTGCGACCAAGATTGATTTTTATGTGCCGTGTTTTGGGGGGTTCTGTGTGCGTTTTTAAGACAATTCAATATTTATTTTTTAAAACATTAACTTCAGCGACAATTAATATATTTTCAAAATAATATTTTTAAATATTACATTTTTACGAATATTCGCAAGCAAGATTAAAAAAAAAAAAGTTCAAATAAAGACTGTTTGAATAAAACTTATAAAAAAAGGTTCATTCTATACGGTTGTGGCCATTTCTTTTTTGTGCGTTTTTGATACAATTCAATATTTATTTACAGTGCGATGTATGTCGGTGGTCAGTGAAGGAGAAATCCTTTTAGGCCGAGGCAATTTTTTATGCATAATAAAATCACAAGTATAAACAATCGAGATAAAAAAAATATATTATTTTATTCATATCTTTTTTTATAAGTTTTATTCAAACAGTCTTTATTTGAACTTAATGGACTGTTTTTTTTTATTATTGTTTTATTCTTTTTATCAAACAAAAATAGAACTTTTATAATGAAATATATATTATGGACTGTTTTTCAAACATCGAAATTTTAAAATTAAAGTTTTATTTAAAACAAAAAAAAAGACGAGGTGTTTTTTCTTTTCGAGATATTTTTTTCACCATTTATTACTTTGAAATTTTATTCACCAATGAAATGATAAAAAAAAAACTTTTCGTTAAATATATTTTTAAAAAATTATTATAAAATATCTATAAAGTCTATTTTTATGTCTGTAAAAGTTCAAATAAAGTTTATAATTTAATTGAAAAAAAAAACACCTCGTCTTTTTTTTTTTTTTTAAATCTTGCTCGCGAATATTCGTAAAAATGTAATATTTTAAAATATTATTTTGAAAATATATTAATTGTCGCTGAAGTTAATGTTTTAAAAAATAAATATTGAATTGTCTTAAAAACGCACACAGAACCCCCCAAAACACGGCACATAAAAATCACTCTTGGTCGCAAAAATCCGAAACAGAAAGAGACACCCGTTTATTTAAATATCTTTTATTTAAATACGTTCGTTTTGTTACTTATTTTAAAAAAATGTTTTGTAAATATATACTTTTTCTTTTAAATCTTCAAAGGTTTTGTAAATATATTTAAAAAAAAAATGCTGGTGAATATTCGAGCATGTTTGCTATTTGACGTGTTTAAAAACAACTGACGCCATGTGCTTGTGCCAATGTCAAGGTCGAATCACCGGTGTTAGTTGAATTGTGCGCCTGGCACCGCCAGGCGGCGTCGTCTGCTACAGGGTATCTATTCTTTACTTCATCCGAGGAAACTGCCAAAATGCTGAGGGAAGGCATAATAGAGCCCTCTATATCTCCTTGGCGAGCCCAAGTTTTAGTGACCTCTAACGAGAATCCAAAAAAAAAAAGAATGGTGGTCGACTACAGCGACACCATAAATAGATTTACAGAACTAGATGCCTATGTCATGCCTAACATTACTAAAATGATTGATGACATAGCTCGATACAACGTTTTTACAACACTTGACCTGAAGTCTGCTTACCATCAAATCCCAATTAGTCACGCCGATCGGAAATACATAGCATTCGAAATAAATGGAAAACTTTACCAATTTACTCGTATCCCTTTTGGAGTCACTAACGGAGTGAGTGCCTTTCAAAGATGCATCGATGGCATTGTAGAAAGAGAAAAATTAACAGATACTTTTGTGTATGTAGACAATGTCAGGATATGCGGAAAGGATCAACAAGAACATGATTACAACCTTCAAAGGTTTTATAATGTAGCAAAAAAAAGCAACATCACACTCAACCAAAGTAAGAGCATCATTTCTACTACTTCTATCACACTTCTTGGGTACACAATCCAGAACAACCAAATTACTCCTGATTACCCGGGGCTAAAACCACTCCTTGAAATGCCACCGCCTCTAAATTTACAGTCGCAAAAACGAATAATTGGTATGTTCTCTTACTATAGTAAATTCATTCGACATTTTTCTGATAAGATACTGCCGCTGAACCATAACAGGGAGTTTCCACTACCCCCGTCTATTCTAAATTCTTTTCAGACGCTGAAGACCGATTTAAGTAATGCCACCCTTGTAACTGTTGACCCGGACAAAGAATTTGTAGTGGAAACTGATGCCAGTAAATACTGCATTGCTGCTACGCTGAACCAACAGGGTAGACCCGTTGCATTTTTTTCTCGGACACTAAGCCCGAACGAGATTAGACATCACGCAGTCGGAAAAGAAGCTACTGCGATTGTCAAAGCTCTTCGAAAGTGGCGACACTTCTTACTCGGGAGACATTTCAAAGTTATTACAGATCAAAAGAGCGTCAGTTTTATGCTCGATAATAAGAGAAAATCAAAAATTAAAAATGATAAGATATGTCGTTGGCGGGTCGAACTATCACAATTCAAATTCAGCATTACTTACTGCCCAGGAACGGAAAATACAGCTGCTGATACGTTTTCTCGCATCTCTGCATTAACGCACACTTTGCAAGACCTCCGCGACTTGCATGCTACACTATGCCATCCTGGAGTCACGCGACTCAGCCACTTCAGCCGGACAAGAAACCTTCCTTTCTCTTTAGAACAAATTAAAAACATAACAGACTCGTGCACCTCCTGTCAGTATTTGAAACCTAAATTTGCCAGTTGTAACAAAGGAATACTCATACAGGCTATACTACCTTTCCAGCGACTAAACATCGACTTTAAAGGCCCTTTACCTACTTCTGTACGTGGTAACAAATACTTACTCACCATAATTGATGAATATACTCGCTTTCCCTTTGCCTTCCCCTGTAAGGATATGACTAGTAAAACCGTGATCCATTGCCTAAACCAACTATTTGTTATTTTTGGCATGCCCGATATGATACACACTGACCGGGCTGCCGACTTCCTTGCAGGAGAAATCAAAGATTACTTACGTGGCAAAGGTATCGCCACCTCTAAAACAAGTAGGTATCACCTGAGGGTAATGGGCAAGTTGAGAAGCTCAATGGAACTTTATGGAAGGCCATCCAAACGACCTCACACTCTAGCAACATGAAACTGCCTCATTGGGAAGATATACTACCAAACGCTCTCCATTCAATCAGGTCGTTACTATGCACTGCCACCAATACGACTCCTCATGAGAGAATGTTCTGATATAGTCGTAGATCTTCCTCCGGAACTTCTGTTCCCACTTGGGCGAAACCAGGCCCAGTATATGTCAGAAACCATACTAAGTCTAGTAAGCTCGACCCTCCAGTAACCCCTGCTACCTTATTAGACATCAACCCCTACTATGCTCATGTACGACTACCCTCTGGTGCGGAAACTGCTGTCAATGTGCGAGTCCTGGTCCCTAACTCCTCAAACCAAGAAGACGAACACGATGAAAACAATATTGCAAGCCATGAAGCCCGTAAAGAACCGCCACCTCACGAAAACAATATCGACGTGGAGGAGAAGAATCCCTTACCTGATCCTGAACATATCCATACTAGCCACGATGTGGATGCTGAGAACAAAAATCCCTGTGAGTCAGTGCGGAGATCGTCCAGAATGCGGCGATTTCCAAGTAAGTATAAGGACTTTTTAACCTAGTACATAACAGACTGAATTTAACTTCTGTAATTCCATACTTAATTATTGTTGAAAGGGAAAATGTTATAATAAATTACTGTAACTCTTCAGGAAATGAATCATAGTTATTCCCCTTGGCCGGAACTAAGGATTCCGCCATATTGATTTTGCCAAACACTTGTATATATTTTAAGCTGATAAAACCTTTACGAAAGGCATTTTTATTCATTCTTCTTTTATCATTTCAAAACTGGGTAAAATCCATTGAAAGCGGTCGGTGGTTATATGAGAAAATAAAGCTGTGTACGCATTATAAATGTTTCTTTTCTGTGTCTTACGTTATACATTAGTACATTAGGGGTCATTTCGAGTTAAAAGTTTATTTACTGCACTCATCTGAACTAGAGAAAATCATGATTTAAATGTGTATGTCTCGTGTAAATAACTAACGATGAATATTTAATATGGCCGACCAGACGGGTGATCAAAAAGTCAGATCGAGCGTACCGGAAAACGAAATGAGATCAAATTGACAATTGCCCCCCCCCTTTTTTTTTTTTTGGTCTCATTTCGTTAGTCTCATTTCCTTTTCCGGTACGCGGTTACGCTCGATCTGACTTTTTGATCACCCATCTGGTCGGCCATATTAGATATTCATCGTCAGTTATTTAGACGAGATATGCACATTTAAATCATCATGAATTAGTTTATATAATCCATAAAGAAAATAAACAACCCACATTTAAAAGAGAAATTACGAGTTTTTTTTTATATTTTATTTGCAGTTTCGTGTTAGGGGTGTCAAAAATTCCTACAAAAAATTTGATACACCTAGTGCTGCAGTTCCAGTTCCGCAGGCACGAGCCGCCACTGATTATATCCCAAAATTACGAAAATCGATAAGGGTAAACATTATTAAAGAAAATAAAACATAGATTTGGAAAAAAAAAAAGATCGTAATACAGGAGGGCTCAAAATGGGGATAATTTTGCGTTTTGATTTAAACAAGATGGCGGCAATTTTGCACTTGTTAACACGTTTAATATTTAGAGATTATTTTAAAATAAATATTATACGTTTTTAAACGCAAAGCGATACTTAAATATTAATATATACCATCCCCTTCCTAGGTCTTTTTCAATCTAAATTTTATTACCCTATTTTTAAACGAGATTAGACATAACTTAAAATGAATTTTCAAAATGCTTTTAAACGAGACTTAAACTGAATGATAGGGGGGGTGTTTAAAGAAAAATAATAATATAGAAGGCATCATCCCATACTTTTTAATTTATTGCTTCAAATTTATTACCTTATTAAAGTAACATACAAAAATAAAAAAAAGGATAAAATAAATAAATAAAAATTATGGTGTGCATATATAGAGTTCCGGTTCCGGTTAAAGACAGATGAGAGTCAGCTGAAGAGAGCCTGAGGCGGACATTAAGAGCAGTCCTCAACCACCGGGCTTGAAACCGTCGGTACCGACTACCGATGTAAATTCCTGTATATATTATAAATATATATATATATATATATATATATATATATATATATATATATATATATATATATATATATATATATATTGTAATATACATAATTTATATTGTATCATATGAATTGTGACATTAATATATATATATATATATATATATATATATATATATATATATATATATATATATATATATATATATATATATATATATATGAATATGTTTTCCTTCACGATATGAAGATGATATAACTGTGTTCAAAATGATTATGGCCTTAATATAGCTGTACGGGAGTTTTTTTTAAATATTAGAATCTAAAAAATGATTTTAAAACATGGTTTCTGAAACACATTTTCCAGTTTATATAAGAGCATAAATAAATACTTGGTATGAATAGAAAATAAGAAAATAGTCAAGAGATTAAATATATATTAAATATAACAAAAACAAATCTAAATACCAGGAATAACACAGAATGTTGATGATACCATGGGATTTATTTATAAAGAAATCCTGCATATGTGGCACTATTTCTTTGTGCCACTGTTTCTAACACACTCTGCAGCATGGACCAGTGGTAATTTGGCCATGAGCGTAGAGATACAAAGAAATCCCTTCCCATAATTCCCTTGCTATCTTTCTGCCTTCTTCTTGCACGACCACAATGATGTGAGGACGCATATTCTGTCTCTCCGTAAATGAGGGGGGGCCACCCCCTCCCTCAACACTAGTTAGGGTAGGTTAGTTAGCTTTGAAAAGCCTATTGTCCACTTTTAAATTGTTTTTTTTGTAATATATATTGTATCTCTAATGTAAAATAAAATAGTTAGTTATACCTTATGTATATTACAATTGTGTCGCGTGTCGTTTTTCTTTGTCTGCCATGAATGCCTTCATAAATGTCTTAAGTCGAAAGGCGGCCCTGGGGTCAAAGAGATGAAGATTCCCACCAGAATGCCACCAGGGTGAAGAGATCATCTTGAGAGAAGAAAGGAGCCACACCCAGATCCAACATCTCAGATATGATTTTCTTCTTGCTACACAGACCCTAATGACTGGCCCATCTTCATATATTCATGAGACCGCTTTAAGACATTTACTATAACACGTCTGTCGGTCAAACCTCAGTGACCGGCTGATGGTGGTATACATATAATACCTACCAAATTTTCTGATGAAGAAGCTAGCATCATTTCATAGAAATTATACCGGTTTTTCATCAATTTGTAGGTTTGGTAAGCAAACTACACAAGTATGGCTCATAAAAGGCAACACAAGCCTCGACCCATAACAATGAGGAACTATTCCCTAGAAACTGTAAAAAATCTCGGTTGGAATGTATAAGATAATAAAATATTGATTATATCGTTCGATTGATTTACAGTATAAAAATCGATGTATAAAATACCAAAGTTGAAGATATCGTTTGATTGATTTACAGTATAAAAATCGATGCATAGAATAAAACACAAAAAAAAACTCGATGCATAAAATACGTATAAATTTCTGGATGAAGTGACTGGCATCATTTCATAGCAATTGTATTGGTTTTTCATCAATTTGTCGATTGGAAGCAAACATGTCTCATAAAAGGTGACACAACCCTCATCGCCATAACAGTGAGATACTACTTCTTAACAATAACAGCCGGATCTTCTCCTGCAATATAAAAGCTCTTCATTCAATGAAATATACTGTCTTGAGTGTAATATAAAACGAACAAGCAGAATGCAGGATAAATTGTTTTCGTACCAACAAGTTTCTGATTAGCAAGATCATCACTACGGGTAAAAGGAAACCACATAAAGATGAAATGCAAACACGTGTGGACAGATAGATAGAAGAAATCTTTATTGAGGCACAAAGAAAAGGGGATTGTGGGATTTTTACAATCAAAGGCAGATAATCATAAGATTTGTTATTAGAATTTCATCACGAGTTGTCGAACTTTTAACATTGATATTATATTATTTTCAATTTTTTAATTATACTTTCCGCAGGATATTTTTTATTCTTATTTTATTATGAATAAATTCTATTATTTTCATAATGGATTTATTTCTAATGTCATGAAATAATTTTCCATTGCTTATTTTTGTTTTTGCCAATTTTTAAAAATATTGATCGGAAAAATGTATTGTTTTCTTTACGGATTTCATTAAACGAATTGCACAATTCAAAACGGAACAAGTGGAAAATTAAACATTCATAATTCAGGTATTCATTGTCTGAATTGGAAGATCTGCTTTTTTCTACATTGCAGAAACAATGAAGAGTTATAATTTTTTTTTGGTATTGATTCCTCAAAGCATTCTCTATTTAATGGTGTATTGGACATCTTTGTTTCGAGATTTGCCTTTGTTTTTTTTTTTCTATTCTTTTAAGTGTTTCATTGAATGTGCATACATTGCACTCTGCCTGTTCATTTAAAGATAGTAAAAAAACTATGAGTGCCATTCATGAATGTTTATAATTTTTGACTTGTAAAGCAACTGTTTCTACTCATCAGCAATATTGGCACTCCCTATTTTCAGTAGTTGTTTTCAATACGGATATCGATATTAACTTTAATGTTAACTTTAAATTGACATCTACTAATATCAAATACATGTGTATCAAAAGAAGACCCACAAAACATGTATAATTTCTTTGCCATAGTGTATTAAAATACCTCCAACCATGGATGGGAGACTTGCTGGGTTATTTTGAATAAGCATGCACGTTTCGCAATCTTTGGATATCTTTAGCCACGAATGGGGTGTTGTTGGGTTATTTTGATTAAGCATACCTGTTTCGCAAGCTTTGCCAACTTTTTCAATATCAACGGCTAAATTTGACCACCACACATAGCTGCAAGCCTATATCCGTATGATCGGTGTGCGTATTTAATACAGTTACTTTCTGTCAACTGCATTCGGTTCTTAAAATACGGCTTCATTGTGATGTAGTTGCTCCAGACACTCATGATGTATTGCTCAACTCGACTCAAAGTAATTTCTCTATTTTCGTTGTTACAACCGCAAAGGTTAGTAAAGTGTGAATAAAATTCAAATGTATTCTGTTAATGGTGTCTGTGTCATCCTCCTCCTGATGACGACTAAAACAATCTGCATTTATATTGAGATCATTTATCATATTCTAACTTATAATTGTCGAATACTAGTAATATTGCATAAAGTTGACCCCTGACTGCAGCAAAAGAAGGAATCGATCAGTGTTCAGCAAACAATAATGACTTCTGGTCTGTAAACAAGAGAAAGTCGTTCTCATATAAATATAAATGTTATTTTGATCGCAAAAAATGGGTCAGACCCTCCTGCCATTCTGCCTCAGAAAGCGTTCATAAAATGTACCATACTGTTTTCCCTATCGAAACCTTCAGTTGTGGAAATTATCTCCACCATCTTCCTTTCATTCTTTCTCCTTTTCCTCTTACCTTTTTTATTTCCTCCCTTCCTTCCTGTCCCTTCCCTAGCTTTCATGCTCTTTTCCCCCTTTTTACATAACGTGACTGCCTTATGCCCGTCGATTGGAAGGGACGTTTTCTGCATCAAATTGGAGCACGTACAGGACCTTTGAATTAATATCATCAGTTGAAAAAAGGACATCAAGAGAACAAAAAACAACGAACAGGTAGAAAAAGACAGAGAAACGTGAATTCGATTATCGAGAAAAATATAATTCAGGATTAAGAAAAAAATTTGTCTCGAGAAGGTTTTCAAAGAAACGTAAAAACTAAAATATTCTGCCTTCATTGAATTTTAACCTTCGTGAAAAAAGGAACACGGAACGAGCCTACACGCTACAGTTACTGATAACTATTAAAATAAGGACGGTTATTATTTTAAAAAAGACTCTTATATTGTTTCATTTCCGATAAAAGCACGTAGAAGCTTCTAATAAGTGCACCCCTTTCTCTCTCTCGCTCTCTCCTTATCTCTCTTCCTCTTTCTTTCCCTTCATACTCTCCTTTCGACAGTTACTACTACAAGAAACCTTTTAAGCCAGATGGACATTTTTTGGCAGCCCTATCAGGTGACAAACTTTTCTTTCTGTCATTATATTTAATAAAATAGATTTATCATTTCTCCTTTTTTGTTGTTTCTTCCTTAATTGTGTTATACCTAACTTGTATTTAGCTACGAAGAATTACCTTCCACGGGAAGAAGTGGATAAAAATTTCCTCATCGTTTATAAGATATCACATCTCCTATTCTATATAGAATATGCTTAGATGGATCAAAATGAGTTAATAAAAGTGCGGTTTCTTGAATCGCTTCGTTTGTCCAGCAGCCCACACCAACTGGGCTTTTCAGATTAAACAGTGAAATCATTCTAGTATTGTCGATAAATGACTGTGAGATAAAGTTAGGATTTTAATTCATCTTTAATTTCTATCCATAACAGTCAAAACACTCCTTAGAATAAGATTTAATCCACACACACTTTGCAAAATCGGATGCTTTCAACCTCTTGTCTATTTCCCTTTTAAAATATTCGGGTGGCAATGTGCACCCCAAATTGTAGTTTGTTCATCTGATATAATACATGTTAATCCATTAAGTATAACCCATTACACCACAGAAACTTTTCAAAGTTCATTACTCAGCATAGACATTTCTACGTTCATTAAACATAAACCTTTAAGCATAGACATTTCTACGTTCATTAAATATAAATCTCCTCAGCCAATTATCTTATAAGTTCATCATTATAAGCTTGCTTCAAAAAGGAAAGCCGGATTACCCGAAAAATTATTATGATTTAAACGTCTCTGTAATGAGGATACTTTTATGAACACAAATAAATCTACTAAAAATAAACTAAAAAGGGATTTAATTTGAACTCTGAATATTGGACGTCTATTAAGTGAACTCTTTATATATATATATTCATTTCAAAAATGCTAATTTATAAAGATTTTCTTTATGAAACAGATGGACATATCTTGGCAGCGAATTACTAATTTCGTTTTATTAACCTCCCTTTCTTGGACGCTAAGTCCATGTTTAAATTGTTGTTTCCATTTCTTTTCTTCTTTGCTTGTTTCTTTAATTTATCACAGTTGTCAAGTTAACATGCTAAGTGGAAATGCACTTCATTGCACAGAACAGAAATCATTCATGCAAATAAAAGTTTGGAAACAAAAAAACAAATGCAAAAAAGAATCTCTGGCCCCCCTCTCCAATCTTTCACGAAAAACAGCCGTCTAGTTGAATCCACTGTGAAAAATTTCCCCCATTCTTTATCTGCGCCTAAATCAAAACGTTGAGTCTATGAACAAAGCTTCTTTCTTAGAACTGCACGCCTGTGGAACTCTGTTTCGTCCGTCTGCTTCCCACCTGACTACAACTTAGATGTCTTCAAGTCCAACGTTAAGAAATTCCTAATGAACCACCCCCTTAAGTAAACACTTCATCAAATCTCCACACTAACGTACTGTACTTGCAATAACGCTTATCCCTGAGTGGCTTCCGGGCCTTGATAAGTGGTGACCACCGTGCAAAAAAATGCAATACGTTTTATGCATTTTTTTTGTTTTTGTTTTTTTATAAGATAAAATTATGTTTTAGGCAGAATATCTTCAATAGTACTTTTTATTTTTCTGTGATATGTTCAATTATAATATTCGATTCATAGAGAAGTAGACTCTATCCTGTGAGTCCTTGATTTTTATTAATCATCTTTTGTTGAAAAGTTAAATGATTATGATCAGTCTAGATTGGAATAGGATGCAAAGTTACACTGAAATAAAAGTCAAAGGGTTGCAAGGTTGGTAGCATTGCCAAACATTCTATTTCGATAGTTTTTTTGGTAAGTTATTCATTTTTTATAGAAATGTCCAATGCTTTTGTTGATGACTTTACCATTTACTTGGGCGGGGATTTCAGCCAATTTAACATCAATTACATCGACTTGTAATTTGGTTGAGAAAAGATTAGATTCGACTTGATTCTATTGAAATGCTCACTGTAAATTTTATTCCACTTATCGTTCACAGCTATTTTAGGAGATTAGTGAGAGGACTTGATATTGACAAGAAATTTTAACCAAACTTCGACAGAATCTTACCATGCCAAGAAATATCAGCAGCTGAGTTTTTATTGCTAATGACAGTATCTTTTACAATAGCTTCCATTATTTGCCGAGATAGGCTTCGTCCGTCCCTGGCATATAGTATAGCAGACGTAATCCACTTGGCAGAATTCGCATTTGCTTAAATTTACATACAGCTTCCCACAAAATTGTTTAATGATGTTTAAATGTTCATTGAAAGTTCTGCTATATACAATTACATCGTTTATGTAAACGCATCATCACCATCATCACAATCAATTGCATCGTTTATGTAAACTCATCATCACCATCATCACAATCAATTACATCGTCTATGTAAACTTCACATCCTTTAATAGTATTTTAATAGGGGAAGCACCATTTTATGAAATTTGGCATGGAAAATGTTTTTTCATTTAACCACTTGCTCCTATCACAACTTGTATAACATTGATTTATTAAGGGATTATGCCGTTTTGAAATTAGACCTGATATTTGTTATCTTTTTCCATTCGGGTATATTAAGGCCATATTCATCGATAATGAGATCCGTTCTTTCAGGCTAGTTTCATATGCAAGTCTGGTTTAATGATTTCATATGCAATGTCATGTTTAATTGTTTCATATGCAACGTCTGGTTTAATTGTTTAATATGCAACGTTTGGTTTAATGGTTTCATGTGCAACGTTTGGTTTAATGGTTTCATATGCAACGTTTGGTTTAATTCTTTCATATGCAAGGTTTTGTTTAATGCTTTCATATGAAACGTTTTGTTTAATGATTTTATATGCAGCGTTTGGTTTAAGGGTGTCATATGCAACGTTTGGTTTAAGGGTTTCATATGCAACGTTTGGTTTAAGGGTTTCATATGCAACGTTTGGTTTAAGGGTTTCATGTGCAACGTGTGGTTTAATGGTTTCATGTTCAACGTCTGGTTTAATGGTTTCATGTTCAACGTCTGGTTTAATGGTTTCATATGCAACGTCTTGTTTAATGGTTCCATATGCAACGTCTTGTTTAATGGTTTCATATGCAACGTCTTGTTTAATGGTTTCATATGCAACGTCTTGTTTAATGGTTTCATATGCACCGTATTGCTTAACGGCTTCATATGCAACGTCTCGTTCAATGGTTTCATGTGCAACGTCTCGTTTAATAATTTTATATGTAACGTCTGGTTTAACGGCTTCATATGCAACGTCTGATTTAATTCTTTCATTAATTTTTATTTCTTTGCCTGCATTTCTTTCAATTAGAACTTGATCACGTTTTCTTTCACTTTTTAAAATTTATTTTACTTTAGTAAGTTTTAAGATATCAAGTGATTCCCTCCTGGAGCTAAGACTTGATTCTGTTATGATTTAAATTTCTATCCGAGGGCTCTTTACTTCTCTTTTGTTTTTTTTACTTCAGTTAAAGTTCAAGATATCAAGAGCCTCACAACCTGGGGCTAACACTTGAACTCTATACGAGATACATAAATATTCGAATGTTCCACTCAAGTTCTTTATTCCTCAAACACTGAGTAAATAAAGAAGTTGAGAACATAACTTTCCTCTCCCCAATTAACCATTTTCATATATTGTATTATATCTTTTATTTTGGTCTCTTGGTCTTACTGAATTTCAGGACAAGAATTTTTACTTTTTTTTATTTTTCTTCCTTTGAAGATTGTAATGCTGAGTATGGGGCAGCCAAACCAGCTGCCAACATTGCCCCGCTTTTTTATTGAAACCAACCGAGAGTTCTTTTTAGTATCCTCGCTGTTCACTTAAGTGCAATTGTCTGAATCTCTTTTGCATTTGGTTCACCAGAATATTAGTTAGGTAGGACTTCAGGTTCTTCTTCATAAGTCCTGTGGCACCTATGATAACTGGTATGATCGATATCCCCTTTAGGTTCCAGTTTCTTTTCATATCATACATGAGACCTTGGTATTTGGTATATTTCTCTCTTTCAGCTCTGTTAAGCTCTGTTTTCCCCAGTGTGAGTTCTCCTATGTTTCACTAAGTTTGATTTTTCAGTAAAAGAATGTCCACACACTTCACAAGAATGTGGCTTTTCCCCAGTGTGAGTTCTCATATGTATCACTAAGTTTGATTTTTTAGAAAAAGAATATCCACACACTTCACAAGAATGTGGCTTTTCCCCAGTGTGAGTCCTCATATGTATAACTAAATTAGATTTATTAGTAAAAGAATATCCACACACTCCACAAGCATGTGGCTTTTCCCCAGTGTGAGTTCTCATATGCTTAACTAAATTTGATTTATTAGTAAAAGAATATCCACACACTTCACAAGAATGTGGCTTTTCCCCAGTGTGAGTTCTCATATGTATTACTAACATTGATTTTTTAGAACAAGAATATCCACACACTTCACAAAAATGTGGCTTTTCTCCAGTGTGAGTTCTCATATGTGTAACTAATGTGTATTTTGCAGAACAACAATATCCACACACTTCACACGAATGTGGCTTTTCCCCAGTGTGAGTTCTCATATGTGTCACTAAATGTGATTTTTGAGAACAAGAATATCTACACACTTCACAAGTATGTGGCTTTTCCCCACTGTGAGTTCTCATATGTGTCACTAATGTTGATTTGTGAGAAAAAGAATATCCGCACACTTCACAAGAATGTGGTTTTTCCCCAGTGTGAGTTCTCATATGTATAATTAACTTTGATTTTTCAGAACAAGAATACCCGCACACTTGACAAGAATGTGGCTTTTCCCCAGTGTGTGTTCTCATATGTGTCCCTAAATGTGATTTTTGAGAACAAGAATATCCACACACTTCACAAGAATGTGACTTTTCCCCAGTGTGAGTTCTCATATGTGTCACTAATGTTGATTTGTAAGGAAAAGAATATTCGCACACTCCACAAAAATGTGGCTTTTCCCCAGTGTGAATTCTTATATGTCTCCTTAATTGTGATTTTAGAGAACAAGAATATCCGCACACTTCACAAGAATGTGGCTTTTCCCCAGTGTGAGTTCTCCTATGCTTCACTAAGTTTGATTTTTCAGTAAAAGAATGTCCACACACTTCACAAGAATGTGGCTTTTCTCCAGTGTGAGTTCTCATATGTATCACTAATGTTGATTTTTTAGAAAAAGAATATCCACACACTTCACAAGAATGTGGCCTTTCCCTAGTGTGAGTTCTCATATGTATTACTAAATTCGATTTATTAGTAAAAGAATATCCACACACTTCACAAGAATGTGGCTTTTCCCCAGTGTGAGTTCTCATATGTATCACTAACTTTGATTTCCGAGAACAAGAAAATCCACACACTTCACAAGAATGATGCTTTTCCCTTATTGAAGTTGTTGATGCAAGTCAGAGTTTATGCTAAACAAATTTCAGTTTGTATGTTTCATTTGATAAGAGATATTTCGTAGTGAAAAAGTTAAAATATTCTGTCTTGTAAGCAGATTTTTCTGAAATGTTAAATCGATATCTTATGATTTATGAAATCATTAAACAACAATTTCACAAATTTAAATATGTGTGATGTTTTTATCACTATTTGCTAAAAAATCCAGATAAAATAACTCTTCACACATGTATGTATAATAATGTTGTGTGCAGCTGTTTTTGTTGTCTGTCACGTAAGCAAATAATTTTATATAGACTAAAATTAATAATTATGTATAGAATACTGTTTAAGGTGAAGGATGGTCACTTAATATTCAGTAAAAACATTCAATCAGGAACATCTGAAAATAAAAAATAAATGAAATTAAATATTTTAATATCATTGTTTATTTTAATTGTGCCAACAAAACAAGAAATATAACTTAATAACACATTTAAAACTTACAGAAATAAACACGCAATTCAAATTCATATTCTTTAAATGTTAAATACTATTCATAGTATTGTGTAATAGATAAATGAATTATGCAATTAATAAAGTATAATAAACAATAATATATTAAGAATTTTAGGTATAATAAGCATACAACTACCATCGTTGCTTCTGAACAAAAGACGTCAAATAACAGATCTTCACATGCGGATTGTTTCCAGGAGATTTAGTGTAAGACCTGGGTCGGTCACACGCCAGCTGATCGTGTTATAATATTGTTTAAATGTTAATATATAAGGAATTATTCAATAAATCGAAATGAACAATAATATAGTAAGAAATTGTAGGAACAATAATACTATTGTTAATAATAAACTAATATATTCCTACTAATATACATGCAACTACCATAGTTGCTATTGAAATTAATAAAAATATATTGCTAACCATAGAAATATAATAAACAATAATACAATAAAAGTGAATTTAAATATTCAGTAAATTAAAGTTAATAATACAAATCAATATATAATCTAATTACTTAGCAATGGATACTAATATGGTCTTTTAAAATAGCTTTCGTTTTAAGTCATATGTGTGGAAATATAACCACTTATTTATAAGGTGTTTGATATTAAACTGGATATTTTCCTAACATTGCGTATTTATTAATATTAATAATAACGAATTTCATGCAACAGATTATGTTCTTAGTTTTTTTACTTTTATTTTTAGAAATCAACAGTTTTTTCATTCAACAAATTATATCTAACACTTTTGAATGCGTTATTATCCTTCCCATAGTTATCGTCCAAATTAACGTCTGATAATATTTGTTTATGAAAAAGCTCTCGATAGCTGTGAATTTGTTTTATATACATATATATATATATATATATATATATATATATATATATATATATATATATATATATATTCTTAGTAGATATTTTAATTTTGATTAAAATTATTTATTATTTTTAAAATGCAATAAATTGTTACTAGCATTCAACAAATTATTTCATCCACCTTTTCTTAGTGTATTTTTATTCATATATTTTTAGTGTCTATATGATTTTCATCTTAATTATTTTCACCTTCTAATAATATTAATTAGTAAAATGCATTAATGTTCAAGGCTTTGTATGAATTTAAATATGGCCTGTAAAAATAATAAACAATAATACAATAAAAGTGAATTTAAATACTCAGCAAATTAAAGTTAATAATACAAATCAATATACAATCTAGTTACTTAGCAATGGATACTAACACGGTCTTTTAAAATAGCTTTCGTTTTAAGTCATATGTGTGGAAATATAGCCACTTATTTATAAAGTGTTTGATATTAAACTGGATATTTTCATAACATTACATATTTGTTAATACCCATAGTAGCGAATTTAATACAACAGAATTGGGTTCTTTTTTTACTTTTATTTTAAGAAATCAAAGTTTCTTCATTCATAACGAGGTTCATGAACAGAGAATTGATGAAGACCAACAAGTCAAACAAGTTAATCTTTGTTTCTGTATCTTGTCGATATTTAATGTGCATTAATTGTCAGCCGTGGTTTGTGTAGATAGAGCAGCAAGCACTGCTGATTCGTCCTTACAACCAGCTTGTTAACTACTTTAAAGTATTTCTCCCTTTACCATGGAGTGTTTTTAGGGTTGTTACACCTAATGTTTTATCTGCTGCAATCAATTTTGAATGTCGTTTATATAGTGCTGAGATGATATTAAGTAATAAAATTAACAGTGGATAAGTAAGGTTCATATTTTAAATATATGATAATTCAATGACCCCTGAGTATCCATATTGTCATTAAATATCATCTTTACATTTTGTATAGCAAATTTTACCCGGACATTAAATTGAGGTTATGTAAATAAGAACTCTATGTGTTTAAAGTGAATTGTATTCATATTGTCATTAAATATCATCTTTGCTGTTTGTATAACAAATTTTACCCGGACATTAAATTGTATTATGTAAATAAGAACTCTATGTGTTTAAAAGTTATGTTTTACAGAATAGTAAAAAAATTGTGCAAATTGCAAAGAAGTTTTAAGCTGATATTTTGTTTCATATTACGGACCATTACAGTCGGTTGCAATAAAATTATTGTGCAGATTGGCGAGGATTTGTTTTCATTTTTCAGCTACCATTTTGTATGTAGTTTTTGATGTTCAGCTCACAAACGTCATAAAATTGGTGTTGTGTTTTTAAGAGCTCTTTTACAGAATAATAAAAAAATTATTCAAATTAAAAAGAAGTTATAAATTGATATAATGTTACATGAAAAATACCAGGCGTCGTTGGAATAAATCGTTGCTAATGTCCAGATTGACAAAGCTTAGTTCTCTTTTTTCAACTGCAACTATCCATTTTGCATGTGGTTTATGATGTTCATGCCTGATGGTACGACGTCATAAAATTGTAATGATGTAAGAGTTGTTTAGAAAATAGACCAATAGTATCTTGGATAATTTGTATTATGTGTATAGGAGTGTATAACAACTCACCTGCCAAACCGATTGACCTTTAAAATGTTTATGTGTTGTATCAATACTAATTCATCTTCACATAATAATCAGACAATATATATATTGTGCGGTTGTATTTCATTGTTAAGTGATTTTTGTGTGCGGTTTATAAAGTGCAAACTTAAGAGGTATAACGTTATTTAATTAGAACTAGAGCACAAGTTGTTCACGGAAGAAACTTTACAGAATTTTATGATCTTGTGGTTAAATACAATGACCCCACAACTCAATCTTCACTCTTCAATCCTGCAGTCCAATGCACTTCTGACAGCAATTGCTTCTGCCAAACAAAAAAGACGCCCTCTCTCCCAAATACAGGCTTTTTACAGGACAAAACCGTCCAAAGTTATTTGCATACTCTTCCCATGATCTCTAGTCTATAAATAGAAGCAATGGCCATTCTCTTCTTCTTCTTTCTTCTTTCACTCTCTGAAGCAGGCGTTGCCAGTGGTAAAAGGTTTGCACGATTTTTTTTTTACTACAGATCTCCACAGAATATGTTCTTATAAAGTGTTGAAACATATTGGATTTAAAATTGCGACCCAAGTTTTTAATAGTTTGTGACAGTTTTTCATAGTTTGTAACAGTTTTTCATAGTGTGTAAAAGTTGTTTTTTTTTAAGTTGTTTCCCCACAATAATTAATATATTTTTTCAAGTTTAAGAAAAGTTTTAAATTATTATAATTTTTTTGAGTCATTGAAAATTGTACGTTTGAAATTTTATATACCTACGTTTGATTTATGTTTTTTCTGCAAAGGAGTCACCATTTATCAAGGCCAAGAGGCCACTGGGGGATAAGGGTTAGTAAGCATACAGTGGTCAATAGAACAATTTCATAATAATTGTTAGTGGACATTTGATTAATTGGATTAAGAGGAACGGCTCATCAAGAATTTGTTTACATTGAACTTGATAATGACCATATTATAGTCAGGATGAAACTTTATTCTTGGAATCTGCATTTCGGTTTGGGATCAGATAAAGAGAGGGGGAAATTATTGATAGTGTTTACAGTTAGGCACGTGTTTCTCCTGAAAGTTTGGCGAGGGGAGGCTATAGACAGCAGCTCAAATGAGCAATTGTCATGAAATAATAAAACAGAGACAAGCTCATACCGTCTCTTCAGTGAGAAAGAGGTTGTGGGGAAGATAAAATGGCATCCCCAGTATGAGGCTACAAAGTCTATTTTGAACTCCATAAAGGCAGGATAAGTCTTTTCTAACACCTACTGCCCACTTGTGGCAACACTACTCCATCCGTGGACAACCTGGCTCTTACATAGAAAGGGAATTGCATTAGGAGTGAGATATCTACTTGAGTGGTATAAGGATTGCACCATTTGACCAGCGATCTTGGGAACAGCTTTGATGCACATGTTCCATTTCAGATGAAGAGTAAAGGTCAAGCCCAGAAGTTTGTCAAAAAGTCGGGCCTCCCCAAGATGAGAGCGATTCATTTCAATTGATGACAGATGGGGATCAGAGTGTTCCTGATATACAGATCGAAGCTTGGTTTTAGATGCATAAAAAGTAACCAGCAACCTCTTTCTCCATTGTACCATATGCTCAAGATCAGAGGAGAGAGGATCAGAGACAACGTGGTCGTTTACAGTCTTTGATGTACTGCCATATACGATAGTGTCCTCAGCATAAATGTCTACAAATGATCTAAGGATATGATTTGGAAGATCATTGATGTAGATTATGAAGACAGTTGGGTCCAAGATTGACCCTTGAGGGACTCCAGCATAAATACTATGAGCTTCTGATTTATGTCCATCAACCACTACTCTTATGAACTTATCAGAGAGAAATTATTTAATAATTGAGAAAACATTTCCAGCTATGGTGTAAGTGGAGATCTTGTGCCATAGACCATTATGCCATACTCTATCATATGCCTTTGCTATGTCAAGAAGAGCTGCCCTATAAAGTAAGCCTCTGTCAAGAGATTCGCAAATATTATGAAATATAACCGTTAGCACATCTGCTGTAGATCTAGCAGAACGAAAACCATATTGTTTTTTTTACATAGGCATCACCACATTATCAAGGCCAAGATGCCACTCAAGGATAAGGGTTAAAGAGTGTACAGTAGAAATTGGAAAATATAGTAATCATTAGTAATGAAAAGTTGGTAAATTTGATAACTTATATGGAACGGCTCATCAAGAACTTATTTACGTTAGACTTGAAGACAACCATATTGTAGTCAGCCAGAAAGCAGGAAAATGGAAGGCAATTCCACAGGCGTGCAGTTCTAAGAAAGAAGCTTTGTTCATGGAATCTATGTTTAGGTTTAGGCACAGATAAAGAGTGGGGGGAATTATTGATAGTGTTTACAGCTAGACGAGTGTTTCTTGTGAAAGATTGGCGAGGGGGGACCATAGATTGAAGCTCAGTCGAACACTTTCCATGAAAATAACGATACATCAGAGACAAATTCGCAACATCTCTTCTGTGAGATAGAGGTTGCAAGGAAGAGAAAAGGACATCTCCTACGAGGCTATGAAGTCTATTTTGAACTCTATTAAGGCAGGCCAAGTCCTTTCTAGCAGCTCCTGCCCAGATGTGGAAACAGTATTCCATCCTTGGACGTACCTGGCTCTTATATAGATAGAGAATAGCATCAGCAGTGAGATATCTACCGGATCGATAGAAATATCCCACCATTTTTCCAGCGGCCTTGGCAACAGATTTGATGTACGTGTTCCATTTAAGATCAGGAGTAATGGTCAAGCCATGAAGCTTGTCAAAACTTGAGGCCTCCTGAAGACGAGAGCCATTCATTTCAATTGATGCCAGATGTGGATCAGAATGTTGATGATGTAAAGAGAGAAGCTTGGTTTTAGATGCATTAAAAGTAACCAGCCACTCCTTACCCCATTGTACCACGTGCTCTTAGATGTGCTACTATAAATGGTAGTGTCGTCAGCATAGATGTCTACAAATGATGTAAGGATGTGATTTGGAAGATCATTAATGTAGATCAGGAAAAGAGTTGGACCCAGGATGGACCCCTGAGGGACACCGGCATTAATACTGTGAGCTTCTGATTTTTGCCCCTCAACTACTACTCTTATGAACCTATCAGAAAGAAATGATTTAATAATTGAGAAGACATTTTCAGCAATACCATAGCTAGAGATCTTATGAAGTAAACCTTTATGCCATACCCTATCAAAGGCTTTAGATATGTCAAGAGCAATTGCCCTAGAAAGGTTGCCTCCATCGAGAGATTTGCTAATCCTATGAGATATAACTGTAAGCACATCTGCTGTAGATCTAGCAGAACGGAAACCATATTGAGTGTCACTAAGAAGGTTATTTTTGTTGAGATGTTTGATTACTTCTGTATTTAACACAGATTCTAGCAACTTACTCATGACGCAAAGGAGACTTATTGGCCTGTACTGAGAGGGGGATGAGCGATCACCTGAATTCTTAAATACAGGGCATACTGATGAAATTTTCCAGGGAGATGGGAAACTATTCTCCTTAAGACAACGTTTAAACAGTTTTGTAAGTATGGGCGCTTGTTCAGGTTGAAGTTTTTTGAGTACTATAATTGGAATACCGTCAGGGCCAGTTGCTTTACTGGAATCAAGGTTTTTGATTAGCTTGGCAACATCACGTACAGATATACGTATATCACATAGCGTGTTTTCTGATACAGGAGGAAATATTGGGGGTTGGCGGCCTTGATCGCAAAGGGTAGAATTAGCTGCAAAGTTCTTGACAAAGTGTTTGGCTTTGTCTGATGCTGACGAGATTACCTCAGGTCCATTGATAATAGTTGGGATGGAGCACACGCTTCTGTTCATGATTCTGTTTGCTATTTGCCAAAACTGGTGGGAAGCAAGCCGCTTCTCAGCTACTTTGGACTTAACAGATTGAGCATACAACTCTCTTGCATTCTTTATTACTTTCTTACAATGGTTGCTGGCAGTCCTGAAAGCGGCTTTAGTTTTCATATATCTATTACGTTGGAAACAGTGGAAAAAGTGATTTCTGTGCGCAATGGCAGCAGCACATTCTGGAGAGAACCATGGCTGGCTGTTAGGTTTTTGCTGAAACTTTTTCGAGGGTATGAAACGGTCAATACCTACAATTAACCATTCCGTCAGGTCTAATACTATAGAGGATACATCCTTTTTAAACATGGAATGCAGAGGTAGATCAGATATAAATGTACGGAAGCTATCCCAGTCAGCCTTAGTGTATCGATATACTGTACGATGGAGGGGTACGTCTGGGGACCCTTTACATTTCATTTTTATCTTAATTGATACAACAGAGTGGTCGGAAGATCCAAGAGGCGACAGAACAGAAACTGAACATAGTTCAGGGCAAGGTGTGAGAAAAAAGTCTAGTAGACTCGCATACTGGCCGTCATTGTCGGGCACACGGGTGGGTTCCTGAACAATCTGAGTGAGGTCATAGGCAATGGAGAAATCATGACACAACCTCCCCTCATCATCGGTCTTGTTAGAGTGGGTCAACCATTCGACGCTGTGAACATTGAAGTCACCACATACGTGAATGTTAGCTGAAGGATAAGCAGATAGGACTTGGTCAATTTTCTCAGATATGCTTTGAAAGATAGTAACTCCGCTGTTATGGGGGCGATAGAGAGTAAATATAAATGCCGTAGTGTGAGCTAAAGCAACCCGGAAGCACATATAGGGTAAGTTAGGATCTTCCCTGGAGATGTCCCTACCACATGGAAAGTTATCCCTAATATAGGCACATATTCCATGCCCATGGCGATCTTGGGGTCAGATTTGGAAGTTAAGTTAGAGTATCCTTTACTTGCGAACTCTTCTAGGGAAATAGCCTGCCAATGCCAGTTTCACTTAAAAATAAAAGGTCTGGTTTAGTCTCCTGTAATTGGGTTTCAACCTCTGGAAGGTTAGAACGTAGACCCCTGATATTGGAGAAGGAGACATGGTAGTAGGGGTCTACGTTGGAAGTTGGAGAACCGGGTTTAATCGTGTATTTTTTCTTGAAACTTGTCATGATAAATTTTTGGAATTTGTGGACTAGGTCGTCAGATTTACTTAGAGCAATATAGAGGGAAAACTAAGAGAGAAAAAGAAACGAAGAACTTTTTTTATTTTTTTTTTATTTGTAGCTAATGATAAGGTAAAGCCGTAACAATTACCCACTAGTATGGCATCGAGAGGCCCCACCAGAAGCTACTGCATGGTCCAGAATCCATTCACCAAATGGCAATACAGCAGCCCCAGTACTCTGCACCTGCTGATAGGACAGCCTCCTTAGTGGTTAATCCAAGGTTCGGGTCCCTGACTATCAGGCGGATAACGTCAGCCCAAACAAAACGTTTACCTCCAGCACCCTTACTAGTGACATGGCTACAAGGATAGACATAAAAGCAGAAAATCTCCGCCATCTCTGCCAACTGTTCGCGCAAAATACTGCCAACCTAGATTGTATGTCACTAAGAAGTTTATTTTCGTTGACTACTTCTCTATTTAATACAGATTCCAGCAACTTACTCATGACGCACAGGAGACATAGGTCTGTACTGAGTGAAAGATGACCAATTACCTTAATTCTTAAATACAAGGCCGAGGTTTTACAGGGTGTTGGGAAGTAATTCTCCTTAAGAAAATGCTTAAACAGCTTTATACTTATAGGAGCTCTTTCAGGTTGAAACTTTTTCAACACTATAATAGGAATGATTTGCTAGAATCAAGGTTCTTGATTAGATTGGCAACATCATTTGTATGTCGCATAGAGTGTTTTCTGATACAGGGGGAAATCCTGGGGGTTGATGCACAGGAGACATAGGTCTGTATTGAACACATCCAAGTTGTAGTCCAGTGGGAAGCAGGCAGACGGAACAGAGTTCCACAGACGTGCAGTTCTAAGAAAGAAGCTTTGTTCATGGAATCCGCGTTTTGATTTAGGCACAGATATAGAGTGGGGGAAATTTTTCACAGTGGATTCAGCCACACGGGTGTTTTTCATGAAAGATTGGCGAGGGGGGGACCAGAGATTAGAGTTCAGACGAGCGCCTGCCATGGACATAACGATAAAACAAGGATAGTAAAGCTTAGTAAAGGAATCCCTTTTCTTTTCCCAACAACCTCTTTCCCAAAGAAGAGAAATAGCGAGCATGTCTCTGCTTTATCGCTATTTCCATGGCAAGTGCTCATCTGAGCTCCAATTTATGGTTCTCCCTCATCAATCTTTCATGAAAAACACCCGTCTAGCTGAAATCACTGTCAATAATTTTCTCCACTCTTCATCGGTGCCTAAACTGAAATGTAGATTCCCTGAGCAAAGCATCTTCCTCAGAACTGCGCACCTCTGGAACTGTCTTCTGTATGTCTGTTTTCCAGCTGACTACAATTTGGTTGATTTCAAGTCCAATGTAAACAAATTCTTGATGAACCGTCCCAATAAATAATCCAATTTACCAAATTTCTACTACTAACGATTACTAAGAAATTATCCCATTGTATACTGTACATTCAATAACCCTTATTCTCCGGTGGCTTCCTGTCCTTGATAAGTGGTGACCTTTTTTGTAAAAAAAAAACAACAAAAAAAAAAAAAAACTTACGAACAGCTTTTTCTATTCAATATAAAAATGATTCTACTTACATCCTGCAATAATATGTTCAACCTTTCTGTTTGACAAAGTTTTATATTTTGAAGAAAATATTTGGAGCAACCATTTATTAATTAAAAGGTTAACATACCCTCTGATGAGAATAAGAACCATTTTGAAACGTTCGAGCTTATACGACTTACCTTTCTAAGTTAAGCATAAAAAACAGTCACGTCTTGCGCTTAAAATTTTAATGGATTTTATGAAGCATAACTCAATCCCTACACAAAGTAATACAGAATTTTTGTGAAATTTCTTAGCTGAGCATAAGAACAGTAAAGTATTGTGCTTAAAAGGGAACGTATGGTATATGTAATCTTTTATCTTTATGTGATAATTTTGAGAAGAGCAAGAGCTTGGTAGACGACATTGTGAGAGATGAGGCACTTGATGAGTTAAATGAAAATTGTAATTGATGTTATGGATCATAACTCAATCCCTACACAAAGTAATACAGAATTTTTGTGAAATTATTAAACGGATCCTGCTTGGTTAATATCGACACGTCACTTACGGAAAAACGGTTAATTAAACTGCAGGAGCACATGTTAAAAACTATACAAGTTCTATAATTGAATACCCTCTAAAAAATAAATAAATAAATAAAAACGAAAAATAGCACAAAAAATGCTTAAGCCGGGCAAAATGGTCGCCATTGAAAACTACTAAAGACACCATTGGATTATGAAGATGTCGATATCTTCAAAACTGTTTGCCGGGCCCAATTTTTAATGTGATATTCGTTCATAACAGACATGAAAACTTTTAAAAATGGACATTATAACGGTAAGTTGTACATTGGTGTGTTATCGACATTGACAAAAAAAATAAAAATAAACTTATATTACAAATAAATGTTACCAAACGCAATATAAATTAATTTCTTCCAACCTGGATAAGTTTTTTATTATATTTTAACTTATATTGGCGTGTTTCTGTTTTTTTTATTTACTTTGAAAAAAGTACTGCTGAATATTCCGTTAGAAAAAGAAGAATTGACTGACATGAAAGGGTCATTTTGGGAGTTCCGAATATCGCTCATGAATAGAAAATTAAATCAAATACTTGCAAGAATAAATCTAATATATGTCATGGTGACACTTTTTGTAAAGTTTTGTTATGCTTAATTATATTTTTACGGTATCTTTCGTTTATTAAATTGTTAGGTGAACGTACAGAATAGTTAACAGCGCATGGACCCCCCACCACCACCACCACAAAAGCGTAATAAAGAAAGATCAAAATGGCCCCCTCGTACCACCGCCCGAAAATGTGAAACTGCAAACACTGACAATATGTCTCGTTGACCGATAATTGACCATGGAGTGAAAGTTCATTGTACGTTAAATTTATGTAAGAAAGTTATCTCCCATTCGCGGACCACTCTCTGCATTAGCACCGAAAAAAATCAACTGCTAAAGAACAATGAATTTAGGTCATTGTAACACGGTGTTAATTTAAATCTAAAATCTTTAAATATTTTGTTTTGTTTGTTTTAGTTTCTTCTTTGCGGATATTTTTTTGTTAAGCAATATAAAAAAAAAAACCCAGTATATTTTAATTTTCAGGGGTATTATTTTTTTCTACGTTAAGTTTCTTCTAATTGATGATGGTCAATAAATGGGGGCTCATTTCATGTAAACTTTATAAAAGAAATTGATCAACATTCAAACAGCAAACATAATTATTTAGCGACAAAATAAGACAGACAGGTTAAAAAAAAATGTTAAAACAATTAAATATGTTAATAAATCAGTTTTTGTGTTCGTTCAGTTGTTTAACAATTTGACCAACTTCGAAATAAATTTTTGTCATTATCGAAAACATTATTATTTGCTCAGAAGTCATATAAGTTTTACTAAAATAAGCATTATTATTATTATTATTATTATTAATATTATTATTATTAATATTATTATTATTAATATTATTATTATTATTATTTTATTTCTATTTATTTATTTATTTATTTTTTTACTAAAATAAGCATATTTACCAAAATATATATATCAGATTGATTTTATTTTTTTAATTTAGAATTCATATTTTTTATTCACGTTTGTCATAAAGAATGGTGGAATCAATAAACTTATTTAAAATTTTAAGATTAATTTAAAAGTTAGTGATTGAATAGTTTTTAAAAAAGATGGAAAAACTAACCTTTCATTCCAGGAATTCAATACGAAAAAAAAAATCGGGATGAATTCGTTTTTTTTTTGTTTGTTACGATTTCTTTAGTAATTTTACCGAACTTTTGTTTTGTGTGTCAAATTCATTAAGAAATAAAATATATGAAAATATAAAAGAATCAAAATTAAAAGAGGAAAAACACGATTTAAACGTGAAATTATTTAAGGAGAAAATCAACTGCTTAAGAAGAATGAATTTAGGTCATCGTAATAACCCGGTGTAATCATTATTTTGTTTCTTGTGAAAAAATGTTCGTTCATTATTGAAACGTGTCGAATTGTTTTCCTATAAAGTTTATATTATCTTTGTTCATTCTGATACAAAGAAATCAATAGATATATTACAAAATTAAAACACGATTAAAACGTGAAATTATTTAAATAGAAAATTAACTGTTGAAAACAAAATAAAAATTAGGTCACCGCTTTTAAACATAAAAATATATTGCTTAAAATCCGAAAAAAGACATATTTGAAGAAAAGTTAAATGCGATATTCGTTTTCAGCATACCTGAAAACTTCAGAGTCGTCATTTTATGAGTAAATGTTAAGAGGGAACCCAAGTTAAAATTTACTCTTTAAATTTATAAAAAATAATTCTACCGTTTAAAATTATAAAAACTTTGATTATATTGTTTAAGGTTTAAAAAAGTACATTCTGTTTATATTCTTCTTTGTAAGTGTTGTTTTAATTTATAAAATATAACAACTTTATTTATATTGTTTAACTTTAAAATAAATAAATACATTCTGTTTATATTCTTTAAAAAAGTGTTGAAGTAAATACAAAAAAAGGGAGGAAATATAATTTGCAATGGAGACTCGAAATTAGATTTCCCAAAGCGGGGGGGGGGGTCAGTCTCGTTTCCTTTAAAATAAATAAGAAAGGCTTACTTTAAAAAATGGGATTCTGAAGAAGGGGGGGGAATAACATGCAAGGAAAAGTTCGCAAATTTTTTTTCATGTTTTTTTCTCTTCTCTGTCCTTTTATCGACCTTTCTTCAAAACAAACAAAACCTTCAAAAAGGTTCAAGTGTTGGGCTCTCTCTCGCCTGAAGATTAGAGTCCGAATTAAAATTCCTTTTCTCTGAAAAGGCTGTAAGCTTTTTCTTCTTCTTCTTCTTCTTCTTCTTCTTCGTTTTATAGTCGTATGGTCACTAATACGATGGAATTCCCCCCCCCCAAAAAAAAGAGTCTTGCTCTCAAAAAAACTACCACTTGCTACTATGTGGGGCAAAAAGCTAACAGACCGTACGTACACTTTATACACTTTGTCTCTCCATGAACTGGGTTGATATTCTCACTCTTTCTCTCTCTATATATATAGCTGGTTCCTGAGAACACCTTCGCGTAGCTGACTGCTAACTGACACCAATCCTCTATCCTTTTTTCTTTGTCTACACGATGGACTGCCATTTCTCGTTCCATTATATTACTCACTTCTCTTCTCATGCGCGAACAAATGATAGTAACCCGAACGTGAGATGAACACACATTTCCTTTTTCTTTCTACACCACCAGTCCTGCAACAAACGATGGTTACACCAGCGCGGACATAAACACATGTTATATCTAAAACATTCATTCTTTCAACAGTAAATAAACGACGTTTATCTTATCCATCAATTATCCTCTACAGATGTCTTCCTTGAGCTAAAACGTCTCGTTTCGTCTCCTTAATATCACACATTCGTACTAATAATATTACAAAAAAAAGTACAACATGGTGGCAGCAGAAAAATTCGGTTATGGAATATTTCTGTAAAAAAAAAGAGGGTAATCCTTACAGCATCAGACAATAGCTCAATCGTCTAACTGGCAGAAAAAAGGGCGTAGCCATGTGTGTTCAAAAAAAAACGCAATATTGGATGTTAACGCGTGAACTGTAAGTTGCCTAATTTAAAAAAATCGTATGTCTTTCAACCCTATATTGTTTTGACGATACCAAGAATAATGTCGAATCGTACAAGTGAACCACATATGTGCTGGGAAACGACTAATTTAGTGGAATCTTTCAAAGTTTTCAAGCAACAGTGTGAGTTATATTTTTTCGTAGAAGGCATTATAGAAGACAGACAGGTTGATCACATTCGCTTGTTTTCGGGGAAGGAAGGTCTTAGGCGTTATAATTCTTGGTCATTTGAAAACGAGACCGACAGACGCAATCCTGCTATGATTTAGAATAAACTCCTAGAGCAGTTAGAACGTCAAGTTAATTTTCAGATCGCACGTTTTTGTTTACAGAATTACTCGCAAAACGAAACAGAAAACATTGATGATTTTCTTGCGAGCTACAAGCATACAAATGTAAATTCAGAGAGGATTATGAGTTGGAAGAACGGGTGATTGAACAAATAATAGTCGGAACGAAACATCCGGAGTTGTAAAAGCAATTACTGAGCAGGAAAGAGGCTATGCTCTTACAGGAAGTACTTAACACGTGTCGAAGCTATGAGGCTTTGATTAACTGCATGAAAACAATGGCTGAGCTGCAAGGGAAACTGACAAGAAGATAAATCCGATAAAAGAAACATGTGGCAAATGTGCGCTTCTCAATCAGCATGGTAATTGCCCCGGTCGAGGCAGCACTCGTTCAGCATATGGTCGCTAGAATCACTGGACTAAGATGTGCCAGACCAAAAGAGCCAAGAAAAAATCGGACAGACAGCCACAAAGACAAGAAATTTGTACCAGCACAGCTTACGTCTAAAAATCGTTAGAGCTGTATTAAAGTTCAGAATCAAATGGTTAATGAATTTTAGAATATGTCATTTTATTCAATGCAGGATCACAGGAAAAGGATTTCTCGGTCAGAAGTATTTGCCACCCTAAACTACCAAACAGGAAAGATGGTAACGAACTGAAGATTAAGGTGGACAGAGGTGCGGAGATAAATACACTCCCATTACGTACATTCCAGCAAATGTTTCTGGAACATATGGACCAGAATGGATATCCGAACCCAGGCACAAAGAAGAAGGAAACGGCAATCCTTACTGCGTACAATGGATCGAGCATCCCATAATACGGATCTGCCTACAAAGATACATGGAGATACGTGTGATATTCTATGTGGTAACCGCTAATGGGCCTGCCATATTAAGACTGCCCTCTCTTCAAGGACTAAAGTTAGTCACTTTGCACTGTTCCGTTGAGAAAGCAACGTTTGTAACAGATGCCCCAAAATCACACCTCAATAAACACTACAGGAGATCTTATGGAAGCATACCCGGACCAATTTGACCGGATTGCCAACTTCTTAGGGCATACCACATCGTGCTTCATCCGAACAGCTGTCCCATGATTCATGAACTTGGGAAATGCCCCATCTACATAAATGGTGAGATAAAAACAGAACTGGATAAACTAATAAATCAACAGAAAGGTTGGTGAGCCAACAGATTGGGTGAACAGCATTGTATATTTGTGCAAGAGCAATGGCGAACTTCGCCTATGTTTAGACCCTAAACAGAGACATGATGCATTGTCTCCACAAATCCCTAACCATGGGGGAACTCTCGCATAAACTTTCTGATGCAAAATGTTTCTCCTAGCTAGATGATAACAATGGCCACTGGTCAGTGAAACTCGACAGGGAGTCACAATTACTGACGACCTTCAATTTCGTCATCAACACATACACGATGTTGTTCACCCAATCCGTTGGCTCATCAACCTATCGGATTATTTGTTGGTTTACAAGTTCATCCAATTCTGCTTTTACTTCCTGTAATCATGTGGACGAGTCATACCCTAGGTGTATGAATCATGGGATGGATGTTCGGACGAAGCACGATGTGGTGTCCCCTGAGAAGTTGTCAATTCAGTTAAATTGGTCCGGGTACTCTTTTATAAGATCTCTTGTAGAGTTGATTGGGGTATAGTTTGTAGTAGTAACTGTGGCATCTGTTGCAAACTTGGCCATCTCGACAGACCAGCAGTCTGTGCATCTCCATCAACTGTCGTAAATTGTGGTCAAACTCCTCTTTGGTCTTCTCATTGATGATCACGTCATCAGTTTGAGCTAATGATCCAGGACACTTATCGATTATCATGTCTATCTTTTGTTGAAAAACATCTTACGACATGACTAGGCCAAACGGCATTCTCTTGAAACAATACCGCCCGAAGGGTGAATTGAAGGTCGTCAGTAATTGTGATTCCCTGTCGCGTTTGACTGATCAGTAAATATTGTTGGCATCTAGCTAGGAGAAAAATTTTGCACCAGAGAGTTTGTGCGAGAGTTTCTCCATGGTTGGGGATTTGTGAAGATATTAAATTTCTACAGATCCACTATGTATGTAAAGGAAGTGTATTTCCCTCCGCTTCTACGTCTACATTAATATTCAGTTCGTGAACACCTTTTCTGTTTGCTAGTATGCCGTTTAGGGTGGCAAATACTTCTGACCGAGAGCTCCTTTTCCTGTGATCCTGCATTGAATAAAATGACATATTCTCAAATTCATCAACCATTTGGTTCTGAACCTTAATACAGCTCTGACAATTTTAGACGTAGACTCTGCTGGTACAATTTTCTTGTTTGGTATGTCTATTTGTTTGTGGCTGTCTGCCTGTTTTTTTACGCTTTTGGTCTGGCAAATCTTAGCCTGTGATTCCTGCGTCCGCATGCTGAACAAGTGCTGCCTCGAGCGGGGCAATTTCCATGCTGATTGAGAAGCTCACATTTGCCACATGTTTCTTTTATCGCGTTTATCTTCTTGTCAGTTTTCCTTGCAGTTTGCCCATTTGAAGAATTTATTATCCACTCTTTCTCGTGGAAGCTAATTCTTCTTCATCAATTAGACGTTACGACTAAACTCTGAAACATCAAGGAAGAAAACAAACAAAAAAGGAAAAATATGAGAAATAGAATTTATTAAATATATTGGCAAAAGGAAAAGTTCGTGACCTCTATGGGCTGCCAAAAATGTCCATCTGGCTTACAAATATTCTTATAGTAGTAACCGAAAGGGGAGAGAGTGAAGGGAAAGAGAAGGAAAGAGAGATGGAGAAAGAAAGAAAGAAAGAAAGAAGGGGGTGCACTTACTGGAAGCTTCTGGGTGCCCTTTTCCGAATGGAACATTTAGAAAGTTCGTTTTGTTTTGGGTTTTTTTACTTTCAGAGTTCGTGTTATTTAAAAGTTCTTTTTTATTAGTCCTTTTCCTGGAAACTAGTTTCCGTAGTCCTTTTTGCAAAGGTTAAAATTCCATGGAGGCAGAATATTTTAGAGTTTTCAAGTTTCTTAGAGACTTTCCAGCGGCGAATGTTCTTCTTAAACTTCAATTATCCTTTTCTCGATAATTGAATTCAGTTTTCAAGTGTCTTAGAAAACTTTGAGGCGAATTTTCTTCTCTTGTTTTTTTTCAACAATTTTAATGTCTTGTTAGGACAGAGTTGTACTTCGCCTAAGTTATTTTTCAGGCTTGGTTTTTTGTTTCGTTTTGCGAGTAATTCTGTAAACAAAATCGTGTAAGAGCATGGCCTCTTTCTTGCTCAGTAGTTGCTTTTGCAGCTCCAGATGTTCCGTTCCGACTATTATTTGTTCAATCACTTGTTCTTCCAACTCATAATCGTCTCTGAATTTACATGTGTGTGCTTGCAGCTTGTAGCTTGCAGGAAAAAAACATCAGTTTTCTGTTTCCTTTTGCGAGTGATTCTGTAAACAAAAACGTGTGATCTGAAAATTAACTTGCGGTTCTAACTTCTCTAGGAGTTTATTCTAAATCATAGCAGGATTGCGTCTCTCGATCTCGTTTTCAAATGACCAAGAATTATAACGCCTAAGACCTTCTTTCACCGAAAACAAGCGAATGTGATCAACTTGTCTATCTTCTATAATGCCTTCTACGAAAAAATATAACTCACACTGTTGCTTGAAAAATTTGAAAGATTCCACTAAATTGGTCGTTTCCCAGCACATATGTGGATCACTTGTACGATTCGACATTATTCTTGGTATCGTCAAAACAATATAGGGTTGAAAGACAAACATTTTTTAATTAGGCAACTTACAGTTCACACATTAAAATCCAATATTGCGTCTTTTTTGGACACACATGGCTACGTCCTTTTTTTTCTACCAGTTAGACGATTGAGCTATTGTCGGATTCTGTGAGGATTCTCCTCGTTTTTTTTTTAACAGTAATATTCTATAATCGAATTTTTCTGCTGCCATCATGTTGTACCTTTTTTGTAATATTATTAGTACGAATGTATTATATTAAGGAGAGGAAACGAGACGTGTTAGATCTAATATAACTCACACTGTTCCTTGAAAATTTTGAAGGATTCAACCAAATTAGTCGTTTCCCAGCACATATGTGGTTCATCACTTGTACGATTCGACATTATTCTTGGTATCGTCAAAACAATATATGGTTGAAAGACAAACACATTTTTTGTTAATTAGGCAACTTACAGTTCACACGTTAAAATCCAGTATTGCGTCTTTTTTGACACACATGGCTACGCCCCCCCTTTTTTTTGCTGCCAGTTAGACGATTGAGCTATTGTCGGATTGTCCTATGTTTTTTTTTTACAGTAATATTCCGTAACCGAATTTTTCTGCTGCCATCATGTTGTACCTTTATTGTAATATTATTAGTACGAATGTGTTATATTAAGGAGACGAAACGAGACGTGTTAGATCAAGGAAGACATCTTTGTTTGCATAAGGGATATAACTCGTACAGCAAGAATTACAACCAACAAGGAAAGATAATCCATGAGTTGATACCCCCCTCTCTCTCTCTCTATCTATCTCTCTCTATCTCACTCTCTCTCCTTTTTACTCGCAAGATAGTTTGCCGATCTCTGAAAAGTGGAAAAAGCTTGTTAGTAATTGATGTTCAGAAACAGTGCCAGCAATCTTTTTTCTTGTTTTTTTTTAATTGTGTGTGTTTTTTTTTGTGTGTGTGTGTGTTTTGTGTGTGTGTGTGTGTGTGTGTGTGTGTGTGTGTGTGTGTGTGTGTTTGTGTTTGTGTTTTCGCGTCTTTCGAATCAGTTCAAGGTAGGTTTTTTTTAGAGCAAGAATTTTTTTTGGGGGAGGGGGATTCCATTGTATTGGTGACCATATACGAACGACCATAAAAAAAGAAGCTTACAACCTTTTCAGAGAAGAGGCATTTTAATTCGGACTCTAATCTTGAGGAGTGAGTGAGAGAGAGAGAGAGAGAGAGAGAGAGAGAGAGAGAGAGAGAGAGAGAGAGTCCAACACTTGAACCTTTTGAAGTTTTTTTTTTTGTTTTGAAGAAAGGTCGATTAAAGGACAGACAAGAGAAAAAAACATGAAAAAAACTTTGCGAACTTTTCTTTGCATGTTATTTCCCCCCCTTTCCGAATCCCTTTTTTCAAGTAAGCCTTTCTTATTTAGTTTAAAGAAAACGAGAATGCCCCCCCCCTTTGGGAAATCTAATTTCGAGTCGCCATTACAAATTATATTTCTTCCTTTTTTGTATTTACTTCAATTGAATTTGAACTTTGTTCGTTATATTATTTCTGTAACCTTGTTAATGTGGTAATTTTTACATTTGCTTTTGGGAAGCAAAACAGCAACCAGTTTTTCCAAAATAAACTTTGGAATTTTTAAACTTCAATTCAGAGTCATATATTTGTTTTTTTTTTGTTTTTTTCTTTGTGTTGTTGCATTGCTATTTTCGTTTTTTTTTTTTCAGTAGATGTTGTCCAACAAAGTCGAACTTTTCAAAAATAACAAAAATATAAAATCAACTTTTTTATAAGAATAAACACTTGTTATTTATTTTACACAATATATACAGAACTTTTTTTTTTAATTTATAACTATTTAAAAAAACACACAGTTTTTAAAAGAATATAAACAGAATATATTTATTTTTTTAAAGCTTAAACAATATAAAGAAAGTTTTTATAATTTTAAACGGTAGAATTATTTTTTATAAATTTAAAGAGTAAATTTTAACTTGGTTTCCCCCTTAACATTTTCTCATAAAATGGCGACTCCGAAGTTTTCGGGTATGCTGAAAACGAATATCGCATTTAGCTTTTCTTCAAATATGTCGTTTTTCGGATTTTAAGCAATATATATTTTTATGTTTAAAAGCGGTGACCTATTTTTTTTTAACAGTTTATTTTCTATTTAAATAATTTCACGTTGTAATCTTGTTTTAATTTTTTTATATATCTATTGATTTTTTTTTTGTATTAAGAATGAAAAAAGATAATATAAATTTTATAGGAAAACAATTCGACGCGTTTCAATAATGAACGAACATTTTTACACAAGGAACAAAATAATGATTACACCGGTTTATTACGATGACCTAAATTCATTCTTCTTAAGCAGTTGATTTTCTTTTTAATAATTTCACATTTAAATCGTGTTTTTCATCTTTTAATTTTGATTCTTTTATATTTTCATACATTTTATTTATTAATGAATTCAACACACAAAACAAAAGTTCGGTAAAATTACTAAAGAAATCTTAACAAAGAAAACAACTTTTCTATTTTGAACACAACAGAAAAAAAAAAACGAATTCATCCCGATTTTTCCATTTTTCGTATTGAACTCCTGGAATGAAAGGTTAGTTTTTCATCTTTTTTACGCTTATAAAACTATTCAATCACTAACTTTTAAATTAATCTTAAAAATTTAAATAAGTTTATTGATTCCACCATTCTTTATAACAAACGTGGATAAAAAATATGAATTCCAAATTTTAAAAAAATCACCTTAAATATATTATTCAACTTGACATTTAGATTTTAGTAAATATTTTGGTAAATATGCTTATTTAGTAAAATGATTAAAAAAAAATGATAATAATTAATATTTTAGTAAAACTTATATGACTTCTGAGCAAATAATGTTTACCATAATGACAATAATTTATTTCGAAGTTGGTCGAATTGTTAAACAACTTGAACACAAAAACTGATTTTTTTTTCAATATTTAATTGTTTTAACATTTTTTATTTTTATCTGTTTATTGTGTGTCTTACCTGTTTTTTCGCTAGAGAATTCTGTTTGCTATTTTAATGTTGATCAGTTTCTTTTATAAAGTTTACATGAAATGAGCCCCCATTTATTGATCATCATCAATTAGAAGAAACTCAGTGTAGAAAAATTATTACCTCCTAAAAATTCAAATAGTTTTGTTGTTACGTTTCAATTGCCTAAATAAATATCCTCAAACAAGGAACTAAAAGAAATAAATAACATTCAAGGTGTTAGATTGATGGTTGGTTGTTTTTTGTTTTACGGCATATCAATCCTTTTCAAGTTACTTAATGACAAATCCAGTTATTTTGAAGAACAATTTTCTAATAGAATATATATATTTTTCAAGTCGGTTTCTATCTAACTCATAGTTGGAACCTTAACAGGTACTACCGCTCCAGGTCAGGGTTGAACAATGGCAATTAAGGGGTGGCTCGAAACTCCCCCAAACCCGCAAGCTGGGGGCTCACCATCAGATATATATAATTTAAGGTCATATCCAGGACCCATTCACTTCATGGTCAATTACCGGTCAATGAGACATGTCAATTTTCGCAGTTTCCAATTTTTGTGGTGGTGGTGGTAGTACAGGGGGATCATATTATTTTTTCTTTATTCCGCTTTTGTGGTGGGGGTTGGAGTTCATGGGCTGTTTACTATTCTGTACTTTCATCTAACAATTTAATAAACGAAAGATGCCGTAAAAATAGAATTGAGCATGACAAAACTTTGCAAAAAGTGTCACTGTGACATATATTAGATTTAATTCTGCCAGTTTTTTATTTAATTTTCGATTCATGAGCGATTATCAGAACTCCCAAAATGACCATCTCTTGTCAGCCAATATTTATTTCTCTAATGGAATATTCAGCAGTATTTTTCAAAGTAAATAAACACTTCAAAATAAGTTAAAACATAGAAACTCATTCAGGTTGGTAGTAAAAACTTATATTGCTTTTGGTAATATTTTTTTTTACAAGGTGGTCACCACTTATCAAGGCCCGGAAGCCACTCATGGATAAGAGTTATTGTAAGTACAGTACGTTAGTGTGGATATTTTAGAGTGTCTACGTAAGGGGGCGGTTCATCAGGAATTTGTTTACGTTGGACTTGAAGACATCCAAGTTGTAGTCAGGAGGGAAGCAGGCAGACGGAACGGAGTTCCACAGGCGTGCAGTTCTATTGATTTTGATTTAGGCATAGATAAAGAGTGGGGGAAGTTTTTGACAGTGGATTCAGCTAGACGGGTGTTTTTTGTAAAAGATTGGCGAGGGAGGACCAGAGATTGGAGTTCAGACGAGCACCTGCCATGGAAATAACGATAAAACAAAGATAGGCTTGCAACGTCTCTTCTGTGGGAGAGAGGTTACAGGGAAGAGAAAAGGGCATTCCCCACTAAGCCACGAAGTCTATTTTGCACTCTCTCAGGGCAGGATAGGCTGTTTTTAGCAGCTCCTGCCCAGATATGGCAGCAGTATTTCATCGTTTGACGTACTTGGCTTTTATATAGATAGAGAATTGCATCAGTAGTGAGATATCTTCTGGAGCGGTAGAAGGATCCCACCATCTTTCCAGCGATCTTGGCAACAGACTTGATGTACGTGTTCCATTTCAGATCAGGAGTGAAGGTCAAGCCCAGAAGCTTGTCAAAACATGGGGCTTCTCCTAGACGAGAGCCATCCATTTCAATTGATGGCAGATGGGGATCAGAGCGTTGATGATGTAAAGATAGGAGTTTGGTTTTAGATGCATTAAAGGTAACCAGGCACGTCCTCCCCCCACTAAACCACTCGTTCAAGATCAGAGGAGAGAGAATCAGAGAGAGCTTTGTCATTTACAGCCTTTGATGCGTTGCTGTAGATGGTCGTGTCATCAGCATAGATGTCAACGAATGTTTTAAGTATGAGTTTAGGGAGATCATTGATGTAGATCAGGAAGAGAGTTGGGCCCAGGATGGACCCTTGAGGGGCTCCAGCATTGATACTGCAGGCCTCTGATTTTTGTCCATCAATCATTATTCTTATGAGCCCATCAGAGAGAAATGATTTAATGATAGAATATTTCCAGTTATACCGTAGCTAGAGATCTTGTGAAGTAGGCCTCTATGCCATGTCTTTTCGAGGGCCTTTGATGTGTCAAAAGTAATTGCCCGAGAAAGGAAGCCTTTGTCAAGAGATTCACTAATCCTATGAGATATAACCGTTAGCACATCTGCGGTAGATCTTGCAGAACGGAAACCATATTATGTGTCACTAAGAAGGTTATTTCTGCTGAGGTGGTTGACTATTTCTCTATTTAATATTTATTTGCTATATATGCTTTTTGTAAGTTTTCGTTTTTCATTCATACTACAAAATTCCCCTTTTGTTAATTAAATTTTAAAGTGAATGTATAAATAAGAAAGGATCCCTTTCCACTATCTCAAAATGGCTTTTTAAATGATGACGTTAATATCAATGAGTGGAGAAATTCCCCTCTTCTCGAATCTAAAATTGAAAATTTTAAAAATTAATCCCCACATTATTATATAAAACAATAAATAACTAAAACAAAATAAAATATATAAAAAATATTAATTATAAATTCGCGCATTGAAGAGGATCTTTGTTCTTCTTTTTATGATCTTTCGAATTTTTCTTGTTTTCGTACAAATATTTCTGTTGTGGGATCCAAAGTTCTTATAAAGTCTCCTAGTTTACCGAACGTTTTCGGTCACGATTGACCATCGTCAGGGTTGTTCTTCCTGTGCATCCTACTTATTGATTGATTTGTTCTCTGTCGTTTTACTGTTTTTATTACTAATTTACTATGTGCAGTTTCGCCTAATTTTATTTTTTTCCTTTTCGTTTTTCTTTTTGAAGAACAATAAAATATGCGTGAATAATGAAATTCTGCCTAATTATAGCTTGTATTTTAATTTAAGGACGTGAACAACGATATTTTACAGTATCTTTTGTTTATTAAATTGTTAGGTGAAAGTACAGAATAGTTAAATACACTTGGCTCTAATTCTATTTCAACAAACATAAGAAAGCTAAAACCGATATAAGCCCCTGCCACAATAAATTGTAACAATATTATTTGTGAAAATGATCAAAGTCTTGAAAAATTTCTAGCCATTTTCTTCTGTCTCATTTGAATAATTGTTTCTTCTTGTTTTACACTATTTTGTTCTAATTACATGTTTTAAATTAATTTTGTGTTCATTTTTATTTATTTCGTGTTTTATTTTCCCATATTTTATTTATTTCATGTGTTATTTTTCTTCAAAGAAAATAATATTATTAAAGTATTATTAAATTAATGATTACAATCTGCCAAGTTTTTAGAAGTATCATCTGAATTTAACAACGGTTATTACACCAAGAGATATTTTCTATATATTTTAATCTAAGAAAATATATGTCTAACAAAACCAAACCGTATTACTTTGTGTAAGGATTGAGTTATGTTTCATAAATATCCATTAATTTTTTATAAATTAGTTTTAGCTTGCATTTAACTCATCAATTGTCTCATCTCTCACCATTGTCTACTAATTTCTTTCTCGAAATTTTTACTTATAGAGAAAAGAATTACATATATATATATTATTCCCTTTTGTATTAAGCACAATATATAAGTGTTCTTATGTTCATATACGAAAGTTGTTCTTTTCTAATCAGGGAGTAAGTTAATCTTTGGATTAATAGTCGGTTGCATCAAATATTTTCTGGAAAATATATACCCTTTTCAAACAGAAAGATTAAACATATTATTGAAGGATTTAATCAGGATAATTTTTATATTGAATTGAAAACGACTGTTCGTAAGTTTAAGAAAAGCTTAAAACAGATACTTGCTTTTTTGTTTTTAGAATAATGTTTCAGTGACGGCACAAAACAACATAAATTATAAACAAGAACAGATATAAATGTATTTATGAAACGAAAAATTGGTAGGTAATCAGTAATCATTTTGCCGATTAATCGGTGGATTATTTACTTTTTACTTTCCTATTAAAGTTAAGTGACCTCATCACTTTCAAGTGACCCATCAGACAGCTTTGACATATTAACATAATAACTGCTAATTTAACTTAACACTTGTTAAGTGTCTGGCTACTATTATGGCTTTTTTAAATAAAATTACAAAAAACAATTTCTAGTTTTTTAATTACAATTAGATAAGCAGAAGCAATTACAAACGAACTACAAGCTATAAACTACAAATTGTAATTCTTCAAGTGAATAACTATAAGCTGAAGTTCCGCTGCTGCTCCACTTCCTCTTCTATTCTTGCTGCTCGCCTCCTCTGCTTTCATAATTTCAGTATTTTAAGTTGTAATGTAGAAGCATTAGATTTTCTCTATTCTCATGATGTTCCTCATAGGCCAATACCAATTACCACCTCTTACCCTCTAGGATGAAGGTGGTGCGTTTAAATATTTTGAAGCCATTTTACTCAGCTGTGATAAGGTCTCCTGTGTCTACTTCCACCACTTAAGTGGATCATAACATCTTGTGAGTAGTTGTAAAGCTTCGTTTGTGCACTTAACCGTAATGGATTTACTCCTTTTGAGTTTAGAGTGTGATTCTTGTATTTATGTTGTAGTTGCAGTTTTCAGGTTTAATTTAGTTTCTGCCTGCTCTAAGTTTTCATTTGTTACTGTAGGCTTATTCAAAGCTAATTCATCAAAACAGGCTTGAAAGAAATTCATTTTTCCTTTCATTTTGATCTACATGACCCTCGACATGAAGAAGTGTAACCTGCCGATTCTTCTTCATTATCATCAGTAGAAAGTAGAAGATGCAGAATCCAATTCTTTTGAAATTTAAATGTGAATCTTAGATCGAGGAAAGTGGACACACGTTTTTTTTTATCATTTAGTTTTAAAATCTAGTTTCCATTGGCATTATATTGTTTAACAATTGTAAGGATTCCGCTAAAGTTAGAAATATCAGAATTAGATTCGACAGCTTTTGAAAGAAATAACCTCAGTGCTTAAATTGTAGGTATTATCAATGATATAGTTGAAGTTCCATGATTTATTCCTTGGTGATTTCTTCAAATGGATTGGCAATTTTTTGAACAAGTTCCCTATGGTAAGTTGTTTAGGTAGGAATTTTATAGCGTCGCTAATTCTCGTATGGTTTGTGTGAATCATTCTGCTTTACATATATGCCACGAAAAAGTCTTTTCTGAATTATGTTTTCCAGATAAAAAATATACTGCAATTCTGAAAAATAGTCGTGTTTGTTTGCTTATTTTAAAATTAGTAAACATTAATCAAAGCCACTTTCTCTGGACATTCAACTTAAAGCAAAATTGTCTGCACAAATCCGAAATAAATCATTTGTAAACAATCACAGCATTAACTTGAACAAAGCCAATACAAAAATAAAGATGTTAAAACAATTAAAAAAAATTAGTACTTATGCAGAGAACTTTTTGGAAACCAATTTCTTAACATGTGCATGAGAGGGTGTTTTCTAACTAATCTGTTCTTTCAATTCACGAAACAATACAAAACAAGTGATTTGTGCCACAAGTATTGAAGAAGGACAACTGAAGTTTTGTTTTCTCTATATGTGTTTGACTGAAAAAAAAAACCCTCAAATGGATTAATGTGATCAAGCGAAGTATTCAATGTGGCAAGCGAAGTATTCAACAAAATCGCAAAGAAATACTGTACTCTATTCTTGATAACATGTAGTTCTTACTTTTAATAAATTAAATTGTTGCTGAATATGTACGTTTACTTAATTACAAAGTAAACAAAGTGAAAAATATTATATAAAATTATTACATTTTGGGGATATTATTTTTAAGAAGTATATGGTATAAAAAGCTGACATGTATGTATTGATTAGGCCTGCAAATATTTCAGTAGCATTTTAGTAGTTTTTTCTGATATAATTTTGAAATTAGTATGTGTTTATGGCACATGGTACTTTATTTTCGCCATTAAACATAATAGCATTTTATTGACTTCTATTGGAGCTGAAATTGTTTTAAAAATAGGCATAATAATCAGTATGTATGGAATTATATTGAATATTCATATTTACCGTCATTTTGATGCAGTGTGCACTTTTCATCCCTCAAAAATGAAGGTTGAAATTGAATTAGAAATAATTGTACTTTTACTTCCAACTGTCTTGTATTAGAAGTGATGAAAGCATCTTTTATGACATTTTTACTGGTTATTTCTTTGTCAATTTGTTTCAAGGTTGCCATGTTGCAATTTAAACATGTTCGTGCTTCTTCACCCTCATCAGGGTAGTGTTAATATTTGAATCGTGGGTCTAGGAAAGTAGACATACAGTAGTTTTTATTTACATAGGATGAAAATCTTGTTTCTGTTGATAACCTGAATTGTTTAAACAATGATGAAAAGTATTCCACTAAAGGCAGAAATACTAGAATTTGTTTGGACAAAATACCCTCAGAGCTAAATTATTATTATTATAAGTTGATGTTCTGTAATGTACTTCTTTCACGATTTCTTCAAATAACTGGATACTTTTCAAAGAAGTCTCCATTGGTAAATTGTTAAAGTAAGAATCTTATCAACAGCACACGTCGTTGTTCTTAATTTATTTTCTTTTTCTTGTTTTTATTACATTTTCACCCCAAACAAGGCACATTGCCACTCAGGTGTAGGGGACTACTATCAGGGTCAGCAACTACTGGGGCACTATGTAGGGATTTGGGCAGCAAGATGTCGGTTCACGTTGCACTTGAGCTTCTGGATGTCAGCACAGTTAGGGAAGCAGGATCCTGGAATGGAATTCCAGAGTCTAGCGGTTCTGGGGAAGAAACTACTGAAGTAGAAAGATCTTTTACATCTAGGGATCTCTACTGTGTGGGGGTGGGATTTAGCTGCCTGTCGGGTTTGTCTAGGGCGTCTGCGTCGTGGGGGCACAAGTGTCTGCAGTTCGTCAGAGCATTCACCATTAAATACTTGTAGAACATGCAGAGGGATGCAACGTTTCGTCGATGGGACAGAGGCTGAAGCTTAGATGCCAGTTCAGGGCCTATCAGATTGGTGACTCTTTTTTTAACCTTGTCTAGGAGCGAGAGACTAGTAGTAGACGCATCAGCCCAGATGTGACAATAATACTCCATACATGGGCGAATGGTGGCCTTATAGAGATACATGATACTTTTAGGTGTCAGTAGTTTTCTAGCACGGTAGAGAGAGCCTACCTTTTTTGCAGCGGCCCTGCCAATGCTTTCAATATAATTGTTCCAGCTCATGTTTCCTGTGAACCAAGCAGTTTGAAAGATGTACTCTCAGACAGGGAGTCACTGGCCATTGCTATTGGTGGCAGAGAAGGTTTCTTGTAGTTATTGAAGGAAACCAGTTTGGTTTTGGCAGCATTGAATGTGACCATCCATTTATGTCCCCATTCCACTACAGATTGGAGGTCATTCTCTAGTGTTTTTGCCATTTCTTTAGATATGTGTTCATTTGTTTTCCTGTCATGCCTGTTATAGAGCGTAGTGTCATCAGCATATATACCCATCTCAGAGGCAGTTTTGTCGGGGAGGTCATTAATAAATATCAGGAACAATAGAGGTCCAAGAATAGACACCTGAGGCACTCCCGCATTTATATCACACTGTTTAGATGTTCGACCGTCGAGGACAACCTGGATTTTTCTCTTGTCTAAGAAGGATTCAATTATGCTAAGTATTCTACCAGTGATACCGTATGATTTAATTCTCCTGAGGAGACCCTTGTGCCATACCCTGTCAAAAGCCATAGATATATCTAGAGCTACCGCTCTGCCCTCCCCCACTTTGTCCAGTGAATGGTATATACGTTCAGAGATTACAGTGAGAAATTCAGCATATAATATGTTCAAGTCTACCATGTGATCACATTTTGAATGAGTTTGTTTTACCAAATTATACTGATCCTGTACTTCAATTAATTTACTAATTGCTAATAGAAAGCTATTAAAGTGAGAAACTATTTCTTTTGGCTGCAATGGTTGTCTTCACAGCCTTAATGACAATGTATGATATTTATTCTAAATCACATTCCCTGACATTTCTTTCTGAAACCCACTTATTCTTGCACCTGTCTGTGCACCAGCGAATGGAACCACTCTAAGCACATGTCTACACTGTTCAAATCCTTCAACATGAAAACTGAAAGGTGAAGTAATAATTTTCTTTGACAATGATTTAAATTTCTGAAATCAATTGGCTCCCCTTCCTGAATTTTTGCTGCACATTTTTTTTTACTTGAATATTCTCTTTCAGTCGGTTATTTTTACCATACTCAGCATATTGGGCGAATTATCTGTGACATAATATAAGGTATTTCTGTTATATTCCTCCCTTTATCAACATGGAAACTCTGTTTAGAGATACTCCTAGTTTTTATGCCACTTCACCACTCAATCCTCGAATAAGAATAGTAATTTTAACGATGTTTTTTTAATGCATATGGAGTCATTGATGCAGTCATTTTATCACTAACAAAAATAAAACTTAGAAATGCTGTAATCAAAGTTTTAGATTTTGATGCTGTTGATGTCTTAGAAAAGCATTTGTCTTTCTAATGTATAAGTGTATAATGTCAGGATTGCAACACACCAAATGTCTTTTTAAGTTAGAAACACGAGTAGGGAGATGACCTTTAGCACGAGTTGTTTGTTTATTATGAACTGACATACATAATGCTTGAAATCTGGTTAAGTAAAATGTTCAAACATGGTAGATTTACGCTTTCAAGCCATGCTAAGGGTGCACCGAATTTTGTAACTCAAATTTTCACATTTATGTATTTTTGTAAATATGCAAAAAATATTTAATTCAAAATTTTTTTTATTTTATTTCAGTAATAAATTTCTAGAAAATCTGCAATAAAAAAAAAATTATGTGTAGAGTTTTCCATCTACCAGAATTATGGTAGGTCCACTTTAAACTTATTGAAACAAAAATACTAGCAAATACTGCATCTAATATTTTTACCTTTTTCCTTGAAACACATCATATTTTGTTACATTTGTTACTAAAAGGAAAATGTGAGATAGGTGATAGAACAATTAAAAACAAAAATGTTTGCCGATAAATTCAAACAGCAAACAGTAGCATTTAACAATTAGTAGTTTTCAGCTTTGTTCATATGAAATGTTTTTATTTCAAGTACGCCTTGTATAAATGTTAAAAAAACAATTTATCAAAGAAAACATTTAACTGATAAGTAAACAAGTAATCAATATATTTAATTTTACTTTTTATCACAATAGGGCATTGTTGAAAAAATTTTTTTAATATCAACCGTTTAGAAAACTAAGTCTATTCTTTACACTGTCACAAACGTGGGTGATTGCTGCTGCTTAAAATGTAAACAATGTTCGAATAAATTTCTTCTCCAGTATTCGTATATATATATATATATATATATATATATATATATATATATATATATATATATATATATAGTTGTGTGTGTGTGCGGTCAAACAGTGTTCAAAAATACTACTTGATATATTTTTCTGATATATATATGAGAAAAAAGAAAGGTTTGAAAGCCTGATATTTAAGAGGCAGTGCTGTCCAAACCAAATGATTAATTCCCTCAGGACAAAAACTAAAATTAAGAAAATTCTTTATTCTGATTGGTTGTTAAACTTTAGTGTGTTCCCACTTAACGGAGCTGTGAAAATCGGTGAGATTTCGCAAAGGTAACACATGTGACGCTAAGGTGGAACACCCGTGACAACAAATGCTTTAATTCTTAGGAGTTCAATGAATAAAACTAAAAACTTTTGCGATAATTAGAAGACTCCATAAAATATAACAGTTCAGCCCGGTAATTTGTTGTCTATATTGTAGAATGCCTAACAAAAGATATTTTTATTGTCTCTATTGCAGAATTTTTGGTATCTATATTGTAGTATGCCGAACAAAAGATATTTTATTGTCTCTATTGTAGATTGCCTAACAAAAGATACTACATAACTGGACCCAAAACTAAAGTGGCTAAAAAGAAATATATAACAAATTATCAATTTTTAGTTTCTTTTCGCCAGTTAAAACCATAAAAATATATTGGATAATAAAGATCTTAATATCAGGAAAACTATTTTTCTGCACTAGTTTTAAATGTGATTCGTTTTCAGCAGACACGAAAACATTTTAAAGAGTTGGAAAGAAACTAAAAATTTGTTATGTATTTTGCTTTTTTGGAAACTTTTTCGTTTTTGGTCCATTTTGTTAAATTAAAAACTAAAGTTTAATTTTGTGGTATCTTTTGTTGGCCATTCTGCAATATTGACAACAAAAGACAAAATTGTCACTGTTTCATTTATTTGGTGCATTTATATCAGTATTTTGTTTAATTTTAAAAGTAAATAAACGCTTAAAAATAAGTTAAAACACAAACAATATTCCCTTCCAAAAAGCTTAAAATATGTGGTTATATTTTTAACAAAGCACACCGCAACATTTTTTAGAACTTCTGCAGTTTATTAACCGTGTTATTCTTTTCAGCAATTCAACGTGATCACTTTTATTCCTCCCAAATAAATTGAATGTATCATGTTTGTTAATGTTTCCTTGTGTGGTCTCAACCGCCGCCATAATTGAAAAAAATGATAACAGATCACATGTCTCGTTGACCAGTAGGTGGGCAAGAATTGGGTGCTCATTTTTCCATAAATTTATACAGGCAAAGGATTCCCTCTTCAAAAATGTCAAATTTTTATAATCTTAGCAAATATTGCTCCTGTGACGATATTTGTAAGCTATTGATACGTGATATCACGCAAAAAATTAGATTTTGAATTTTTTATGGGGGAATATATGGGGTTAGCTCGTAAAACTTTACCAAAATAAATAAAAACGAGTGACATAAATCTAATACACAACATACAGAAGAGATATAATATTTTACAAGAATAAAATACAAATACAATGATACAAAAACGGATAGGAAATAGACAGTGACACCAGATAAAACCACGCAGGATGAGGGAAATTGTTACTGCCAAAAATTTGTTACTTTATGGCTAAAATATGTATTAAAACATTTTATCTTAACGAATATATATGTATATATATATATATGTATATATATATATATATATATATATATATATATATGGAAATATACTTTATTTCCTTATATATCACTGTATTCTAATCTAAGAAACTCAATGTAATTACAGAGCAATATAATGAATGAATGACAAAAATAATGTTGATGAATTAAAGATAAAATAATTGTAGATATGATAACTCGATATTAAGTAGAAATGAAGTATAAGTAAATATGTAATATTTTATATTGAAATGATTTTTATAAGAACATTTTATATTCAATGTATAAGTTCATTTAATAATAATATACACTAAATTTATCAATGAATAATATAAAATAAAGACATTTGAACTGTATAAATATTACTAGAAGAAATTAAAGGAAAGAACGTGTTTAGTATGATAAAAAATGAATATTAAACAAAGTTGATATATCAGTGTTTTGTTCAATGGGCGATAACTCTTATAATAAAATTAAATTACATTTTTATTTTTTCGCATAAAGTAAACAATTATAAGATTATATAGTGAATTTATAAATGTATGTCTGGTCTAAACGTTATTTTGGATTGAACTGTCATTTCATTTTGAATCGTAGTTTCAGTTTAGGGTGAGAGGTGCTAGACAAATCGGATGTGCATAGCTACCATCATGCAACACTACTACACCATCAACCAACTCCTAATCAACAGGAATGTGACTGCTGGAATGTTCACCAGAGATCAGTGCAGTGTCCCTTTTCAGGCGCGACATGGCACTACAAACATCTAGATATTATACAACTGATGAAAGAACAGCACTGTTTAAGAGTTAGGGCTTCTGTACTGTAATGTACTGTACTGTCAGTCGGAGACAGTTCCCAGCAACTGTCAAACCGGTACCCTCAAACCTGTCAGAGAGGAGTGGTCCAGTCTAATCATGTTAGCATGCATGGTAAACAAGCACCCCCAAAGGGAATGGGGCGGATGTGATGGACAGCATTCATTGCGATAGTCAGCAAAGAAGTCTAAGCACTGGGCGTCTCTAATGAGTCTCTATGATCACACTTCTGCTCCTAGTTAATAGGTAAAGAAGGAGTATCGAAATCACGTGATTGGCAGAGTATGTATAATCCTTACGCAGTTTACTGATGATTTGATCGAATCACCAGCTCTAGGGAGCAGGCATCACTCGCTTGTTTGGTGTATGAACTATGCGGTCAGTTACAGAGATTTACATATCAGAGTTTTCCTTCTAGATGGATTACCTGAGCAGATCCTGGGGTCCATCAGAACCGAGATAGTTATCCCTACGCCTTGTTTTAAAGCCAGGTTTCTCTCTGCCCCTGCATGGGTAGTTAGGATTAATTGAGTTAATATCAAGGATAATTAGTGGTTGCTTTGAATTACACTACTCAAAAAAGAGTTAAGATAGGAAGATGTTTTGAGTTGATGTATGTATATGAGGTGTAGATTTAAGATTAATACCTTTTAGAGTTCATCAAAGAGAAAATATGGAATACATTTAAAAAATAAAGTATAAAGAGTTAGGGTGAAATTCGAAATATGTTTCAGGTGTTTTCCTGTAAAGTTAATCACCAGTGCTTTCATACATCTAAGTGAAAGAAAGAGTTGCTACTTAATCTAAGTACACTAGAGAATGTGTATAAGTTAATGCATAGCTAAGCTATAGAAATTTATAGATGTAACGTATTTATCGATTTTTATTTTTAGTTACAGATGTTCCTGACTGAAGGCTATTATTGGATTGCAATGGATCATTTTTCACACTATTATCTTGAAGACAACATAGTGGAAACATTTATTTTACTGAATATTACTATCTAACAAATCCTCTGAAATGGTGTTGAAAATCCGCATATCTTGAAGGTAATACAAATTATTAAAGTGTCTAATGTATCAAAATGTATGAAAAGATTGAATAAAAAATTGCTTTTGAAAAGTCAGTGTGGGAAAGCATACAGATTTAACACCGCATAAGTAAGTTTTCTAATAATAGAATCGCTACCCCATCACTGAATTAAAACTAAAAAGCAAGGATAAAATGATATAATCTCTTTCTATATTACTGAATTTGTTTTAAAATACATTTTATTAAAACATGCACGTAGACAAAGGAGAAAAGCCATATTCATGTGAAATATGTGGATATTCTTGTTCTTATGAATTAATTTTTTTAAACCACATTAAAAGTCACACAGTGGTAGAACCATATTCCTGTGAAGTGTGTGGATATTCTTGTTCTCGAAAATTATATTTTCGGAAACATATGAGATCTCACAAAGGGGAAAAACCACATTCCTGTATAGATTGTGGATATTCTTGTTCTCGAAAATCACATTTAATGAGACACATGAGAATGCATACTGGAGAAAAGCCTCATTTTTGTGAAGTGTGTGGATATTCTTGTGCTCAAAAATCATATTTAGTGAGACATATGAGAACTCACACGGGGGAAAAGCCCCATTCTTGTGAAGTATGTGGATATTCTTTTTCCCAAAAATCGCATTTAGTGGCACATATAAGAATACACACTGGGGAAAAGCCACACTCTTGTGAAGTATGTGGATATTCTTTTTCTCGAAAATTTTTTTTAGCAAGACATATGAGAACCCACACTGGGGAAAAACCACATTCTTGTGAAGTATGTAAACATTCTTTTTCTCAGAAGTCTAATTTAATGAAACATATGAGAATTCATACAGAGGTACCACAGGACTTATGAAAAAGAACTTGAAGTCCTATCTAACTAATATTTTTGGTGAACCAAGTGCAAAAGAGATCCAGACAATTGCACTTAAGGGAACAACGAAAATACTAAAAAGGGCTCTCGGTTGGTTTCAATAAAAAGAAGGGAAATGTTGGCAGCTGGTTTGGTTCTCCATACCAAGCGTTACAATCTTCAAAGGAATATTTTTTTAATAGGAAACTACCAAACAAGCCTGCCACAGAAATAGCAAGAAAGAGTCGGCAGAAATATTTCTGCCGACTCAAAGGATGAACCTTAAAGAATGGGACAAACATCAGCGTGCAAAGTATTTGGGGAGAGAGCTCTCTAAGGAATACATAGACAAAGAAAGTTCCTTGGAATGGCTCAAAAGGGGATCCCTCCACCATAATCAGGAAAGGGTCATAATGGCTGCTCAAGACTAGGGATTGATGACCAATGCATTCAAAAAGATGAAAGGGACCAGTAATGACGATAAATGCCGGTTTTTGCCATAAAGAATTGGAAAGTGTGAGTCATCTGATATCAAGTTGCACACAGCGAGACATGGTGGAGTATGTAGGCACCTCCACTGAACCATCTGTAAAAAATTAAACATCCAGTGTAGCAGCAAGTCCTGGGAACATCAACCTGAAAGAACAGTAGGAAATGACATATACCACACATTACGACCCTGTAATCCCAAGAGCCACCTACCTTTAAAATGCTACTGTAAAACCTGACATAGTTATACCGAATACGTAAGAAAGCATGACAATCTTGATTGAAGTGAGTGTCTGAAAGAGAGAAACAGACCAAATATCAACGTCTCATGTATGATATGAAAAGAAACTGGAATCTTAGGGAGATATCAATCATACCAGTTATCATAGGTACTACAGGGCTTATGAAGAAGAACCTTAAGTCTTACCTAATATTCCTGGTGAACCAAGAGCAAATGAGATCCAGACAATTGTACTAAAGAGAACAGAAAGGATACTAAAAAGAGCGCTCCGTTGATTTCACATAAAAGCAGGGCAATGTTGGCAGTTTCTTTTACTGCCGCATACCCAGCATTACAATCTACAAAGAAAGAAAATGAAAAGAAAAGGGAACAGCCACATTTGTATGAAGTGGATATTCTTTTTCTCAAAAGTCCCATTTAGTGAGACATATGAGAACTCGCAATGGCGAACATCTTGAAACATAAACCACACCAATAGCATTAAACGGAAAAGTGACTATGCTCTATGACAAAGACATACAAGCGGACAGATACATAAAAGACAAGGCTATCAAGCCAGATGTTTTTATATAGAACAAGCTCGAAAGAACTGCGTTCATTATCGATGTCAAAGTCCCAAGTGGTTTTGCCCTAAATAGAACTGGACGAGAAAAGATAACAAAATATCAGGATCTAAAAATGATCTAAAAAATCCATGGTCTCTGAAAAGAAAGAAACTGTTTGTGATAGGAGAAAGTGGCTTAATAAAAAAAATCTTCAGAAATACTTAGATACAATCCATGGAAGATCAAGCTGTAACGAAATACAAATAGCAACCATAAAAGGAACGATATCTATTCTTTAAATTGCCCTAGGATATAAATTTAAAGCGTAATCGTATCAAATGTTTGCTCAAGGAGGGCGCCCCTAGATCTCTTAAAACTTACTGACGGGAAAAGCAACATTCTTTATGAGCATTTGTGAGCTTATTTTTGTTCTTATAAAATCAAATATGAAACAATATCTTTCTATGGCTAATCCACATTAAGAGATGTTGCCTCAAGTAATGACACAAAGCTGGATACTCCACCAGACTAGATAAATTCCTCTCTTGGTATCCAGTAAGACCAAGAGACCAAAACGAAAGATATACTACAAAATATGAAAAGGGAGTGGAAAATTATGTTCCCAATTTATTTAATAACTCATAGTTTGATAGATAAAGAACTTTAATGGAATATATAATGGTTTATATAGAGTTCAAGTGAAAAACAATAAAAGCCATATTTTCCCTTTTACTTGAGAACGATTATATTGATCATAACTGAAATGTCTAAGGATTGACTAAATATTCCAAATAACTATTGAGAATATAGCACAACAAAGGTGTGTTATAAAATTAAATATTAATTAAATATTTGCTAGAATGGAACCACTTAATTTCTTAAAGAAAGTCCATAATCTTTCACTCTGTTAATATTCCTTTCACACTATGTTAATATTGTTAATTTCTAACTGTAATGATTTACAATTACCAAAGCCATGTTCTTTTTCTAAGTTTGATTATGCATATGTGAATTCAAACAGAAAAGATTTTAAAACAACTTGGCAAATATAAAATTCAATAGATATTTATATAATTGCACTTTAAGAGACACTTAGAAGCTGAAAAAAGATATCTCGGTTGGAATGTATGAGATAGCGGTTGAATATCATTTAACCAATTGGATGCCGTATCCCCAGCAAGAACCAAATGATAAGAAAAATATAAAAAGAGATTGAATGTAGATATTGAATATTGGATCAATTCTAGTATCACAAATCTTTTTTCAAGTTTTTTCATCTTATTTTCTTAAAGTATTTTGCGTGATGATGAATTTGATAATCAATAAATGAGAAGGTGTTAACAACCTGAGCGAAAACCACCAGAACAAGCACCTGTTATCTTGTAGACCTAGGCGAGGATGTCATCTGCAAATACTTTAATGTAAAAAACAATACAACGATTAAATGTCGAATAATGAAACATCATTGTAGAAAAGAGCCTCGGATGACGAGAGATATATCGCATGTCGTAATAAAATTCTCTTATCGGAAATATCAATTAAAATAACTGCCATCAAATGAAAAAAAAACTGTCGTTTCTTATGAATTATTGATTGCCCACCTGACTACAATAGCTGCCTTCACACAAAAATCTGTAAAATGCTACCACTACATAATATCATTCACCAATATACTATGTAATACCAATATAGACTTAATGTGAAGAGAAGGTAAGTTGCGCCAAAAAGAGCCCCCTCATTTCAATTTATCTCGACTAATCAAGTGGTACAGAAGGACAGTTAATATTTTTGGAATATTCTTGGTAATCAAAAGATATTTACAATCATACAGATTATTTGCAAATCCATTATATTATACTATACATTATATTATATGTTTTGCCTTGTTTTGGTAATAAATAAAAGTTACTCACATAATAACGCATTGGATGCGTTTTTGCTTAATTTTTTCATGAACTCTGAATAAAGTTTATAAATGAATCTCATTTAACTTTACTGATAAATTATTTATATATTTACATATCAAACATATTTCACATCTGGAAGTGTAAGCCATGTTTAGTTTCAGAAACGTTTCCGATGGTTCGTTGTTCTAAACAAGTCTTGAGAGGTGACTGGTTTGCAGTAGACAGAACAGTTTCCGATGGTTCGTTGTTACACACAAGTCCTGAGAGGTGACTTGTTTGCAGTAGACAGTTCCACAGAGCAAAATATTCTTACCGTGTCGAGACGGAAAAAAACATGTGAAATTGCTCCAGAAAAGGTTTAATATTTATGAAGAAATTCTGGTTTCTGATTGGTTGGTAGCATAACGTGAATTAATTCGATTCGTCAGTTCCTAGCAGCATCGTTTATAAATACAATCGTCCGACTGTGTGGGATCATACCCCATTCTTGTTCCAAAATATGGCAACATCACATTTTTTACAAACAATTATTTTTACAACCATTAACATATGCGACTTTTGTTTAAGTAATTAAACCATGAACAGATATTGCACATATTTTGTAAGTTAAACATATTTTTCTTAATTTTCAATTCTTATAAAATACTAGCTTTACGTTGCTGTGGCTGTAATTGACGCAATGGAAAAAGTTCCAAAATGAGAAAATGCATGTTTCTTATAGAGTTAATTTCACATTTCGTATGTTTCGGGGTTTTTTTTTTCGTTATGTTGTTATGCCCGGGAGGAACTCGCATCCACCGATCAAATTGTTTTGTGTTTCTTTCTTCTGTGAATGTCACGTTCCGTAGAAATAATAACAGTGATTGTATCTAATCTAGCTGGGGTTTTTTCACATATAGCTGAGTTATGCCTGGTTCATAAAATGCATAAGTACAAATATTTTTTTACCTATGTTTTATTTCTTAAATTTAATAATTTCTGTGTTATTTTTTTAACGATTGGTTAAAAAGAGTTTGTTTTATACGCACGTGTAATAAGAATTGTTATTTTTCATTATTTCAAAACGGTCGACCGAAAAGGAAAGCTGTCGAATAACAGTTTTTTTTTAAATAATTTGGTAATATTTTTTTACTTTTTAATGTGAAAAAAACCAGCTAGATTAGATACAATCACTGTTATTAAATATTACGGAAAACGTTGTTTTGGCATGCTAGATGTCGAATAATACGTTTTTTTTTTAATTTGGTAATATTTTTTTTACTTTTTAACATTTAAAAACATAGTTAGATGATAAACAGTCACTTTTACAAAATTTCACGGAAAACGGGTGTGTAAATTTCTAGTTTCTCGATTTGGAAAAAAAACAGACGTTTGATATATATATATATATATATATATATATATAAGCATGAATACCCGGGTTAGCACAGGTGAACATGGAGTTCGATTTCAATACATACTAAGGATATTGACCACTTTCATCGATAATCTCACAAAAAATAAAAAAAACAACCTCCCCACCAGATATTTCGGTAGAAGGGATACGAAGAGAATCCCCCTAAAAAATATGAATCCAAACAATTTTTATATAAATCTAAGCAACAGCGAGTGCCTCTGCGAACGAAAAAAAAACCTAAGACCACAAAAGAGGAAAAGAAAAAATAATATGCTAGCTGTCGCGACCAGGACGAGTTGAGACCTCATGACGCTGCAAAATAACGATGTTCAGTTTGCAATGCGTGCGGGACTTGCAAGAGATGATCAGGTTGACCACCATAGAATTAATTTTTCTTATTTTCATATATTATGCGTCCGAGGGATCTTTCAAATGGTACCGGTTTGACCCTGTGCGATGCGGTTGAGGAAAGTTTTTTACGGACACACAGACACGCAAACCAACTGATGTTTGAGATGTATATCATAGACTAGCATGGATACTCGGCGTTGCCCGGGTGGGCATGAAGTTTGGTTTGGATACATTAACTATACACATGATATTGAAAACTTCCATCCCATACATCCACAAAAAAGTACAATCTTTCCACTAGATATTTCGGCAGAAGGGATACGAAGATAATCGTTCGTAAAAACGAATAAATATCAAAACTTTTCTTTCAATAAAAACTGCAGCAATAAAAAAAGTGTCTGTGCAATCAAAGAAAATGAGCCGCATAAGCGAAAGAGGAAAAGAAAGGAAAAAAAACTAATAATAAATCAAAACAATAATAGAAATTTCTTTTTTTCATTGCCGATTTTATTACGTGTCTAATCTGTTAAGATCTTGTTAAGATTTAAACTTTCCAACCGATTAAACCTTAATTTCTATAATGTAAGGGTTCTATGACTACGAAAATAAGTGACAAGAATTTGATTACTGTTACTATGACTATGAACTTAGTAGATTTGAGGAAACCGTAACTATTGACATTTATTAAAATTGTTTTAGTAAAAACTTAATATCTTACATTTTATTACATTATTGAAAAAGCTTAGATCTTATTACATTACTGAATTCTTTAGAAAATTATAATTTGTATATATGATGACATTAGGATTATTACACTAATAGAATGAAAATCTATTACATTGAATGTAATTCATTAAAATCAGATTAAAACAAAATAAAGAGAGATAAAGAGATAGATAAAATCTGAGATGATAGAGGGATAAAGAATGAGATAAAGAGAGGGAAAAAGAATAAGATAAAGAATGAGATAAAGAGAAAGATTATATCTGAGATAAAGATTATTATAAAGAAATTATTATAAAGAATAAGTGAACGAGAAGATAGAGAGATAAAGAGAAATATAAAGAATGAGATAAAAAGAATGAGGTTGTTGTGGTGGCACTCACTCATTTACATATGTGGATAATATTACACATAAATAACAAGATTCGTGTGTTAAATAGAAGCCACCGAAGGCCTAGCCGAGAGCACATATGTTCTCCAGGCAAGACTCTTTTACCTGACAACCATTATGTAAATACACTTTTCCTAGTACAATTCTTATTGATCTACCTTTGTTTGTTGAGTCTTAATTTGTATTGCCTTATACATTATTTGGTTCAACCTGCAAACATAACAGTTGGTGACGAAAATGAACATCAAATATAACAGTTTTACGAAGAAATGGAAAGAACTCACAAAAAAGGAGTACAACGCAACGGTTGACCTTTCTAAAAAATACGAGTTTTGACGAACGAAATAGTCATAGAAACGGATTTCACGCTAAAGTGAAGTTCGACTCAAGTCGGGGGGAAAAGTAACCTCGATTAATAGTATTGTATTTACTAAAATGCCAGTCGGGGAAAAAAAGACAAACCAAAACCGCTAATTGCAGTCTCAAAGGAAAAAACCGCAAGTGTGGCAAAAGCGACAATTTACGCCGTTTCTCTTGGAATCCATCTTGAAAAATAAACAAAAAACTGTAAAAGTGAATTTTTGTTAAGTTGTAAAAAATTACGAAGAGCAAACGTACAAGAAAGTAACATACGAAAAATGTTCACCAGTGGATTCCTTAATTGCTGTTCTCTGTTAGCAAAACATCAACTAAAGACTTTTTGGTAAACTAATTTTTTTTCTCGTCGGTATTAAAAATGTCACAGTAAAACTAAAATCAAGGAGATAATTTTTTAACTGAAGTTGTCACTGGATAACGGATATAAGACAGTAAAACGTCACATAAAAAAACAAACAAAAGAAAGAAATAAATGTAGTCCATACATTTTATTTTATTTCGATTGTGACTCGAGTTGAAAAATCTTTTGTTGTACTTAAGTCTGTCGTATTTCAGTAAAAGACTCAATTTCGTTTTATTTTGGGGTTGGATGACCTTGACTCGCTAGCGAAGTAAGAAAATGTTATTCGAGTAGCGAATAAACTGGCCTGTGTTACAACAAAAATATTGAAAACAAGAACTCTGAACCATTTTTGTTGTATCACAGGCCAGTTTATGTTTTAGAATACATTACAAAAAATGGAAGATTAATCTAGAACGTTAATGTAATTTTTGCAGACGCAACAACAGGCACAAGTCGAGCGAGATGAACGAAGAGATGAGAAATTATTGAAATGGCAACTGGAACAAGAAGAAAGGCAGAAGAAATAACAATTTGAACAAGGAAAAATGGACGTTTTGCTAAAACACTGGAACTACTAAAGAATAATCGAGAAAATGTCGACAGTGTTAATTTCTCCCATACAACTATTTTTTTTATAGTATGGACACATTTAATTATATGCCGGAGGAAGAAAAGAATTTTGAAGCATACTATACAAGATACGAGGATGTACTTCAACTGGACTGCAAAAGTTGGCCAAATAGCCAGAAAGTGAGCCTCTTACTCAGAAAGTTGTAGCAGAACACAGTAAATTCGTAGATTATATATTACCTAAAAAACCTAAAAAGAATTATTCAATCCGAATATATCTCTTTTTCATAAGAGATGGTTGTGTATGAATCTAAGGAAGATGGACAACCAAGATTATTTGACATACGCATAAGTTGTCAATAAAAACTGTGATAATTTTAAGCTAGCGGAACTAACAGTAGAAGATTTCAAATGCCTAATCTTCGCACAAGGGTTAGGTTCCACGAAAAATGCAGAAATACGCAGACGAGTGTTGTCTAAGCTGGAATCTTAGCTAGATTTAACACTTCAGAAATTAGCAAATGATTGTGAAAGGGCCATTACACTAAAAAAGGATAAAAAAATAGAAAAATCGGCAGATGTAAGAAAGGTTAGAAACCATATACACCAGCCAAGAACTATACAAATAAAAGCAGTCAAAATGGAACGAGATATTCCAAATATAATAATTATAATTATAGTAAAGAATATACAAGTATCTCCCTAGATATAACTGTAAGAGATGCGCAGAAAGACATTGGGAATCAGATTGCCCTTATAAGAAGAAAAAATGCTATATTTGCAAGAAAGTCGGACACAAAAGCGATTGTTGCAGATATAAAGATTTCAGCAAGAAATAGAGTACAGCAAACAAAATCAAATGAAAAATTAGACAAAAATGGGCGAAAACACATAAAAGTGGAAATATTTAAAACGCCAATAAAATTACAACTGGATTCAGGATCCGATATTTCTATAATAAACTTGAATACATGGAAAAAGTTGGGTAAACCAACCATGATAATAACAAGTAAATCAACTCGGACGGTTACTGGTGGTGAGTTAAAATTTGAAGGAGAAATTATCCTTCCAATAAAATTAAAAGGGATTACGAAGAAATTAAAAATGTTCGTATTGAAAAATAGCGAAAATCTGTTTGGAATAGATTTGATTGAGACATTTGGACTGTGGGATAAGCCAATAAATACATTCTGTAAAAAATAGAATGTACTACTCCAACAACAGGAAATATAAAAGAGGAATTAAAACATATTCCCTGAAGTATTCATGACTAAATTAAATCGTTGCAATAAATTTAAGGTCTCGGTTGAACTTAAAGAAAACGCCAGCCCAATTTTAAGAAAAAAAGCGAAATGTTCCGTTCGCTGGATTGGAAAAGATTAATAAAGAATTAGACAGATTGGAACAGACAGGCGTACTATCAAAAATAGAACACAGCGACTGGGCAGCCCCCACCGTATATGTAAAGAAAAAGAATGATGAAATCAGAGTGTGTGCAGACTTTTCGACAGGTCTAAACTCCATATTACAAGACTAACATTACCCTCTAGCAATCCCAGAAGAAATAGTCACAAAGTTGAATGGTGGTAATATCTTCTCCAAAATAGACTTTAGCGACGCGTATTTACAAATACCGGCCGAGGGGAATTGCTCAAATATACTATGTATCAACACGCATAAGGGATTGTACAAATACAACCGGTTGCCCTTTGACATCAAACTAGCGCCTGCCATCTTTCAGCAAGCGATGGACACCATGCTAAATGGCATTGAGTTCGCATGTGCATACCTGGACGACATTGTTATCAGGAGCAAATCCCTATAAGAACATAAGGAGCATTTAAAACAAGTATTCACTCGAATACAAGAATTCGGGTTTAAAGAACAAGAAAATAAATGCGACTTTTGTATGACCGAAATAAAGTATCTGGGACATATAATAAATAAACATGACCCAGAAAGATCTGCGGCAATAAAAAAACATGCCACCACCTAATAACGTAACAACCTTGCAGAGTTTCTTAGGACTCGTAAATTATTACCAATCTTTTATTGAAGCGATGCATAATTTGCGAGCTCCCTTAAATGAGCTGCTAAAAAAGGACACACCTTGGAACTGGACGCAAGAATGTCAAACCGCAAATAAAGATCGCACTAACATCTGAATTATTTCTAACTCACTATGACACAAAATTAAATATAGTCGTCGCTAGTGACCTAGTTCCTACGGCATAGGAGCATGCATTCAACATATCATGCCTAATGGATCTAGAAAGCCGATAGCTCACGTTTCAAGAACGCTGCTTCCAGCAGAGAAGGCGTATTCACAGATTGAAAAAGAAGCGTTGAGTATAATCTTTGCAATGACTAAGTTCCACCGATATTTATATGGTAGACATTTTATACTTGAAACCGACCATAAACCATTTGTCACAATCTACGGATCAAAAAAAGGATTGCCTGTATAGACCGCAAATAGATTGCTGCGCTGGGGTACGATCCTACTGAATTACGATTTCCAGATACAACATCTAGCATCGAAAAATATTTGCCATGCGCATGGACTTTCAAGACTGATACCACAGAAACATAATTTGGAAGAATCAGTGATTGCAACAATTCGAACATATATCGAAGTGAAAAATATGGTAGCAAACATCATTAAAGAACTACCGGTAACATTGTCGGACATTAAAAGAGAAGCCGATAAAGATGAATACATAAATAATATAATAGAAAAAAATTATAAATGACAAAAAGGTTCAGGAAAATTTTCCATATGTAACGATGTGTTATTATACAGCGAGAGAATTGTAATACCTAAAATGTTGCAGAAGAGGATTTTGAGAAACTTCCACACAGGACATCCGGGGATAAATTAGATGAAGCCTCTAATTAGAAGCTACGTATACTGGCGTAACATGGACATCGACATAGCTACAACAATAAATAGATGTAAAGGACAAAATCCCCGCCTATAGTACACAAACCTTGGCCGAAAACCGACCACCCATGGTCGAGAATCTACATGGACTTCGCTGGTCCAGCAGGAGAAAATTATTACTTAATCGTAGTAGATAGTTATACACAATGGCCTGAGGTAATGTGTTGCAAGAATCCAACAACGAACAACTCAATGAGATTCCTACACGAGTTATTTGCACGATTTGGTGTACCAGACACAGTGGTCACTAACAATGGAACGCAATTCACATCCACAGACTTTAAGGCATTTTGTGACACGTTCCAAGTAAAGCATATCACTACTCCTCCGTACCATCGAAGGTCAAACGGCATCGCAGAGAGGTTCGTGGACACGTTAAAACGAGCGTTGAAAAAATTAATTTGGATACTAACGGAAAAAGCTTTGCAATAATTTTTGCAAATATATAGGATAACACCACACCCTAATACACCGTAAAACATATCACCAGCTGATTTAATGTTTGCCAGAAAGGTGAAATCGGCGTTTGATAAACTATTGCCAAGACAGGCAATTGTCCGAAACACTACACACATGATAAGAAAGAAATATAACTCGGGAGATCGAGTATATTTCAAGTGCTACCGGAATAACACCTCTTACTGAGAATGTGGAGTAGTTAATAAACGCATTGGTGATTGTACATACATGATTACTGGTCCACAAAATATACATAAAAGGCACCTGAACCAAATAAAAAAACGCCATATTCAAGATGGTGATTATACAACAGTAGTCGAAGAGGAGGAAACCATGTACATCATATACGAATCCTTTAATTTGGAACCGCCTCAATATACACCTGAGCCCCGAAGATCAGGTAGAAAAAGAAAGTTTAATGAATCATTAATGTTAAATCCCAAGAGAAAAAGATATTGAAACTTGTGTGACTTCAAATCTTGGGAGGAGGGGAGGGTGTTGTGGTGGCACCCACTCATTTACATATGTGGATAATATTACACATAAATAACAAGACTCGGTTAGTCTGAGTGTGTGTTAACCAGAAGCCACCGAAGGCCGAGCCGAGAGCAGATATGTTCTCCAGCCTAGACTCTCTTACATGACAACCATTATGTAAATATACTGTGAATATACGTTTTCTAATATATTTCTTATTGATTGATCTACCTGTGTTTGTTGAGTCTTCATTTGTATTGCCTTATACGTTATTTGGTTCAACCTGCAAACATAACAGTTGGCAATTATATTCACTACTACTCGCACCATAATGATAAAATAGAGACTGGAAAGATTATTGGTTTTTTCTTGCGTGCCTTTAGAATATGCAGGCCCCAATATCTTAATGATGAAATTCAATACATTACGAATGTTTAAAAAAAACTACAGTACCCATCCTATTTCATTTCTTACGCAAAGAAAAAAGCTACGAACATACACTAGAATATAAACAGACAGAAAAATAAAACAAATACCTCACTATAAAACAGACATTTTTTCACACCCACCCACACTAAAAATACAAAAATCTACGACACTCTTAATAGACTTGGTTTTCACTTGATACAAACAACTTCCACAACAATAAAACAGACATTTAAAACTACCAAGAACTCTCCCAAAACCCTTACATCCGACGCCGGTATATATTCAATCCCATGTAACAATTGCCAACAAGCATACATAGGTGAGACACTGCGTAAATTGAAACTAAGACTTTACAAACACAGAAGAGATTTAAGGATTGGTAACGCCCTAAATGTACTTTTTTCCATTGTGCAGAAAACGATCATTTATTTAATTTAGATCGTGTGAAAATTATAAAATACGTGATAGATTGAGCTAAAAGAATACTTTTAGAGTCAGCACTAATATTAAACACTAATAAGAAAGGGCTTCTACCATTTACCCCCTAGTACAGGGAAAATAATAATCAAAGAACAAAATATCAAAACAGATCCTGGTTAACCGTTTTTTCCTTAATCCTTAAATAATTCAACAAAATGAATAAGTTTAGAGAAAAAAGTGTAAATATTTATTTAACGTATTTTTAAAAGTGTATATATAGACATTGAACAACCCAACCTTCCCATACACAAATAGTTTCCTTCCCGATACGGGTAGGATTCTAACATAGTTTCCTTTGCATTTTCCTATTGTCTATGATCGTTTTCTTTTTTTGCAAGTTTCCTTTTAATATCCTGAAGATGTTCTCTGCAATAGGGACGAAACGTTGACGATTTCATGAATTCATTCGGTTTTTCTTTGTTCAAAACAACATCTTAATGGAAGTTTAAATCAATAACTATTTATTTTGCTATTACTTCAAGCAGTGGAAGATATTTCGTAAACCAAGAAAAGATAATTTAATGAAACATTTTTGACATCGGAAAACAGCCTAAAATTTTTCCCACTCCTATACCTCAAAAAGCTCCAAATCTTTTGATTCCTGATTCCGACCAATCGTAGATAAATAAGTGTAAATTAAGAATCAGTTCCATAAAGAATAACAAAACAAAATCAAATTGAGTTTACGATCGTTTCAGAAACGATATTCATTTTATTAATATTGCCAATAATTCACAATAAATGTTTTTAATCTTGTTTCCTCATCAGCACAAATGTTATGGGTATAGGGTAAGACACCAAAACAAACTATTATTTTTGTCATAAGTAATGTAGATGAATCTGGAAATAGTAAAAAAATATTAGAAAAAATGTTACGCAAATTTTGTATTGATAACGAAGAGAATTTTTAAATAGGACGAATATTATATAATATAAACCAATTGGAAAGTTAGATTTTGAAAAAAATACATATTTTATGAAACGCTTCAAACGTTTAATGAGGTTTACACTGTAAACATAGAGATATTCAGTGGTTGTAAAAGAAGTATTCTACAAATACCGATGACCTCAACTAGAAACTTCTATATATGCGTGGTATTTGTTGAGACATCATCAAGTTCACATAGCATTGCAATGCTTTTACATATAATGATGAAAATAATAGTTATTTTCGAAAATGGTTAGCATTTATTTTATATTTAATAATTGTATGAAAACTGGGTAGAGTTTCATTATTTCAATAATTCAAATAATACAAATAATCATAAACATTATTAAAAAAAATGAAAATATCTATTATTATATAAAAGGAACTTTGTGTGAGTTCGCTCGCTATAGACTCCTAAATGACTGGATCGATGTATTTTTGTTTTTAAATTTCACACAAATATACTCTGTATCTGGCAGTGTTCTTTGATATGTTTTGTATCAGCATGCTTTTGATAAGTATTGAAAATCGATAATCGAAAAAATCACATGAAAGAAGAAATAGGAACAGACGATTTTGACTAAAGTTAATGCCTTATACAGCCTAACATCAGAAGTGCATATGAGAAGTTTTATCACCGTACAAACAGAAACTCCCGCCATATAAAATAAACAGTAGATTCAAATATTTTAATAATTGTAGGAAAAATGTCTATCGCATATGTTTTACAAAAATATTCTTTCAGGTTAATAAAAAACATTATGAATAAAAAACATTATCAATCAAAAACACACATTTCAATTATTACCATTGAACTTTAATCCCTTGACAGCCAAATTTCTGGCCGAAAACCGATAAAAAGATGTTTTCCAAATCTCAATACCCCTTATCTCAAATCCCGAGTCTGCAGACAGATAGTTTAGTAGGAAAATGTACACACAAATACAAACACTTTCGCTTATATATATATATATATATATATATATATATATATATATTACCAAAGTGAACAAAATGATGTTAAGAAATGCACATTCCACCAATCAAGATGTATACATGTATTATATATAGATATTATATAGACATTGTATTTATATTGAGGATAAATGTTAATAATAGTACGTTATGAATTAGTTCCAAAACCAAAATAAAATTGAGTGTACGATCATCAGCAATTGTTATAGACAACCGACTTGATGTGTTATAATTAATATTTCTTAACTGTAAAAGCAAAGCCACACTAAATATATTAGAGTTTATCTACAATAATATAGTTTTGTTACAGCTTGGTTTTGCTAAAATTTAGTATATTTTTATATTTTTTCATTAGCAAAGTTTACTTTATTTTCAAATCATTCAAATATACTAAGAGTTATGCTTAGATTTCTAATACCATTCTATTCTAATACAAATTATGTGTTTTTTTGTAAATAATACATTAGCATGCTGACATAAGCGATTGTTACTGTTGCGTATTTATTTGCTTCCCCACTGAGAAAATTAGGCACAAGGCCGTGTTTTAATATGGAGAGAGGGAAGGGGGAAGGGAAGACCAGCTCCTCGAAGCGAGGGAAGGGGCTGGTGGTGCTGTCTCTTGGTATATAGGGTGGCCCCTACATGGATCATAAACATTGCCACAAGGGCAATGGTCTTTACTTGTAGTATCTGCCGGAACAGAAACTACACTTTGATCCCGGCCCAGCTCTGTCCCTTTTAACAAACCACAATAATGATCTTGTTAATTACCAATTGCTTACTGATTGCCTGATTGCAAAATATTCTGTTTGTTTTATTTTGTACACGTCAGACGAGAAATTGTTCATAGATATTGTATAAAATCAGGTCAGGTAAAATCATGCGTTGTAGCATATATATATATATATATATATATATATATATATATATATATATATATATATATATATTACATGCATATGTTCGTGTCAGGTTTTATAGTATCTGTATAACCGTGTTCATATAAATGTGTCTTGATGTATGCATATTTTCTTTTCGTGGTTTTCTGTGTGTGGGCGTATACACATGTTAACACTGTTCACAAATGGGGCAAATACTGTATCCAAGAGTTTTTTTTTAACATGACAAATAGACATCTTTGCGTGGCACATCACACAAAAGGGAAACATACCTTATCTCTTTATCCCTCGCTCTCTTGATGGTTGTCAACCTAGAATGAATACATCTTCTGAACAAACACATTATATAGATTTATTCAATGTCTGTGACTTTCTCTCAATTCTCATCGTTTCTAATTGGTTCATCTAATTACACAGATTGCATTCACAAAATCTATATTCACATCCACTGGCCAATCCAGACTCTAACTAAATACATTCTGACTATTTACTTGTTCAATGGGATTGGACGTTTACACATAAGATGGCCCGGGCCTTCAGTCGTTGAGTAGCAAAACATGCACTGCCATTCATTTGCCTTTAGATTACTTTTAAGGATAAACGTTGTTCTCTTTATATTGCCAACTTTATTTCATTAAAAGCTGCATCTTTCCACAGATCTTCAAATAGAGGTACTTACATACTGTGCGTTGGAAGTCAGTGCAAACACCATCTGCTAATAGGGGAAACCTGCAGTGACCATTTGCTTGTAGGCCAGACATTTTATTAAAAATCCATTTCTAAGTGCTGATATTCATTGAATAAAAGAAGTCTTTTTCATACACTGAAAGGCTCTCACTGTTCATCTAATAAAATATAGCATCCCTATCCTGGTTGAATAAAAGTAGTCTTTCTTCATACACGTAAAGGCCTCACTGTTCATCTAATAAAGTATAGCATCCCTATGCTGGTTAAGCTCTTCCAGGAACGTCATTATGTTGTTTTCATTTTTGTAACCTTGTATCTATATTCACATCAGTGTTTTTATTTTTGTTATCTTGTGTCTATATTGATTTCAGTCTTTTCCTTCCTGCAATGTTTCTGCTTTATCATCTACCTATGAAGTATTTTTCAGTGAGCTTTTTGTTTGAGATTTGTAAGCGTAGACTTTCATAAGTATCCTGAACCATTTCTTTGCTCATATCTGTTGAACATTTTATGTAATGCCTCATGCTTAATATGGTGGTTCGATATGCATGGTTTATTTCAGTGAGGCACGAACCCCATTCTTTTTGTGGTACACATAATTTAAAAGAATATGGTATTGTCTTTTGTTAGTTATTTTGCAACATTTTATTTTTGAAACATTAACCATGGATTTCGGCTTTTTATTTCTTTCATTACAATTACAATATAGATCTTTCGTATTTTTTTGTTATATACACTATTTGATTCCATTACGATTAAAATATAGATTTGCCGTGTTTTATTATTATTATTATTATTATTATTATTATTATTATTATTATAGCCGTTGTCGCATTTGTGTTCTGCACCTTTTTGTTCACAACAGTTTGATCTTAATAGAGACTTTTTTGTCTAGATATATTTTATAACTTTTTTTATTAATTTGTTTCTATTAAAACAATCTGTGTAATAAAGTAATTTTATTTTATTGCGGAGTGGCTCAGTTGATAGAGACATTGAATCCTACCCAAAGCCAGTCAAAGTGAATGGTGTATGACTTATTTTCAACTGTTATTTCTGGTAGATATTCTCAAGACTTGCTACTATAATATGGATATTAAAGTTTTTACAGATTTTTCAGTGGAGTTATTTGCACACCACATTGAGTCGCATTATACAACAGCCGTCCCCCAACAGGACTTTAGAACTGAATGTCAGGTGGCTAACACTATAATTTTGTGTGGTAGAACCAACCATTGTGGATTTCTATTTTTTGTTTTATTTTACTTCAGTCAAAGTCCTCAGAAATCAAGATGCCCACTACTGGGGTTAACACTTGAAGTATATATGAGATACATAGCTATTCGAATGTTCTATTAAAGTAATTTATCTCTCAAACACAGAGATAATAAAGAAATTCAGAACATTATTTTCCTCTCCGTAATTAAGCATTTTCCTATGTTGTAGTATATCTTTCATTTTGATCTTTTGGTCTTACTGGATTCCAAGTAAAGAATTTATCAAGTCCAGTATAGTATCCAGCTTCGTGCTGTTACCTGACATAAAATCACCATTCCTAAAGAAAACTAATGTAATTTTTCCATACTTAGATCTTATTTGTGTAGCAAACACTATGTGAATTGAATATTTAATCAGAGTTTACTTCAAAATAACAGTATACTCACGCCATGTTATTTTAAGTGAGTTCTCATGTGTTTCAGTAAATTTTATTTTTTCAACCAAAAATAGCCACACACTTCACAAGTATGTTGTTTTTTTCCCATATATATTAATAATCTTGATTTTCCAAACGAAGAATATGCAAACACTTCAAAAGTGTGTGGCTACTCTCTGGTGTGAATTCTCATATGGTTTACTAACCTGGCTTTTCCCTTTTGTTTTATTGTACTTCAGTTGAAGTTCTCAGAAATCAAGGAGCCCACTACCTGGGGCTAAAACTTAAAATCTATATTTTCCCCAGTGTGAATTCTCATATGGATGACTAACGATGATCTTCTAGAACAAGAATATCCACACACTTCACAAGTATGTGGCTTTTCCCCAGTGTGAGTTCTCATATGTCTCACTAAAGTTGATTTGTCAGAACATGAATACCCACACACTTCACAATTATGTGGTTTTTCCCCAGTGTGAGTTCTCATATGTATTACCAAGCCTGATTTTTGAGTAAAAGAATATCTGCACACTTCACAAGTGTAAGGCTTTTCTCCAGTGTGAGTTCTCATATGGTTTATTAAAGTTGATTTGTCAGAACAAGAATATCCGCATTCGTCACAAATATGTGGCTTTTCCCCAGTGTGTCTTCTCATATGTATGACTAAGCTTGATTTTGTAGAACAAGAATATCCACACACTTCGCAAGTATATGGCTTTTCCCCAGTGTGAGTTTTCATATGAGTCACTAAATTTGATTTAACAGAACAAGAATAATCACATATTTTGCAAGTATATGGCTTTTCTCCTGTGTGAGTTCTAATATGTTTCACTAAATCTGATTTTTGAGAACAAGAATACTCGCAAACTTCACAAGTATGTGGCCTTTCCCCAGTGTGACTTTTCATGTTTCATTAATTTTGATTTCTGAGAACAAGAATATCCACACACTTCACAAGTGTATGGCTTTTCTCCAGTGTGATTTCTCATATGGTTTACTAAACTTGATCTGTCAGAACAAGAATATACGCATTCTTTGTATGTTGCCGTTCTTCAGTGTGACTTCTTATATGCATGACTAACGATGTGGCCTTTTCCCAATGTGAGTTTTCCTATGTTTCAGTAAATTTGATTTATCAGAACCAAAATGCCTTCACAAGTATGTATCTTTTCACCAATGTGAGTTTTCCTATGTTTCAGTAAATTTGATTTATCAGAACCAAAATACCTTCAAAAGTATCTTTTCACCAATGTTGATTTGCATGTTTTACTAACGTTGAACAAGAATATTCACAATGTGGATTTTGCATTATGAGTTCTAATTTTTGATATTTCTGTTAATTTATTAAAACAAAAATATCCTAACATTAATAAGATGTTGGCGTTCGAATCATGATTGAACAAGAATTTCAGTGAGAGTTTTTATGTTTTACTCAATCGTACTTGGCAAAACAATTATATTTACACACGTCACATGAATCTCGCAGGGACATTTATTTCAGCTTTCTTTTTTGCAATTTTCTTATTAATTTTTCAAGGTAAGTAGCCTATCAGATACCAAACAATTACACACAGTCTTATATATTTCGACCAAGCAATCTTCGCAAATTATTACATCAAAGAATTAATCATTTATAAGGTGTTACTTTCATTTCTCAAAATTTTTCTTAGTGCAATAATTTCGGTGCTGTAGAAAACTTTTCTTTAATTTGATATATATATTCAATAAAATACCTTTAACTTTTCATCACTATTTCAAAACATTCATGAAATAGTATTGTCCAGTATAATAAATTTTGCAGCAGATGTTGCTGTACTTTTTTCAAATAAAGTAACAATTGTTTATTGGATGATATTTAGGAAAATGCAAATCCATTAAAATTTAGAAATATCGTCCAACATCTGTAAAGTGGAATGAAATTAAATATTTTAATATATTGCATTAAAATATTTTTTTATGATTTAGATCAAAATGAGAAGAGCAAAAATATTACAATATATATAAATGTAATAAATAAATAACAATGCAATATTTTTTATAGACGTTTGTAATTTACTCTAATTATTACACTAAGATATATATTATATTACAATACACACACATCTATCTATATATATATATATACATATATATATATACATATATATATATGTATATGTATATATATATAGTGCAACACAGCAGCATTGGATACATTATTCTTCATACCTCTAATTAGGGTTTAAGATTTAACCTATAATTTGGTCAGTATATTCCTATTACTATTCTAACTTATGTTTGGGGTAGAATTACAAAATCTAAGTTTAGAAAGTTTATAATAGAGTTCAACAAGAGTCTCAAATCTCATAGATCCGGACCTTGGTATTCTCTTCCTGTTTTCTGCTTCCATGACTATACTGAAATGCCGTAGTTTAAATGTAATGTGAAGAGACATCTCGCTACTCCTCTGTTTGTGATAGTCCAAAATAGTAGTCTCTTACATCCAGGTTGTAAGATGCAACGTGTTTAATGTGTTTGACTCCTAATGGGGGAATGACATCAAGAATTGCAACGATCATATTTATAACCACCGGTTGTGGTAACCAACCAATGAAAATCTTCCAAAGTTACGATAAGAATTGTCGAATTTTGAATTCAATCAGTTCGCCGCCAAAACAAGTAAAAATTGATATACCCCAATCGAACTGTATTTGACATTAAAGAAAATGGTCGACTATTTAAAATGTATGCTTCCCTCAAAAATATCTGTCACAACTTGAAAACCTGTAATAAAATTCTAGGACACTGCAATACAGCTGACATTAAAAAACTACCAAATGTAGTCGAAGGCACGAAAATAATACCTTCATACGATCTCCCAAATTGTGATGTTTGTGCACAGGGGAAAATGACAAAATATATAAGCAAAACACCAGACAAAAAGGGCACGAAAATTCTCTCACTTGTGCACTGTGACTTGGTAGATCCGATAATCTTCTAATATTTTCATTGCACACCTGAACGTATAATCATCAACGTAAGACAATGTTCATATAATCTTGGAAAATAAAGTAAAAACAATTAAATTGAAAAGCAGGAACAGAAAAATATTTTAATTAAAAAATAGTAAAAATTATACGAACGTTCCATGTTGGTAAGTATGGATGCACAGACCTGAAAAAAATCCAATCTGTTTTGCCCTAACCTCCTGCTCGTCAACTACACGCCTATTCACGTTTGCCAACTTGAAATTTTACGTAGACATTCTGATAAATTTTAAGATAAGTTTGTATTTTTAGTGTAATTTCTTCAATAGTTTTGTTATTGTCTTCTTTATCAATTGTAATTCTGTATTAAAATTAATAATAGCGTTAGCTTTTTTTCAATAAATAAATTGTCAGTAGTATAATTAATGGATTTAATTAATTTTTCTTTCAAGTTTACATTATATTTATTTTAAAAATAATTAGTATTTCAACTTATTTATGAATAAATTGTCATTGTATCAGTGAATTTGACCTTTCAATACTTAAAATGCACTTTATTAAAAAATATCTTATCGACGCATATAGAATAGCCGACAAAGAAAAACGAAGTATAAAAAATCACTACAAATAAATATTACTAAAAGCAAGCTATCTTTCTAGATAACTAGATACGTTTTTATTTTCAACTTATTTATGAATAAATTGTCATTGTATCAGTGAATTTGACCTTTCAATACTTAAAATGCACTTTATTAAAAAATATCTTATCGACGCATATAGAATAGCCGACAAAGAAAAACGAAGTATAAAAAATCACTACAAATAAATATTACTAAAAGCAAGCTATCTTTCTAGATAACTAGATACGTTTTTATTTTCAACTTATTTATGAATAAATTGTCATTGTATCAGTGAATTTGACCTTTCAATACTTAAAATGCACTTTATTAAAAAATATCTTATCGACGCATATAGAATAGCCGACAAAGAAAAACGAAGTATAAAAAATCACTACAAATAAATATTACTAAAAGCAAACTATCTTTCTAGATAACTAGTACGTTTTTATTTTTTGTGTGTTTACCTTTTTTTCAATGTTTAGCGGAAAGCCGACAGAGTTAGAATGAAAGAAAAGTTCTCTTTAGCATCATAGTCTAGTCTCGACCATCACTTAAAAATCGAAAAATAAACAAAATACTGAAAGAAACATAACTAATCAATGTTACCAATCTTGCGAAAATCTAATTTATTAGAATTATTTCGTTTCATTTTAGAATTTTAAGCAATTATCGAGGTTTGATTATGGCTCTAATGATAACTGATACATAGCAAACCGAAACGGAGGAAAGAATGAAATAATGATGAAATAACCCCCAAACGGCCCTTTTCAGGGCCACCAAATTTTACCCAAAGTGTTTTAACAACACATGCAAAATGAATGTTTGGTGAAAATGTGTAAAATAAAAAAAATTGTTAACTATAAGATAAAAATGAGAAAGAAATTATTTTTGATCTTCATAATGGTCAATTTAATAAAGTTAAAAAATAAATTAAGGTATAATAATGATTCAATTTCTAAAATGTAATGCAAATCTATATCTACGAAATAAAAAAAGGGCATTACATCATATTAGGCGACCGACTTGGAGTTGCATAACTGTTCAACTCCAAAACAGTCGTTCAATATTCTGGAACACCTAACGATCATTAATTAATAAATACTGACATTTTCATTAAAATTGGTTGATTTTCTGCATTTTTAAATGAAAGGAGCGGTCTGTGACTCCAAAAAAAGTCGCTCTGTATGACGGAATAATGTTAAGTAAAGAAATAAGCAATGTCTAATTTGTCCTCCCATAACTTAACTTGAAAAGCAACAGTGTCGTGTTTTCCCCAGTGAGAATTTTTTTTTTAAGTTAAAATACTGACGTCGCATTTATATGTATGACGGGCATGCAAATTTACATGTGAGATATCAAAATTCGAGGAAAGGGAGTTTGTTGAACGGGTATAAAAGAGGGAGGGAAAGGAACCACCAGCAAGTGGAAAGACAGCGTGTTAAGAGAACGTGTACCGAAATGAAACTAGTGAAACTAAATCAGAAAAGACAGAACAACAAATTTGACTCGGTTTAAATATTGTGGAATTTTTAAATTCCTTCTTTGAAGATATTTTTCAAGGATTTTAATAAAAAGGTAGATTTTGAATTTTTGTTTCAGGGAGGGGGTGAACAGTGCTGGCTTATATTGTAAACATTTATCAATAGTTTTTCTACATTAACTTTTATGCAGCTAAATTTTACTAATGCTCATATAGAAAATAGGAAAATAGGTATGTTTTGTAGATTCCGGTGTGTTAGAAATCACACAAGTTTTACTTAAATAACACATTTTGGACAAAAATCTAAATGTCAGATTGAATCATATTTTTTTAGGATTTTTTTTTTAAATTGGAGATTCATACTTTGTTTTTCACGTCTTTTGTAGATCAATATTTATTCATATTTATCATTGGATTGCAATAAAAATAACCTTTTTTTTTTTTTTTAAATGTTTAACGTTATTGCAAAACATTTTTAATGGAAGCTTTTAGTGTAAAAAGAAAAAGAAAAAACTTACCTTTTGTTTCGAAATTTTATTAGGCAAAAAAATCGGGATGAATTCGTTTTTTCTTTTGTGTTCAAAACAGAACATTTGTTTTGTTTGTTGCGATTTCTTTAGTAAATTGATACAACTTTTGTTTTGTGTGTCCAATTCATGAAGAAATAAAATATGAAAATATAAAAGAATCAAAATTAAAAGATGAAAAACACGATTTAAACGTGAAAATATTTTCAAAGAAAATCAACTGCTAAAGCATAATGAATTTAAGACACCGTAACACGGTGTAATCATTATTTCGTTCCTCGTGTAAAAATGTCCGTTTATTATTTAAGTGTGCCAAATTATTTTCCAAGCAAGTTTAGGTTATATTTGTCAATGATTAAAACTTGTTGGCATTTTCTCTTCTAAATGTCTCTTTTGTGTGTTGAATTCATTAAAAAATGAAATATATGAAAATATAAAAATCAGGTTTATTTTTTTAAGTGTGAATATTTCATTATTATTTGGATTAGTCGAACTACATCGAAGCTGAGAACAAAAGTCCAAACAATCTAAATAATCCTCATAAAAAAAACACGAAACTGAACAACTTAAATAAACTGAATATTTCACATAAACAACTTAAATAAACTGAATATTTCACATCAACAACTTAAATAAACTGAATATTTCACATAAACAACTTAAATAAACTGAATATTTCACATAAACAACTTAAATAAACTGAATATTTCACATCAACTTAAATAAGCTGAATATTTCACATAAACAACTTAAATAAGCTGAATATTTCACATAAACAACTTAAATAAACTGAATATTTAACATAAACAACTTAAATAAACTGAATATTTCACATAAACAACTTAAATAAACTGAATATTTCACATCAACAACTTAAATAAACTGAATATTTCACATAAACAACTTAAATAAACTGAATATTTCACATCAACAACTTAAATAAACTGAATATTTCACATAAACAACTTAAATAAACTGAATATTTCACACAAACAACTTAAATAAACTGAATATTTCACATAAACAACTTAAATAAACTGAATATTTCACATCAACAACTTTAATAAGAGGAAGAAATTGCTTAAATGACAAAAATAGATTTGGATTAAAAAAAAACAGTAAACTAAAAGCACATAATTACAATTTGAAAATTTTAATTTATTCTTATCAAATCCGATCCGGTAAAACTTATGGTGACTTTCCCTGATGATTACAGACGTAAATTTGCTAATTACCTGTGTGAAAGACATACAATGAGCAACTAGCGAACAAAAACTAATGTGTAGTACCTGTTCTTTATTTGTGTGACATTTCTTTCTTTTTTTAGAAAGGAGTCACCACTTATCAAGGCCCGGAGGCCACTCGAGGATAAGTGTTAATGAGTGTACAGTGGCCAAGAGGAGCATGTCAGTCATTGATAGTAGTGACAATTTGGTAAATTGGATTAAGGGGATGGATCATCAAGAATTTGTTCACATTGAACTTGAAGACAACCATATTGTAGTGAGTTGGAAAGCAGGAAAACGGAACAGAGTTCTACAGGCATGCAGTTCTAAGAAAGAAACCTTGTCCATGGAATCTACGTTTAGGGTTAGGCACAGATAAAGAGTGAGGGAAATTATTGATAGTGGTTTCAGGTAGATGAGTACTTTTTTGTCAAGGCAAGATAAGATGCTTCTAGCAACTCCTGCCCAGATGTGGCAACAATACTCCATCCTTGGACGCACTTGGCTCTTATACATGTAGAGAATTGCATCAGCAGTTAGATATCTGCTGGAACGGTAGAACGATCCCACCATTTTTCCAGTAACCCTGGCAATGGATTTGATGCACATGTTCCTTTTCAGATAAGGAGTAAAGGTCAACGCCAAAAGATTGTAAAAATATGGAGCCTCCTCAAGATGAGAACCATTCATTTTAATTGATGCCAGGGGATCAGAGCGTTAATGATGTACAGATAAAAGGTTGGTCTTAGTTAGATTAAAAGTAACCAGCCACCTCTTTCTCTATTGTACCACATCCTTAAGATCAGAGGAGAGAGAATCAGAGGGACTTTGGTCGTTTATGGCCTCTAACGTGTTGCCACAGATGGTAGTGTCGTCAGCATAAATGCCTACAAATGATCTCGGAATGTGATTTGGGAGATCATTAATGTAGATCAGAAAGAGAGTCTGGCCAGGATGGATCCCTGAGGAACTCCAGCATTAATTATGTGAGCTTCAGGTATTTTCCCATCAACCACTACTTTTATGAACCCATCAGAGAGAAATGATTTAATAATTGAAAAGACGTTTCCAGATATATTGTAGCTTGAGATTTTGTGGAGTAGACATTTATGTCACACCCTATCAAAAGCCTTTGATATGTGAAGGACAATTGCTTTAGAAAGGAAGCCTCCATCAAGAGATTCGCTAACTTAACATATCAGCTGTAGATCTAACAGAACAGAAACCATATTGCATGCAACTGAGAAGGTTATTTTTGTTGAGGTGGTTGACTATTTCTCTATTTAACACAGATTCTAGCAACTTACTCATGACACAGGAGACGATTGGTCTGTATTTTTTTATGTGGAGGTCACCACTTATCAAGGCCCGGAGGCCACTCAGGGATAAGTGTTATTGCGTGTACAGTAATCAATGAGATAGTATTGTAGTAATCATTAGCATGGGAGTTTGATAGAGTGTCTTAGGGCGGCTTGCCAGGAATTTGTTTATGTTCTACTTGAAGGCACCAAACTTGTAGTCAGGTGGGAAACAGGCAAACAAAAGAGAGTTCCACAGTCGTGCACTTCTGAGAAAGAACCTATGCTCATGGAATCTACATTTGGATTTAGGCACAGATAAAGAGTGGGGAAAATTATTGACATTAGTTTCAGCCAGACGGGTGTTTCTCGTGAAAGATTGGCGAGGGAGACAAGAGATTGGAGCTCAGACGAGTACGTTCCATGGAAATAACGATACAACAAAGACAGGCTCGCAACGCCTCTTCTCTGGGAGAGAAGCTGCAGGGAAGAGAAAAAGGCATCCCCCACTAAACCACGAAGTCTATTTTGTACTCTGTAAAGGCAAAATAAGCTGCAGTACTCTATCCTTGGACGTACTATGCTTTTATACAGGTAAAGAATTGCATCAGTAGTGAGATATCTTCTTGAGCGGTAGAGGGATCCCACCATCTTTCCCAGCGTTCTTGGCAACAGACCTGATGTACGTGTTCCATTTAAGATCACGAGTAAAGGTCAAACCCAAAAGCTTGTCAAAACATGGAGCCTTGCCAAGACAAGAGCCATCCATTTCAATTGATGCCAAATGGGGATAGGAGCGTTGATGATATAAAGATAAAAGCTTGGTTTTGGATGCATTAAAAGTAGCCAGCCACCTCTTCTCCCACTGTACCACGTGCTCAAGATAAGAGGAGAGAGAATTAGAGAGAACTTTGTCATTTACGGCCTTTGATGTGTTGCCATAAATGGTCGTGTCATCAGCATAGATGTCAACGAATGATTTAAGTATGTCTTTTGGGGGATCATTTATGTAGATCAGGAAGAGTTGAGCCCAGGATGGACCCCTGAGGAACTCCAGAATTAATACTGTGGGTCTATGATTTCTGCCTATCAATCACTACTCTTATGAACCTATTGGAGAGAAATGATTTAATGATTGAAAAAACATTTCCAGTAATACCATGGCTGGAAATCTTGTGATGTAGGCCCTTATGCCATACCTTATCGAAGGCCTTCGATATGTCAAGAGCAATTACCCTGGAAAGCAAGCCTTTGTCAAGAGACTCACTAATCCTATGAGATATAACCGTTAGCACATCGGCTATAGATATTTCATGACACACAGGATACTTATAGGTCTGTACTGAGAGGGAGATGACTTTTCACCTGAATTCTTAAATACAGGGCATACTGACGAAATTTCCAGGGTGTTGGAAAACACTTCACCTTAAGACAACGCTAAAACAGTTTTGTAAGTATGGGGGCAAGTTCTGCTTTTTCTGAGGTTTTCCAGGGTGTTGGAAAGCACTTCTTCTTTAGGCAATGCTTAAACAGTTTTGTAAGTATGGGGGCAAGTTCTGGGTGGAGATTTTTCAGAACTACAACTGGAATGCCGTCAAGGCTAGTTGCTTTACTGGGTTCTTGATTAGCTTGGCGACCTCACGCACAGATATTTGTATGTTGTCTCTTATAGGAGGAAATATGGGGAGTTGATGGCCTTGGTCGCATAGGGTAGAATTACCTGCAAAGTTTTTGTCAAATACTTTGGCCTTGTCTGATGCTGACGAGATGACCCAATGATGATAGTTGGGATCCTGTTTGCTATTGCCGCTGCTCAGCTATGGAGTTAACGAGCTGAATTATTCTTTTAGAGTGATTGCTGGCAGTCCTGAAAGCAGCTTTTGTCTCAGTACATCTATTACGTTGGTAGCTATGGAAAAGTGATTTCTGTGCGCGATGGCAGCAGCACATTCTGGAGAGAACCATGGCTGACTGTTAGGTTTTTGTTGGAATTTTTTGGATGGTATGAATCGGTCTATGCCTACAATTAACCATTCAGTCACGTCTGATACTATAGAGGAATACTCTTTTTAAACATGGAATGCAGAGGTAGATCAGATATAAATGTACGGAAGCTATCCCAGTCAGCTATAGAGTATCGATATACAGTACGATGGAGAGGTACGTCTGAGGACTTACTACATTTCATTTTTATCTTAAATGATACAATTGAGTGGTCGGAGGATCCCAGAGGAGATAGAACGGAACATGAACATAGCTCAGGGGAAGTTGTAAGGAAAAGGTTTGGAAATCTTGCATATTGGCCGGTAGTATCGGGCACACGGGTGGGTTCGTGAACAATCTGAGTGAGGTCATAGGCAATGGCAAAAATTATGACAGAACCTCCCCTCGTCATCGGTCTTATTTGAGTTGGTCAGCCATTCCACGTTATGGACATTGGAGTCACCGCAAATGTGAATGTTATCGGAAGGATGAGCAGACAGGATGTGGTCAATGTTCTCAGATATGCTCTTAAAGATAGTAACCCCACTGTTGTGGGGGTGATAGAGGGCAAATATAAATGCAGTGGTGTAAGCTAGTGCAACCTGGAAGCACATATAAGGTAAATTAGGGTCTTCTCTGAAGATATACCTACCACATCGAAAGCCATCTTTAATGTAGGCACATATTCCATGCCCATGGTGATCTTGGGGCTCAGATTTAGATGTTAAGTTAGAGTATCCTTTAATTGTGAATTCGTCTAAGTAAGTGGTTGGCCCTATTCCAGTTTCATTTAGAAACAATATGTCATCTCCTGTAATCGTGTTTCAACCTCCGGAAGCTTGGAATGTAGACCTCTGATGTTGGAGTCTACGTTGGGTTCTAGGTATATTCGTGTTTTTTTCTGGAGATTTGTCATGTTGAGGTTTGGGGATTTGTGGGACAGGTTGATAGACTTGGTTGGAGCAGGACAGAGAGGGAAAGTAAAAGACAAGAAATTTTTTTCAGCTATGTTTCGCATTATCATCATCTGGCGAGTTAAAGGCAGGTTTCACTTGTCATGAGTTTGTGGACATTAATATCTCTTTTGGCTGAGGTACAGATACTTGGTAATACTACCATGCACAGCTCAGCCATTTTTTTCAGGTCACAGATAAGCGTGCCCCTTTCCTCGTCTAAGTAGGTTTTGTCCACGTTTAAATAGCGTTTGCTAAATCTTTGCAGAATTGTAAAGTATTAATAAAAAATATAAGATGCTTTTCAAGTTGGTTTGCTAATACATAGGTTGCACACACGCACACAACGTACTCAATTACGCACAGGTTATCTGCTCTTGTCATGAATTCTGATTCAGCCAGCAGGCAGCCTTACTTTACTTCTTGTTTCGCTTTCTTGTTCTACTTCTGCTTTCTCTCTCTCTTTTCATTCGAACAGTCCGTGTCGTGAGATGCATATTAGAACACGCCTTGGCAGGGCGTTCACCTTTCAAGGTATGAAAGAATACACATGTTTACCTTAACGAACTCGTGCATACACAATGAACATTTGACGTATACTTTAATGAATTTATGTGACCAAACATTCAGACACACATAGGAACCAAGAATACATACACACAACAAACATTCTAACTCTATTAACTTATATATATATATATATATATATATATATATATATATATATATATATATATATATACATATATATATATATATATATATATACACCTTTTTTGTGTGGTCTTCTCATGAATTCTGATTCAGCTAGCAGGCAGCGTTTCTTCACTCCCTGTTTCGCTTTCTTTTTCTACTTCTGCATTCTCTATCTCTCTCTGTTCATTCAAATCGTCCATTTACTGAGTCACATATTAACACATGCATCCGTAGGGCGTTTTCCATTCAAGTTAACCTTAACGAGCTCTCGCATACGCAATGAACATTCAACGTATGCTTTAATAAACTCCTGTGATCACGTACAAATATCCAGGCACACCTATGAATAAAGAATACATACAGACAACGAACAGTCTAACTCCATACGCGTATACATACACACACACACACACACACACACACACACACACACACACATATATATATTGTTGATGGTTTATTATGATGCCTCACATGACATGAAATATCGAACACACTACTTATATCGTTCACTAAAAACACCGGCTTTTTAGTTGTATGTCATGAATAAACTATGCCTAATTCAGGAATAAAGTATGCTTTAGTGTTTGGATTTTTTTTAATTAGTTTTTCTGACTATCGGAGTTTGCATACGTTTTATGAATTATATACACACATCCAGAGACAGTTGAATAAAATTAAAGTGTAGTATCTGCTCCTGGTTTGTGTGATCATAAATATTATGTGTTGTCTTATTATTATTTTGGCATATTAAGGACTTTGTTTGTTGGAATAAGATATAGTTTTACTCAGCAATAGTACCCAGGCGTTAATTCCTCCTTTGAAAGCGTGTCGGCTGTTTACTAATGGCTGTTTACTAATGGGTGACGCATTGCAACTCTTTTAGTGCTTTTTTCTTGTGTTTTGTTTGTTTTGTCTTTTAAAAAAAGTTGTGGATAAATGCATAAGAAAATGTGTATCTACATTGTTTAAAATATCGCATTCAAATTAAATTTCCAATTCAGTTTTATGATAAACATTAATTTAAATTATATTCATTTCAATTGTAGCATTCGAAATACATTTTTGGCCGATGTTTAAGAGATAAATTCCACAATTTGCACTTTTTCTTCTTGCACGTTTAGCGAATCTCTTAACAAAGGCTTCCTTTCTAGGGCAAATAGGAAGCTCACAGTATTAATGATGGGGTCTCTCCTGTACATCCTGAGCCAAATTCTATTCCTGATCTACATTAATTATCTCCCAAATCACATCCTAAGATCATTTGTAGGCATTGATGCTGAGGACACTGCCATCAATAGAAACCCTTCAAAGCCCATAAACGACCAAGTTCTTTCTGATTCTGCGGCCTCTCCTCTGATCTTGACTAAACCAAGCTCCAATCATTGCATCATCAATGCTCTGATCTCTATCTATCATCAATTGAAATGAATGGCTCTCGTCTTAGAGTGGTTCCATGTTCTGACAAGCTTCAAAGTCTTACCTTTAGTACTGATCTGAAATGGAACACGTACATCAAATCTGTTTCCAATGGTAGAAAAATGGTCGGATCATTCCACCGCTCCAGTAGATATTTCACTGCTGATACAATTGTCTACCTGTATAAAAAAGCCAAGTACGTCCAATGATGAAGTACTGTTGCCACATTTGGGCAGGAGTTGCTAGAAGTAGCTTATCCTGCTTTGACAGTTCTAAATAGACTTTTAGCCTAGTGAGGGGTGGGGGTGCTCTTTTCTCTTCCCTGCAATCTCGTTCCCAGAGAAGAGATGTTGTGAACCTGTTTATACTTTATCGTTATTTTCATGGAAAGTGTTCGTCTTAGCGCCAATCCATGAAAACACTCGTTTAGCTACAACCGATGTCAATTATTTCCCTAACTCTTTATCTGTGTCATAACCTAAACATAGATTCTATGAACAAGGCGTCTTTCTCAGAACTACATTACTGTGGAACTCTATTCCGTTTTCCTGCTTTTCAACTGACTACAATGTTTTTGTCTGTAAGTCCAATGTGAACAAATTCTTATGAGTCATTCCCTTATGTAATCCAATTTACCAAATTTTCACTACTAACAAAATGCCCCCCTTGACCACTGTAAACTCCTTACCCCTTATCCTATAGTGGCTTCCGGGCCTTGATAAGTTGTGAATACTTTTAAAAAATCTTATAGATTATAAATTTAACTTTCAGATTAAAAAGTACATTCTATTTTGAACTGTCAAGGGTAGTTTTCAATTAAGCTTCTACGAAATTGAACCGCCAATTTGTTGCCGTCACTTTCAAATGACCGTTGACTATTCCCGACTAAAAAAGGAGTGTAGAGGACTAGGATATATAATATATATATATATATAATCCCGTTACAAAAGAATAATGAAACGAATGGAATTGAAGGAAACAAAAACTCCATTGATGTATAAGATAAACGTGTCGTTTATTTACTATTGAAAGAATGAATGTTTTAGATATAACGTGTTCATGTCCGCGCGGGTATAAAAATAGGTGTAACAATGTGAATAATTCTTACTTTTATTTAATAAATGTGTTTGTTTCTTGTATTTTTTAACTCATTGTTTATGTGACAGATTCGTAAAAGTAAATAAACATACTTTTATTTAAAAAAGTGTCATTCTTACGCTAACCTACTTATAATAATGCAAATAATAATACTATTACTACTAATGCTTATAATAATAATTTATCTAAGAATGTAATAAATTTGACTGAGGAGGGCAAATCAGCTGGCACCGTCGATAAAACAATAAAATACAATGCTTAGATTATTGAAATCTTATTTTTTCTGCTCATTCTGACAGATTCTAAATGCTAGATGTGTATTTCATTGAAATATTTGGCAGATTCAGACGGCCATATTGTTGTCAGCCGGAAAGCAGGTAAATTGAAGAGAGTTCTACAGGTGTGCAGTTCTTAAGTTAAAATACAAGATATGAATAAATAAGAAAAACTACTATTTCAATCTATTCCATTGCTTGGATATTCATAAGAATCTGATTGTCCTCGACCCTGATCATGTAAAAATCTTAAATTTTAAAAACAATTAGAATATGTTTAATTAAAGCAAATAGTAAATACTAAGACGTAAAGGAGGATGGTTGATTCTTTTGTTTTGACGGTTAATCGTTTATTCAATATTTTGAAGTAACAAATTTATTGGTTCAGATTGTAATCACCTAAGCTCTGGAGATATATCAGGGTTTTGTTTTTCAACCAGAGAATTGGTAGTCTTTGTCGGAATGTAACAATACTAAAACCGATCCAACTTTGACATTCCAGACGTAATTCAGACCTGCTTTAATAACTTTAAGTTATATATAGAATCCATTAAGATACTTCATTAGTTTTGCTCATTGTCAATTCTCATTGGTAATCAATACAAAACAAATTCAGAATTCTCTGCCGCTTTCTACAACCTACAGTGTTGATCTTGTTAAGCAACATTTGTTTTACGAAAACAATTCATCAAAACACTTTTTCATGCTTGTTCTTTTTAAGCTCCATTCCATAAAATAATGTTTCACAAATCTTGTATACAACCAGTTCAATAAAGGACTTTTTATTTTAGTTAGACAAAAGATTCGTCTGTATTTGTTAGTTGTCTCTCATTGTTATGGGAATAAGAGTTGATTCAACAAATTGATTCTAGTTGTCTCTCATTTTTATAGCTTGAATAACATTCAACAAATGATAAAAATAAACGCTGCAGTTGAAATGGAATAATGTTTGCTTTATACAAAAATTTTGTATGCATAAATTTCGTCACACTTGAAATAAATCTAACGATATCATTAACATTTCAGACGTCATTCCTTGCTCTGACATTTGGATTTGTTTTCATTGTATTCAGACATATTTTATATCTACTTGGTTTCTTAGTTATTTACTTTTCATTTTCGCATCATTTTCGTCTATCTGCGATGGAGCATCCTAAGGGATTCAATTTTTTTTTATATATTTTATATTCCAATCCACACATTTTTCCAATCTCTTAAATTCTTGTTTTTTTGGAATTTTGAAATTAAAAAAATTATTTCAGTAATTTATACAAGATCAAATACCTCCATTCTCGAGCTAACATCTGACTTCATGACGATTATTGCAATTACATCCAAGGACTTTTTAAAGGAAAAACGTTGTTCCCTTTATAGTTGCCAACTTTATTTCGTTACAGCTTATTCGTTCACGGATCGGTTTCAAGTATTTGTTATATTATTTGTTTATTATTTTATCCATGTGTATTAACGACATAGAAATTTTTCACAGTACATCTCTATTAAGGCCATTGTTATTTAGAATGTTGATATCAATGGGAAGCGTTGTTGGTTTGGCTTTGTTCCCTATTACAATGTCTGATTTATGCAGCCTTGTCCTTTATGTATCCGCCCGCCTGTATGCCTTTGTAATAGAACACTGTCAATTTTGCATTTGATGTTATCCATGGTGGCGCATGTTCGCATATGTATGACGATCTGTCAAGCTGCATCTCTTCACATATCTTCCAATGGAAGTATTTATAAACTTTGTTGTGGCAGCCAATGTAATGACCATCGTCCAATAGGATTAGGCATTCAGATATTATGTGGCTCTTGTTATCAATAGCTGAGTAGCAAAACATAAACTGGCTATTTCCTGATAGCCCAGCCGTTTAAGAATCCATTTCTGAGCAAACCAGTATAAGGACTTGCTACAATGAGTTTTACTAATAAAAGGCAATTCTCCGACATTTGATCCATTGGAGTGAAGCATTTCAATCTATATACTCCTGTTGTAGCTTCTCCAAGAACTTTACAGCTCATTTATGTTTTTTTTCATTCTCGTTTTCTTGTGTCTATCTCGATGTTTGCGTAGTTCATTCTTTTCCTTATTGCAATCTGTGTTGCTGGTTAATCATATACCTCGGCGATGTTTGTCAATATGAAGACCGCAAAGTTCTCAGCAAGCACTGTGATTCAGATTTGTTGGGTTTGACGTTCTTGGTGGTCACACGCCATTTCCATTGTTGAACTGTATATGTACTGATTAAAATAGTGGATGGATTTTTATTTTACATATTGCATAAAATCAAAATGTTCAATCTTGGAACAAATATTTTATTTTTTAATGTTTTTTAAAGTTTAGATATTGTCAATTTTAAAACGTGTATCTATATATATTGTAAATTTTAAGACGTGTATCTGTATTCACAGCAGTTTGGTCTTCCATAGATTTTTATGCATTCCTATAGATTTTATTAGTCCATTTGCTCTGAAAACAATTGTTGTAATGTTTATATCTTTTAGAGATTTTGTCGTTTTTAACAATTTTATACATCCTCTAATTGTATTTTATTTTGTCAATATGAAGACCGCAAAGTTCTCAGCAAGCACTGTGATTGAGATTTGTTGGGTTTGACATTCTTGGTGGTCACACGCCATTTCCATTGTTGAACTGTATATGTACTGCCCCTGATGATGAGATTTGTTGGCTTTGAAGTTCTCGATAGTCACACAGCATTTCCATTGTTAAACTTTATATGTATTGACCCATGCGTTTTATGATGGCTCCATACGCATGTTGTTTTACAGTGTGACATAGACTTCATTATTTTCATGGTACACACATACTTTGAAATAATGTTTTTTCTCAACTCTTAGTTATCTTTTTTGTTACACTTTATGTTCGAACATGTTTTTTCCTCACATACACACACCCAAATGTACGCACGCACACACGTACATATATTCATGTACCTACACTCACATTCACGTACATACACACAGCGGCTAACATACACACATGTATGCACACATATGTGCACACGTACACACACACGGGCAACGTCACTTCCCTTTAAACGAAATTCAGACATGTGCAGTCAGAACAATGATCCTGGTATAAATCTCAACAACAACGGTCAACTTCCTCTTTCTTTCCATTCGCGTCCACACCTTGTGGCCTGAAGACACTTCCACATGGACGACTGCTACCATGCATGCGCGGCTTTACTCTCTTTCTACATGCTGAACTGCCATTTCTCTTCCCCCTACTTTATTCCTCTTTTTTTCCATACAACGACTGAACTGAACACATGTTCCACCTAAACCATGTATTTTGTTCAGAAAATAAACGACATCTTTATTTTATTCAGCAATTGAGTTTTTTCCTTCCTTCCATTCATTTCATTATTTTCTTTTTAGAAGTTAGGAGTATTATTCACGAAAACCTGATTATTAAAATAGTGGATGGATTATTTATTTTACACATTGCATAAAATCAAAATGTTCAATCTTGGAACAAATATTTAATTTTTTAATTTTTTTGTTAAAGTTTAGATATTATCAATTTTAAAACGTGTATCTGTATCCACATCAGTTTTGTCTTCCATAGATTTTGATTACACATTTCTATAAATTTTATTAGTCCATTTGCTTTTAAAACAATCGTTGTAATATTTATATCTTTTAGAGATGTTGTAGTTTTTAAACAATGTTATACTTCCACTTATTGTATTGTATTCTCTGCTTTCACTTAATTATAAATGCAAATTGTTACAATAAAACTCTACACATATTTTGCAAGAATATTTCACGTGTGTGTTTTTTCATTAAGTAAAAAAAAAAACAAGAATATCCACACATTTTACAAGTAGTTTTCTTTTTCGCATTGCACTTACATGGCTTTTTTCAGAGTGTGAGTTCTCATATATTTCACTAAATCTGATTTGTGAGAACAAGAATATCTAGACAAACTGAAAACATATGTTTTTTTCCTTTTTGTTTTATTTTATTTCAGTCGAAGTTCTCAGAAATCAAGGGGCCCACAACATGGGGCTAACACTTGAACTCTATATGAGATACATAGATATTTCAATGTGCCATTCAAGTTCTTTATTTCTCAAACATTGAGTTAGTAAAGAACTTGAGCCAGTGTGAGATCTTATGCGTATCAATAAATTTGATTTATGAGAAAAAGCACATCCACACATTTTCAGCAATGTGGTTTTTCCCTTTTTTTTAAATTTTCTTCTATGGGGCAGCCAAATCAGTTGCCAACATTGCCCTGTTTTTTATTGAAACCAACCGAGAGCTCTTTTTAGTATCCTTGCTTTCTCTTAAATACAATTGTCTGGATCTCTTTTGCACTTGGCTCACCAGGAATATTAGTAAGGTAGGACCTCTGGTTCTTCTTCATAAGCCCCATGGCACCTATAACTGATAATGATTGATATTTCCTTAAGATTCCAGTTTCTTTTCATATCATATATGAGACCTTGGTATTTGGTCTGTTTCTCTCTTTCAGCTCTGTTAAGACCGCCATCATTAGGGACACTCACTTCAATCAAGGTTGCAACTCTTTCTGACCTATTTCATATAACTATGTCAGATTTCACAGCAGAATTTTCAAGGTAGGTGGCTGTAGAGATTACATGGTCGTTATGTATAGTATATAAGTCATTTCCAACTGTTCTTTCACGTTGATGTTCCCAGGACATGCTGCTACACTGGATGTTCAATTTTTTACAGATGGTCCAGTGGAGGTACTTACATACTCTTTCATGTCTCGCTGTATAGTAGCCGTCTCCTAGAAGAACCTTGCAACTTGATATCAGATGACCAAGTTTTCCAATTCTGTACGGCAAAACCTGCATTTATTGTCATTACTGATCCCTGCCATCTTCTTGAATGCATTGATCATCAATTCCTGGTCTTGAGCCGCCGTTATGACCCTTTCTTGATCGTGGTGGAGGGTTCCCTTTTTGATCTGCTGATGTTGGTCCCATTCTTTAAGGTTCATCCTTTGAAAGGTCTCGGTATATTTCTGCCGGCTCTTTCTTGCTACTTCTGTGACACACTTGTTTGATGTTTCATCCTCACCTGAGAGACAGCCCTGACCAAAATGCTTGGCCAGCTGGGTGACTGATGTTGTTCTGCTGGTTCTTGTCTCTTGATGTTCATATACTATCGAGAGAGTGTGATTCTGGGAGCTTTTCAGATACTGACAATAGTTGCCCTGTGTTGATGATTAATTTCTGAGAGTCCAGGCCTCCTGCTCCCCTGGGCAAATGCAACCTTGGTAGACACTGATTCTGTATATTATTTTATGAAGCGTTAGTAGCTTCCATGTCTTTACATCTAGCCAGTTGATGTATTTTTGTGGCCAGTCAATGATACCAAAGCTGTATGTTATTACTGGCATAGCAAGCTGGTTTATGGCAGTAATTTTATTTTTATTGGTGAGCTGGGTTGTGCATATTTTCCTCACCCAACGTACATATTCTTTACTAATCTTCTCCCTCATCTTGGCATGTTGTATGTACTCGTTTTCTTCAATGCCAAGATACTTATAAGGCTCATTCTCTTCTTTTCCCTAGTATGACTTCTCATATGTCTCGTTAAATTTGATTTTCGAGAAGAGGAATATTCACAAACCTCACAAGAATATGGTTTTTCCCCGGTGTGAGTTCTCATATGTGTCATTAAATCTGATTTTTGGGAAGAAGAATATCCACAAACTCCACAAGAATATGGCGTTTCCCCAGTGTGAGTTCTCATATGTCTCACTAATGTTGATTTTGCAGAAAAAGAACATGCACAAACTTCACAAATATGCGGCTTTTCACCAGTGTGGGTTCTCATATGTCTCACTAAATTTGATTCGTCAGAACAAGAATATACACAAACTTCACAAAAATATAACTTTTCCCCGGTGTGAGTTCTCACATGTCTCAGTAACTGGGATTTTTGAGAACAAGAATATTCACACATTTCACAAAAATGTGGCTTTTCTCCAGTATGCGTTCTCATATGTGTCATTAAAGAGGATTTTTGAGAACAAGAAAATCCACACGTTTCACAAGAATATGGCTTTTCCCCAGTATGCTTTCTTATATGTGTCACTAAAGAGGATTCTCGAGAAGAAGAATATTCACAAACTTCACAAGAATATGGCTTTTCTCCAGTATGATTTTTCATATGCCTCATTAAATCTGATTTTTGAGAAGAAGAATATTCACAAATTTCACAAGAATATGGCTTTTCCCCAGTATGACTTCTCATATGTATCGTTAAATTTGATTTTCGAGAAGAAGAATATTCACAAATTTCACAAGAATATGGCTTTTTCCCAGTGTCAGTTCTCATATGTGTCACTGAAGAGGATTTTTGAGAAGAATATCCACAAACTTCACAAGAATGTGGCTTTTCCCCGGTGTGCATTCTCATATATCCTACTAAATGGTATTTTACAGGAAAAGAATGTCCACACATTTCACAAGAATCTGGTTTTACCCCAGTATGTGAAGTCATGTTTCACTAAATGTGATTGTTGAGAACAAGAATATCCACACACTATACAGGAGTGTGGCTTTTTTTATTTTCGAGAATATATACACACACTTTATGTGGCTTCTCCCCAGTGTTATTTCTCAAATGGCTCAAAAGATTTGTTCATGAAAGAAGAATATCCACATACACCTCTGATATATCCCTACATGTTTCAACCAAATTTATGTTGAAACAAGATCAGCAATATAGTAATAGATAATATATCATTTAAAAAATATATAATATAATTATAGTTTTTGATAATATAACATTTTATCCTCACTTTTCACTTTTTAATTCAGAAATGGGGAAACGATTTCATTTCATGCTAAGAGAAAACGTCTGTTCCTTTACTAGAATATATATAGTGTTATATCCGTGAAATATATTTTAGTGTTATTGTATCCGATACTGTATAAAACACTGTCTTTTCAAAAATCACTTTTTTTTGCCATTTGTGATTCAATCTTGCGTTTTGGTGCATTTACAAAAGTAGACAGATATTTCTCAAGATGTGCAGATTTTCAACAGCATTTCAGAGGATTTGTAAAATAGTCATATACAGTCAAAGAAAGTTTTCCAATGATATTGATGTTGTCTTTTGCATAACGCCAAACTTTTCTGTATAATAATGTAAAAAATGATCCACCAGGAACATCTGTAAATAAAAATAAATAAAAATTTATATTTTAACTATTTTCATGGAATATTCGTAATCTGTTAGTGTATTGTTGTCAATTTCATTTAATTGAATTCACAATATCCAGATAAATTTAATATAAAATATATAAGCGACACATTAGTAACATGATCTGATATTTTCTATGTTCGCAAAGAATATGATAAAATAATATCTACAGATTTTTTATGATTCCTATTCTAGAAGAAAAAAAATATATATATATTTTATCTTGTTTGCTATTTTCACAGCAAACTTTACTGACATTATTAAACAAGCCGTGTGGACCCAGAGTATCATGAATTATCTTGTTTGCTATTTTCACAGCAAACTTTACTGGCATTATTAAACAAGCCGTGTCGACCCAGAGTATCATGAATTATCTTGTCTGATATTTTCACAGCAAACTTTACTGACATTATTAAGCAAGCCGTGTGGACCCAGAGTATCATGAATTATCTTCTTTGCTATTTTCACAGCAAACTTTACTGACATTATTAAACAAGCCCTGTTGACTCAGAGTATCAGAGACTTTTGTCTCTGGAATATGTTAGAATTAAATTTTATATTTTTACAGCAAACTCTACTCGACCATTAAATTTAAGTTATGATTTTCACATACTATGCTATAAAAAAAGTGCAGATATATGTTAGAATTAAATTAAAAATGTCATAGTTGATTTTTTTACATAATAACCAAAACTTTTTTTCAAATTAAAGAAAAGTTTAAAATCAATTCTATTGTTTCAAATTTATTTGCTTTTGTGACGTCAGATAAACATTGATCTTTGAACAAAGAGTATCAATTGAAAACTTTTGTTAAACTTACAAACAGGTTTTTCATATTCTATATAAAATTATTCTATTTTATGCTTGAAATATGATCAATTTTCTTAATACTGTTTAAAAACATTTTATATTTTCCAGAAAATATTTGAAGTAGTTAATCAAAGCTTAGCTTAACTTTCTGGTGAGAAAAAGAGTTAAATTCGCAACACTGCAGCTTATACGACATTCATTTCTTAGTTATACAGAAAAATATTTCCATTTAATTCTTCCATCTTCAGTGGATGTGGTATATGTAATGTTTTATATATAAAGATTTGGATCCTAGAAAAGAATGGCCTACAACATAACTCAATCCTTACAGAAAGTAATACCATTATATATTGTTAGATATAGGTTTGGTTTGGTTGTTTTATTTTACGGCATATCAACGTATGTCAGGTTATTTAATGTCGGATCCAGTTATTTTGGAAACACTTTTTATACTTCAAGTTCTTTATATTTTTAAATATTTATTTGTAGAGTTTGGTTTGGTTTGGTTGTTTTATGGCATTTTTTGTTATTTAAAGACAAATCCAGTTATTTTGGAAATAGTATTCATGTTGCATGCAGTAATTTTGTAGAAAGTTTTTATTCTTCAAATTCTTTGTATCTACAATTTCTAGTTTATAGTGTTTTGTTTGGTTGTTTTTTAGTAGATTTTATCGTATTTTTCCCTGTCCTGCAGAACACTAACGAGTTTTGCAATGAGAGATGGAAAAGGATTACAGTAATAAGGTTTTCTACATTTAAGTTAGGAAACCAGTCAGGAAGTTGGGGAGGTAAAAATAAAAGAGGAAATGGGAAGAATTAAAAGGGGAAAATGTGGGTTTTCTTTCGTTTTTTTTGTTTTGCAGAACAAAAGTTTTGCAAAAGGAAGTAGAAAAAGAAAAAGCATTAATGTTAGGTGTATTTCGTCTCAGGAAGCCAATATCTTCAGACGGCTTGATCTTATAGCACCAGTTGTTGCTTGGATCAAAATATAGAGGAAATATAATCATTTGCATAATTACCGTTGTAATAAGTTGGGGAGGTAAAAATAAGAGGAAATGGGAAGAAGAAAAAGGGAGAAAATATGGGTTGTTTTTTGCGTTTTTTGTTTTGCAAAAGAAAGAAAACAAAAAAAACATCAATGTTAGGTTATTTCGTCTCAGGAAGCCAATATCTTCAGACAGCCTGATATGATAGCAGCGGTTGTTAGATATGTATTTCTTTAGATCAAAATATATAGGAAATATGATCATTTGTATAAACACCGTTGTCAAAGTAATACATTTAATAAAAAAGTATTTTAAAAAAACTGGCATGCAGATAATTTAGTATTTATGTATTAAGTCCTAATTCACTAATGAATCCTGAGTCGGTCACAGATATTATTTTAGTTTCTTTTTCACGTTTTTCAAATCATAAAATTCATCGACAATTTCATGGATTAACACATGATTTTTTGTATCAGCTACATAGAAAATCCTTACGATTTTTATATTTGGTATTCAATAATAAAGCGTGTTTGGTTGTTATGAGGCGCGTTTTAAGTTTAAACTCTTTAAAAAATTTCATTCACCCCCCAAAAAGACACATTGCCATTGGAATATAAAGGAACACTATGTAATAGGAGCCATACTAACAGAGACATCCTAAGTGAGTCATAAGTTGATATATCTGTTCACATCACATTTATTTTTCGTTCATACAGTCAAGAAAACAGGGAGCGGGGAGAGAATTACAGCAGCTTTGTATTAAATAGTTTTTCCTTCTTTCGTGATGAAGTGAGAATTACAGGGGAGAGATCAATAATATAAAATATGAATGATAAATAAACATTCGTGAAAAATTAAAACACGAAAATACAAAAGAAGAAAATAAACAAAAAATGAAAAAATAAAAATACACACAAATTAATTTAAAAAATGTAATTAATAGAACGAAACATGGTAAAAAAATAAAACATGGAAAAATAAAAATACACACAAATTAATTTTAAATATGTAATTAATGAAACAAAATATGGTAAAAAAGAAAATAAATAAAATATTGAAAAATAAAAATTAGACATGAATTAATTTTAAATATGTAATTAATAAAAAAAATATGGTAAAAAAGAAGAAAATAAATAAAATATGAAAAAATAAAAATTAGACAAAATTAATTTTAAATATGTAATTAATAAAACAAAATATGGTAAAAAATAAATAAATATTGAAAAATAAAAATACACATAAATTAATTTTAAACATGTAATTAATAAAACAAAATATGGTAAAAAGAAGAAAATAAATAAAATATGAAAAAATAAAAATACATAAAAATTAATTTTAAATATGTAATTAATAAAACAAAATATTGTAAAAAGGACGATAATAAATAAAATATGAAAATATACAAATGCATATAAATTAATTTTAAATATGTAATTAATAAAACAAAATATGGTAAAAAAGATAATAAATAAAATATGAAAATATACAAATACATATAAATTAATTTTAAATGTGTAATTAATAAAACAAAATATGGTAAAAAAGAAGAAAATAAATTAAAACATGGAAGAAAACTATGCAAGTGAGAAATAAAAAATGTCTAAGAATTATTTACTTATCAATCAAGTACATAAAACATCAATAGTTGAAGACAATTTTTTTCATTGACCCCCAAAAAGACACATTGCCATTGGAATATAAAGGAACATTGGAATATAAAGGAACACTATGTAATAGGGGCCATATTAACAGAGACATCCTAAGTGAGTCATAAGTTGATATATCTGTTCACATCACATTTAAGTTTTTGTTCATACAGTCAAGAAAACAGGGAGCGGGGAGAGGATTACAATAGCTTTTTATTAAATAGTTTTTACTTCTTTCGTAATGAAGTGAGAATTACAGGGGAGAGATCTATGATATAAAATATGAATGATAAATAAACATTCGTGAAAAATTAAAACACGAAAATACAAAAGAAGAAAGTAAATAAATAATGAAAAAATAAAAATACAAATTAATTTAAAACATGTAATTAATACTACGAAATATGGTAAAAGAATAAAACGTGGAAAAATAAAAAATATACACAAATCAATGTTAAATATGTAATTAATAGAACAAAATATGGTAAAAAAAGAAAATAAATAAAATATTGAAAAATAAAAATACACATGAATTAATTTTAAATATGTAATTAACAAAACAAAATATGGTAAAAAGAAGAAAATAAATAAAATATGAAAAAATAAAAATACACATAAAGTAATTTTAAATATGTAATTAATAAAACAAAATATGGTAAAAAGAAGAAAATAAATAAAATATGAAAATATAAAAATACATATAAATTAATTTTAAATATGTAATTAATAAAACAAAATATGGTAAAAAGGACAAAATAAATAAAATATGGAAAAATAAAAATACATATAAATTATTTTTAAATATGTAATTAATAAAACAAAATATGGTAAAAAAGAAGGAAAATAAATACAATATGAAAAATAAAAATACACATAAATTAATTTTAAATATGTAATTAATAAAACAAAATATTTTAAAAAAGAAGAAAATAAATAAAATATGAAAATATAAAAATACACATAAATTAATTTCAAACATGTAATTAATAAAACAAAATATTGTAAAAAAGAAGAAAATAGATAAAATATTAAAATATAAAAATACATATAAATTAATTTCAAACATGTAATTAATAAAAAAAAAAAAGAAGAAAACAAATAAAAACATGGAAGAAAACTATGCAAGTGAGAAATAAAAAAAATGTCCAAAAATTATTTACTTATCAATCAAGTACATAAAACATCAATAGTGGAAAACAATTTTTGTGGCAGGGGAAGAGGGTTCATATCCGTTTAGACTTTTTGAACCTTTTTTGAAGTGGAAATAGAGTCCAAGTGCTGTTAATTATTCTGTACTTTCACTCATAAATCGAAAATTAAAGAAAATACTGAGAGAGACCCGTCTAATATATTACGATGACACTTTTTGCAAAGTTTTGTTATCCCAACAAGATTTTTTTTCTTTGTTTTAAAATGTGAAAAATAAAAGAGGGGGGTAATGATTGCTCAAGAGAGGGAGAGCGGTGTGCACTTATCTTGCTTACCAACAAAAAAGAGATTGTCTTGCCTTCTTTGCCTTTTTAAAGTTTTTTTTCCACAGGTCAGGTGACAGTTAATCACATGACCTTTTGGTTATTTAAAGGGAGATTTTTCCAGTGGTTTTAGTTTCCAGATGCATTTGTGGCTGGTGCCAGAAGCTATTCTTTGATTACCTAACCTTTGCTGGCTAGCAATTGTTAACTGACTGTCACGTCGCGGAAGGGGGCAATTCTTTCGCAAAAACAGAATAGTTGCTCTAAAATCTTAGTATTTTTGTATTTATTTATCAACGCTGGGTTACATTGTAAAAACATACTTTAAGTTTCTGCTAATTGGTGAGGAAATAAAAAAAACAATATATTAAGACAATTAAATACAGACAGAGTAGTTTTTGGTGCTCTGCTCAGGTGTCTAACAATTCGAACAATTTTGACAAAAATATTGCTTTTATGGTAAACATTATTTTCTCGGAAATCACACTAGTTTTACTTAAATAATCAAATTTTTTTAATGTAAAATAGTTAAAAACAAACAAACAAAAACTTACCTTTCATTCCAGGAATTCAATACAAAAACTGGGATAAATTCGTGTTTTCTTTTGTGTTCAGAACAGAAAAATTGTTTTGTTTGTTATGATTTCAATAGTAAATTGATACAACTTTTGGTTTGTGTGTCCAATTCATTAAGAAATAAAATATATGAAAACATAAAAAAAATAACCCAAATCAAAATATGAAAAACACGATTTGAACGTGAAATTATTTCAAGAGAAATTCAACTGCGAAATGCAATTAATTTAGGTCATCGTAAGACGGTGCAATCATTATTTCGTTCCTCGTGTAAAAATATCCGTCATTAGTTAAGTGTGCCGAATTGTTTTGCTATCAAGTAAATTATATTTTTCAATCTGTTGAGATTTTCTTTTGCACATTTCTCTTTGTATTTTATTTTTTATTAACAAACTTTTTTTTAAAACCGGTAGTAATGAGAACACAATCCTCATATAAAAATATTAACAAAACTGAATATAATCAAATAATCATCATATAAAAATATTAACAAAACTGAAACAACTCAAATACAAGAAACGAATCGTACAAACAGCGTCATTCACCTGACAAAAATTAGATTTGAACCAAGAAAGTAAATTATAACAATATGATAACTTTATGAAAGTTTCAACACATTGTTTACGATAACCTTACTACGTTCACGTCAGACATGTTTCGCATTATCTGGTGGAGCTGGAGCTCAGATACACAAAGGCTTTACGGTACTTGTACAGCTTAATCAAGACATTAAAAAAAATGAAAATATCGAAAAAAGGTTATATTGTACTATCCGTTATTGTACTATCCGTTATGGAATGAAGTTCTCCCCCCCCCCAAAAAAAATTTTCACTTAAATTCATCAAGTATTTTTTTTTGTTTTTTTACTGCGAAAAAACAATTTGTTATGATACCGGGCAAAAGGTTCGATTTTTAGGAAAAAAGGTCACTATTAAAGATAGGGAGGGAGTGTCGGCGCTTTTAACTGAGTTATCTCCCCTTGGTATGTTCAAAAAATTCAAAAATGGCTACCTTCAACGCGGTGTTATAAAAACGTGTGTTCCGCTGTAAAAAAAAACAAAAAAAAACTGCTCGATCAAATTAAGTTAAATTGATTAAACTGTACAAGTACGGGCTTTACTTGTCATGCATCGCACATTCCCATGTATCCTCCCCCCTCGAAAGGAAAGTAGTTGACTTCCAATAACTGTGAACCAGTACTCAGTAAGGCCAATGTTGCTTCTCGGTATTTTCTTTTTTTTCATGTGGGGGTACCCCCTTAAGTAAGTAGCTGGGTCAATAGATTTGCCGTTAGTTGTACAAATATCCTCGAACCCTGTAAACATTAAAGCGACTCTTTACATTTGACATCGGTATTGCTTAATGAAAACAGACGTTTATTCATGGGTATGTTAGAAATGGGATCGTTTTTTTTTATTATTAAATTGTAAGGCTGAAGCACAGAATAGTTATAAAAATGCCTTTCCAAATAAAACTATTATTCCAGCACAGAACAAAAAATACATAAATGCCCAAAAGTTAAAAACTTCATCTTGCATCATTTCTTTTTCTTTTTTTTTCTTTTTTTTTCTTTTTTTTTATTATTAAATTGTAAGTCTGAAGCACAGAATAGTTACAAAAATATCTTTCCAAATAAAACTATTATTTCAGCACAGAACAAAAAATACGTAAATGCCCAAAAGTTAAAAACCTTTATCTTGCATTATTTTATTTATTTATTTATTTTTGTTAAACAACGTGTATAGTTTAAACTAAAATATGATTACATTTTCAATAATAACGTGATTAAATTTTACCCGTTTAAACTTTAATTGGCAGTTTAAATTAAACAAAACTTTCATGATTATGAAATTGATACCCTGCTTTAAAAATATTTTAGGTTAAAGTCTCACGATGTTTTTTTTTAATTCAATTATGAGGTGGAAGCACAGAATAGTTACAAAACACCATTCCCTATCCATATTAAGAATGGCTTTCAGAATAATAACCCTATTCAGCACGGTAGCAAAACATACAAAAGTACCCAAAGATTTGAATTGTTCAATGTTTTTTTAAATTTTAAATTATAAAATAAAACACATTTAATCATTTCAAAACTTCATCTAAACTTCATCTTGCGTTATGTCTTTTTTAGTTGTTAAACAACGTGGTTAATTTTAATTAAATTATAATCACATCATTATTACATTTGAAATTAAATTATAATCACGTACATCATCATTACATTTAAAATTAAATTATAATCACATCATTATTACATTTGAAATTAAATTATAATCACATCATTACATTTGAAATTAAATTATAATCACATCATTACATTTGAAATTTTATTATAATCACATCATTACATTTGAAATTAAATTTTAATCACATCATTACATTTGAAATTTTATTATAATCACATCATTACATTTGAAATTAACTTTTAATCACATCATCATTATATTTGAAATTGAATTATAACCACATCATTACATTTGAAATTAAATTATAATCACATCATTACATTTGAAATTAAATTATAATCACGTCATTACATTTGAAATTAAATTATAATCACATTATTACATTTTAAATTAAATTATAATCATATACATCATTATTACATTTGAAACTAAATTATAATCATGTACATCATCATTACATTTTAAATTAAATTATAATCACATCATTATTACATTTGAAATAATGGCGCGATTACATTTTATGCATCTAACGTTTGCGAAACATTTCTAATATAAACGTTACCGGTTTACAGGGTTCGAGGATATTTGTACAACTAAACATCAAGTCTGCCGTTGATTCGATATAAAACGTTAAATGGTTAAATATGTTAAATCTTCACAAAATCGTAGACTCACAAAAAACAATTGTTTGTATTTCTTTGATTGATTTTAACATTTTTTTCTTTCACGGTTAATAAATTTGTGTTTTAAATAAATTATGTTTTAGAGTTTTTTTTTTTTTAGAATTGTTTTGAAATTTGTTTGTTTGACTATCGATGTTTGCATACATTTCCATGAAATGTATGTGCATTCTGAGACAGAACAGTATAATGAATGTGAAGTAACTGTTCATTTTCTGTGTACTTTATGACAGTCATGTTTCACATTATCATTATTGTGACAAATGAAGGCAGTTTTTTTTTGTTGAAATTATGTATAAATTAAGAGAAGTTTTGCTTGTTGAAATGAGATATAATTTGGCAGAGTCTCATGAGTTGCATCATCCTAGGCATTATTTCCTCCTTTCACATGAAAATGATTAACTGCGACTTAGAAATACCAAACGACTTCGTTCTTTGTTATATTTTTTTGCTCATGTCAAAATGTCTTATCCGTTAAATTGTCTTTTCCACGTAAAATGGTTTTGTGCTTCATCTTTGCCAAATTTTTTATTAATAAAAACAAATTATTTTTTAGTACATTGTTTACTCGTCTTGATTCGTACACGTTTTTATGAAATATGAATCCGAATCTGTTAATGCATTACAGTAAAATGTCGACATCCCAATGCTAAAACAAGACATAACTACACCAACCACCAGAATTATAAACCATACAATGTTTGGCAATGTAAATATTGTTTTTAAGGGATTGATGGTTGTTCCATACTGAGATACAAAACACATCTTTTTGAATTACAAACATTCCTTTAACAACAGAAGTGACGATATATTTCGTTTTATTGCAAAAATAGTTTCAACGTCATTCTTACAACCAATCACCCAATTTTATCCTTCAATTATGACAGACAACACGTCGAATCGATCATGGTCTAGCAGCGGCAGATGTTGCCATTAAAAATGAGTGATAAACATTTGAATAATTGGACTTACTATCTTTCGAAACTTATAACTACTTGGAAAATGTAATTCACCCCCCCTTTTTGTAATAAAAACAGGAAAGACAAAATTTTAAAATAATAAAAAGTTTAATAGAAAGATATGCAATAATTTTTTAATCAGTTTTCTTTAAAAAAAGATGTCAAGAAAGTCAACGAATTTTAACTTACTCACAATATAATAAATATATATAAATTCCAAAAGATCGCTTACTTATAAAAAATACTAATCAATGGGTACTTCCATTCTTCTTTTATAAGAATTTGTCCATATTTATATTTTATATTTAATGCACTTTTTAAATAGAAGAATTTTTTAAGTAAGCATAAGAAAAGACCGCGATTTAAAATTCTAATCTCAGATGTTCACAGAGCAGATTTGTCTCCCTTTCTTCCAGTTTACATATACGAGGGCCTAAGTAATTATTTCTGACATGGGCCTTATCTCCCATTTGTATTTCTGATATGTTTGCTGTTAACAACAAAGTAAGTCATATGGGTCACCGTACTTGAAAAATGAGCACATTTCACTCATAAGTAAGTTTACTTTTATAACCCTCCCCCCGACAAATTTTCCATTTTTTTATTCTCTTAAAGAAATACATGAGATTTTGATTTAAAATATTTTATTTCTTCTTAATGCAATGATTTTTTTAATATCTAATAAAAAATATTGAATGAAATAGAAAAAATTATTGTAAGTGTCCAATATTTGCTGGACAATATTTTCAAATTATGAGATGCCACTTAAAAAAATAAACGTGTTAAAAAAAGGTTTTAAACTATTGACTTTATAGGTAAATTTGCACAAAAATTATTCGCAGTTTTGTGTTAACTGTGTTAAACATTCCCCCAAAATTCTGATACACCTAATCATGGTCATATGTAGGTCGGCCGCTACAGGTATAATCAAAGAAAAGGCAAAAGCGGACAAAACATCTTTATTATTTATTGGGCTTTATTGACAAGGAGCAATAATAGACTGGGAAAACTCCATCTCGATAAGGGATGACTGTTTCGACAGTCGAAGCTGAGATTCTGAAAGATGGTGCCTGCGAACTAAATAAACGGCCTACACTCGGGCATTTTAACGTTCACTAACAGCTGACCAAACATATAGAAATACTTAGCTGAACAGCCAAGACCAAACACATGTGTAGAACATCGAAGCGATCTTTTAAAAACTCACATACACTAGTCTCGAAAAATACAGCAGATAGCTTTGTAAATTATCTGAAGAACGTGCCAGAAACTAAAATATACCCATTTGAATCACCTAGAGACAGGGTTTACGGGAATGTAGGATTGAGTCTAGAAATGTTGCGTTGCTCTTAGAAAAGGCAGGAGATGATCTTTCAAGGTTATCAATCAATAGTTTCATAAAGAATTCGCCATGTTAATAGCGAGTGACTTGCAACACAGAATCGAATGATGGTTTTATCGTTAAGCTGTAGTTTTTCCCCATTTTACTGGCAACTACATCAAGGCATAGTGAAGGAGGAGGGGCGCTACTCTTTTCCCCAGGATCACTCCACTTTCTCTGTCTTTAGTTTGATTCGACCGAGGAGTGAATTCCAGGCTCTCAGTCCATTAGCGAACACTCTAACCAGCGTGTTATATATGTTAAGTACTTGTTGACATTTAATTTGAAGAAGACTATGTTTTAGTCTAAAAGGAAGCAGTCCCATGGCAACGTGTTCCACGGACGAGGAGCCCTTACATGTTCAGAGAAATTTCTCCTGAGACTGGGCACATGAAAGACAAAGGAAAATCTTCTTGACGTTTCTGAATTTTTGAGATGAGGGTTGATTATTTGTATTATTATTCGTCGGACTACTGTTCTCATCTTGAGTGTGATTTTCACAACGATTCGGTCGATATAGCCTCCGATCTTCTTCAGGTGTATCTTGTCGAACCCAGGAATGTTTCTGCCCGAAATTCTGTCCAAATTTCCGAGTTCGACAGAAACATTCCCGAGTTCGGCAAGATACACCTGAAGAAGGTCGGAGGTTATATCGACCGAAACGTTGTGAAAATCACAGTAGTCCGACGAATAATAATACAGAAAGTCTTCATGTGATGAAAACACCGGGAGTTTTTTTTAAAGTTAGTCATCTCTGTTTTAGTAAAGCATAAATTATGTTAAAATGTGTGTATGAAGATATTGAATAGGTTTAACACTAATATATTTATGTGAATTTTATATGAAAATGATTTGAAAGCGATTAATATAAATCAGTGTTAATTTTTGCATAGAAGTAATTTTTTTAATTCGGCTTGTTGGTATTGAGGATCATGTAAAAAATATTGTTGGTATTGAGGATTATGTAAAAAATACTTGTTGGTATTGAGGATTATGTAAAAAATACTTGTTTGTATTGAGGATTATGTAAAAAATACTTGTGTGTATTGAGGATTATGTAAAATATACTTGTTGGTATTGAGGATCATGTAAAAAATACTTGTTAGTATTGAGGATCATGTAAAAAATACTTGTTGGTATTGAGGATTATGTAAATAATACTTGTGTGTATTGAGGATTATGTAAAATATACTTGTTGGTATTGAGGATCATGTAAAAAATACTTGTTAGTATTGAGGATTATGTAAAAATACTTGTTGGTATTCAGGATTATGTAAAAAATACGTGTTGGTATTGAGGATTATGTAAAAATACTTGTTGGTATTGAGGATCATGTAAAAATACTTGTTGGTATTGAGGATCATGTAAAAAATACTTGTTGGTATTGAGGATCATGTAAAAAAGATGAAAAGACTTTTGTTTAAACTTTTGTGATAGAAAAAAGATTTGGATTTTGACGACCATTATTGTCACAATGTAACATCCAATTTACTGAAACCAATCGAACTGGAGATATTGAATAATGGGCGAATACTTAACATAATTAAATTCTTCTTTAGTAAAAGAAGAATCCATGTTGCCCTCGATGGTTGCACACCAAAACAATCTGATATAAATGCGGGTGTACCTCAGGGGTCGATTATCGGATCTTTATTATTCCTAATATTCATAAATGACCCCTGATAAATTGTCTCTGAGATGGCTTTATTTGCTGACGACACCATGCTCTTTAACAGACACGAGGGGAAAACGAATGAACACCTGTTAAAGGTAAAACGGGGCCAAAATGGATGGTCACATTCAATAATGTCAAGACTAAGCTCCTTGTCTTTAATAATTACAAGAAACATTCTCAACCACTAACAGACATGACTAATGATACATTACCTGAAAATACTTCTTTTAAACTCATCGGTTTAACGTTCAGGAGGAACATGAGTTGGAACAGATACGTTGAGTCCATTGCCAAGGCTGCTGCAAAGAAGATGGGCTTAACCACCGTGCTATAAAGTTACGTACGCCTGAGAGTATCCTGTGCTTTTACAATTCCACCATTCACCCATGTATGTAGTGTTGTTGCCATTATATAGTATTGGTGTCATGTATATAGTATTGTTGCCATGTATATAGTATTGTTACCATGTATATAGTATTATTGCCATGTATATAGTATTGTTGCCATGCATATAGTATTGTTGCCATGTATATAGTATTGTTGCCATGTATATAATATTGTTGCCATGTATATAGTATTGTTGTCATGTATATAGTATTGTTGTCATATATATAGTATTGTTGCCATGTATATAGTATTGTTGTCATGTATATAGTATTGCTGCCATGTATATAGTATTGTGGCCATGTATATAGTATGGTTGCCATATATATAGTATTGTTACCATGTAATTAGTATTGTTGCTATGTATATAGTATTGTTGCCATGTATATAGTATTGTTGCCATAGTTGGGCTGGTGCATCTGCTACTTGTCTCCCCCTCAAACAGAGGGTATCCTGTGCCTTTACAACGCCACCATTCGCCCATGTATGTAGTATTGTTGCCATGTATATAGTATTGTTACCATGTATATAGTATTGTTGCCATGTATATAGTATTGTTGCCATGTATGTAGTATTGTTGCCATGTATGTAGTATTGCCATGTATATAGTATCGTTGCCATGTATATAGTATTGCTGCCATGTATATAGTATTGCTGCCATGTATATAGTATTGCCGCCATGTATCTAGTATTGCTGCCATGTATATAGTATTGTTGCCATGTATGTAGTATTGTTGCTATGTATGTAGTATTGCCATGTATATAGTATTGTTGCCATGTATATAGTATTGTTGCCATGTATATAGTATTGTTACCATGTATATAGTATTGTTGCCACATAAAAACTATATATTTTAACACACACACATATATAAGATATATATATATATATTATATATATATATATATATATATATATTTTAAGATATTTATATACATTTATATATATATATATATATATATATATATATTTAAAGATATATATACACTAATTTAATTGAAACACATATATATTTACATAATATATATTTATATAAATATATTCATTTAAATATTTGTTTAAACTGCTGTTAAACCGTTAGCATATAAGTAACGCAGAACAAAATATCTTAGTTTTATTTTTTTTCTCATTTTTAATTATTTTAGTCTCATGAATGGACAATACGTATATATATATATATATATATATATATATATATATATATATATATATATATATATACACTACTTTAATTGAAATACAGATATATTTACATAATATATATTTGCATAATATATATTCATTTAAATTTTTATATAAACTGTTCTTGGCCGTTAGCATATAAGTATCACAGAACAAAGATATCTTAGTTTTATTCTTTTTCTCATTTTTAATTATTTTAGTCTTATGAATGGACAATACGTTGATAGGAAAACGTTTTCTAACACATAATTAACGGACATTTAAAAACTGAAAACGTTTCATTATAACGGTTTTTTTTTTTAATCTTTTAATCTTTTTAATCTTCATATATTTTCATTTTAAAATTTCATTTTTTGTTCATCCATTTTTAAAATCCACGTTTCAATCGTGTTTTTGAGTTTTTAATTTTTAACTTTTTCAATATTCATTTATTCTTGGATTTCTTAATGAATTGGACATACGAAATTGAAATTGTATTAATGTTGTAAAGAAATCCCTACAAATTGACCAAATTTTCAATTTTTGACATAAACAAAAAAGAAACCATCCAAATTTTTTATTGCCGTTTTCGTATTCAATTGTTTTCAATGAAAGTAAGATTGTTTTTCGATATTTTATTACTTTTAACAATGCAATGCATTTTACGTTAGTGTATTTTTTTTTTATTCATATGAACATCTTGATTTCCTCTTTACTGGATTAGTTTTGCTTAAAGAAATTTGGTACTGTTGCAGTACTTATTGATCCGTGCTGAAATAATAACGTTATTATTTAAAAAGCCATTCTTAACATGGGGAGGGTGTTTTTTACTTATTCTATATATTAACCTTACAATTGAATAATAAAAAAAACATATCATAATACTTTAATTAAACTTGGAAATACCATTTAAAAAATAGCGCGGATCAGTAAGTGCACTAGCACCAGAAATTTAAACGGTAAAGTAATTGAAATGGCAAATGTGTAGTTTTTCATTTTTAAATGAATGTCGACTGTGAAGTCATTTCAACGTTCAATATTTTAAATCGGTTCCTCCAAAATTGTGTACATGGATTTATAGAAACCAATTTACTATTAAATTTTTTTTTTCTTTTCCTTATTTTTAAATAAAAATTAGTTGTTTTTGTTTTTTTTATATAAATGGATCCGGAATTGAACAAGCATTAATTTAACAAACCCTTTTCTCCTTTCAGATTAAATTACAATTTAACTTTTTGCTGCTTATACAAAACACGGATCGTGCTGAAATAGTAACGCTGTTATTTAGAAACGCATGCTTAACATGGTGAGCGGAACATTAAATAATCTGTAGTTTCATATAAAATTCAATAAACAACAAAAACCATAAGAATTGAATTCAACCTGAACATCCTATAATAAGTAAAAGACAATGTAATCTGTAAAAAAAAAATCGAAATAAGTGTTTCTTCTTATTATTATCCAAAAATTTTAAAAGTTAATAAAAATATATAGCTGAGAAGACAAACAAATGAACAAAGATAAAAAAAACAATCAAATATATAACAAATAGACACATGTTAAAGTTTTATTTGTTTAGAAAATAAAGTAATGTCGAATTGTAGAGTTAAAAAGAAAACATGGGCGACAATTATAAATATCTATCTGTAGTTTGTTTTGTTTTCATGATTGAAGTGATTATCGAGACTTCCCAGTTGAATGTCGGCTATTATTTCGTTGTAACTTACCAACTCGTCATTACTTGTGCCTTGGATTAAATAGACGCTTTAAAACATGTTATACCACACACATAAAAAAAAAAAACTTATCCAGGTAGGTAAAAAGCACGGCCATCGTAAAATACGGCCTTTCAGCTGAAAAATGACGTAATCGCCGAAGTTCTAGCAAGTAAGATATGTGTCACACTTAGACTGTCGATAATGAGCAGACATATTTACGGAAAACTTTAAAATTGGATTTTAAAAAAAGATAAAGAACACGATGATTTATACTGAAACTCCTCCAATATATATATAAAACCCAATTCAAACGAGGAAAGTCGTTTGTTTAATACGGTAAAAGCAATTGAACATTTGGTTGTACAATGGATTTGATTTGTAGTGAAACTGAAGTTTATTCAATATAAATAAATAAAAAATTATGCATGTGAAATTACGTTTAAAACAAAAGACAATCAAATGTTGCGAAATCTTAATTAAGACAATAAATGAATATAAAAATTAAACGATTTTTTAAAAATTCAAACGAACAATAAATCCTTTTTTTTTTTCAAAATGGACAATAAATCAAAGCGTACAATAATATTGCGCGTACAAAATGGCCACCCGTGATAACATATAGAATTACGTGGATATTTGCAAAACATATTTTTCGTCTAATTTTAATTTTTCGCCAATACTACACTGTGACAAGGCAGTTTGGTATGCGAGTGCACATTTAACAGCCTTCGTTTATGCTCGCGCGTAGCGTAAACGAAGGCTGTGAAAAGGAAAATAGTCCCAGAGTTCAGGTGTTAATACCATCGCACGCTTAATTCGTTCATTTTTTCATTTCATAATTTAGGACGCTAATTATGCTGCCAGTAAGTTTACAAAAACATACTTTTGTTTTTCGTTCTTTCTTCATTATAGACTTTGTATAGTTGTTAGCAGGTGCTTCAGCAGTTTAATATTTCACAATAATTCCGCCACAACACCACCCGCCCCTCCACGCCCCCTAATGTAAACAGAATTTTTGTGAAATATTAAACGATTCTGGGTTAATGTCGGCACGTTACTTACAGAAAAACGGTTAATTAAACTACAGAAGCACCTATTAAAAACTACACAAGTTCTATAATTGAATACCCACCTCAAAAAAAAAAAGCAACGAACGAAAAACAAAGTATAGTTTTGTAAGCTTACAGACGGTATTATTAGCGTCCTATCCTATGAAAAAAATGAACGAATCTCTTAGTAAAAAAAAACAGTGCCGGTTTTCGGGGGGTGCTGAAAACGAATATCACAGTTAAATTTGTTTTATGATATGAAGAAATTATTACGTGGCCAGAAAGTGGGTGCTCATTTTACGTTAAATTTATATAAGAAAGTGATCCCCCACTTTTTGAAAAAGTAATTTCTTCATATCATGAAAACTACTTATCTGCCCTAAATTTAAATGTGATATTCGTTTTCAGCACCACCGAAAACCGCTAAAAGTCGTAATTTTTAAGGGTGTTTTTTTGTTTGTTTTTTTTGAGGAGTTGGAAAGAAACCTCACATTTTGACCGAAAATCCTAACTAAAAAGATTTCGGTCCGTATTTTGCTTATACTGAAGAAAAATAAAATATTTTTTTAAGAAATTAATGGCGTTGTCGTATGAAAAACAATTCATTCATGAATATATTATATGGTATTACTATGATGTGTCAAAAAAAAAAAAAAAAAGTATATTATGAATTTTTAATCCGGAAAAATGCTGTGTGAAACAAAAAACACTATGAAACAATTTGTTAAATTGTAAATTGAAATAAGGTTATTAAAAATCAATCAGAAATAACACTTGTACTTTTCATCTTACAATAAGTATTACAAATCTGAATTTAATCTTAAACTCCTGTCCAAAAAAACAACACGGTTCGTAAACTGCAGAAATTCCAACAGAATAGTTTGTTAAATTTTCCTTCTCTTTTTTCATCTGCAATATATGGAAGTAGTACGTCCTCTGTATTTTTTTTTATTTTCGTCTGTTTAAATTTTTTCAACAGATTAATATCGATTGGCCACTAATGTACCAGATTATCCAAAATATTTTTTTAGAATATACAAGATTAACATTTTTAAGGGGTGCTCTGTTTCTAATTCAATGTTCTAACAAATCGATGCTTATTTTGGAAGCATCGACTTTTTTTGGCCAAATTTAGCCTTTTATTGGTATTTTTTGAAATTTAATTTTTTTTTCTTTTATTGGCATGTTTTAAAACGTCAATATTTTATATATTTAGCGTTTTATTGGCATTTTTTGAAATTTAATTTTTTTTAATTTTATTGGCATGTTTTAAAACGTCAATATTTTCGAAATTTAGCCTGAAAAAGTTGATGCTTCCGAAATCAAGAATCGATTTACGGGAACTTTGTATTAGAAACGAAGCAATTTTTTTTTTCAAATGTTAAATAATGAATTGTGTTTGTATTGTTTATTTTTATTAATTTATTTATTTGATAATCTGGTTGATTAGCGACATTTCGTTAATAATCCGATAAAAAAAAAAACACACACACACACACACACACACACATGGCAGTCTTGCAGTTAAGCCCGGCAAACTCGAAAGTAAGTTCGACAACTCTTGAAGGGTCGCATCAGTATTTACATCGTCCAATCATGTGTTAATTTGTTAAGAAAATTGGAAAACGAATTGGAAGTAAGCACCTGATTAAATAAAGTAAACGAACAAAATATACATTTTTATATATTTATAACCATTAATTTAACAGAAAAAAAACAATTTGTAAAAAGTGTATTATTTTCTTTACAGAACAAATATGATATTTAAAAAAAAAATGAAACTTTGTCGTGTGTAAAGCGTAAAACTTGAAATAAAAATATTTTAAAATATCTAAATATTTTTAAAAATATTTGAAAACAATAATTCGTAATATCGTGATAAAACTTTAATAATTCGTGATTTGACGGTTTTACCCTCAAATTAAATTTTAAAAAAATAGTAAAATATTTTTTAAAAACTGTGAAAATTTGCTGTGTGTAATAAAAGAAAATGAAAATAAAATAAAACATATTTAAATATTTTTTAAATATGTATTATTAAATATTAAATTTTTATTTTTTATTTTATGTTTTAAAACTTTTAATAATTCGTAATCTCATGATTTGACGGTGCAAATACTGATGTGTCCCTTTTAGAGTTGTCGAACTTAGAGTTTGCCGGGCTTAAATTACAGGGTGGGGTACCGACGTACGCCACATATACATTTGAAAATAGAAATATTTAATTGTCAGTAAAACCAATCGTTTCTATTTTACTTTTATCGTAATAAATATATAAAAACAATCACGAAAAACAATAATATAAAAAATTATTTATTAATGAAAAGAAATTTCGAAGTTAGTGAAAATGAAGTTCTAAGATTTTCAAAACTTTCAGAAAAAATACCTTCCTTGTTACGATTCGAACTCTTCGATATCTTGTATTTAGCAAATCTCAATTTTCGTTAATTCTATTTGGAACACATTTTCATGAATAATATACCATATTGTTTGTCCTTACTTTTGTATATGTCCATTACTGTTACATGATAATTAATTGTATGCTATTGGTTTTACTTGAAATTTTATGTTTCGAATTATAAAGATGAAAAATAACCTTATGTTTTAAAGTTTCAACTGCAAAATGTTTATAAAAACAGATTTTGTTATTTAACAATGTTGAAAAAAAATGTTTTTGTTTTGTATTTCGGATCCAGTTATGTAAAAAAAACAAAAAAAAACTGATTTATTATTTTATTGTGAAATAAACTTCGTAAAATGAAAGTTTCTCTGATCATAAATTCTTTTCTATAATCGAGATTACACGTTGGAGGAGGGGGGACACACAAAATTTTATATAGTTGCCAGGAATTTGAAACATTTTAATTTAGCTTAAAACATTGACCTTTTGACCATATCCCCGGTATAAAAATAATTTTTGTCCAGAATTCCCCTATATTTAAAAAATTAAATAACGGTGCGGTGCGCGTGTATCTTTTAAACTAACGCATTTCAGATGAAAAAAATTACGTACTTACCTGACATGTCAAAATAATTATAAATTCAAAAAATTATGAAAAAAATATATAGTAAAATGATACTAGTAGAATAAAAAGTAAAATTTGTCGAAAATGTTTGGGTTGTTTAAAAATGGAATGGAAATTAAAATTTCGTTCCGTTTTATTTTTTAATTATTCTGGTCTCACGTTTTACTTAAGAAATGGTTGAAAAACAAAATATACTTTTCCAGTAAGGAAGTTTAGATTTTTTTTAAATGACTCCTTCCTCTCATTCATACCGAAGCACTCAAGCAGCATATACTTTTTGTCATTGGGCATTAACATACAGTTTGTGCAGAGCGCTACATTAAACGTACAGTGTTTGCCATTATTAAGTCCACCTTATGTTTTTTAATATTTTTTGGATACGTCAATTACCGTTAGATAATTACGTGTATACCATGGGTTTTGCTTGGAAATCTATTCTTCAAATTTCAATCTAACAAACAAAATGAACTCATCAATTACAAAATTCTGTTTACAAAAACATAGTATTTTATTATTTAACAATTTTGAGAAAATATTTGTTGAATTTGAAATATTTTTGTTTTGTATTTCAGATCAAATTATGGCAAAAAATGATTTATTATTTTATTGTGAAATAAAATTTACAAAATGAAAGTTTTATTAATCATTTTTTCTATAATCCAAAAGAACACATTTGTTGGGGACACACAGAAAAAAACGATCAATAATTGCCAGCAATTGTGAATAAAACATTTCAATTTATCATTTATATTTCTCGTATAATTTTTCTTTTATTTTATCCAGAATTCGCTTAAATTTAAAAAAAAACAAAAAAACACCTGATTATTGTGTAGTGATCTTGTAAATTAACGTATTTTACATGAAAACAGCCTTGTGATGCATGTCTGAAGCTCTGCATAACCTCTTGTTTAGCTCCCCCTTACCGAAACTATTTAAAAAAAATATGACGACAGTACAATCTAAAAAAAAGCTTAAACCAGGATTAGGGACAAACAAATTCAACTTGCCTCCTCCCTTGAGGCTCTCATTCACAAATATCCGTGGGCTTAGAACTAACTTAGCTGATGTTGAAGCATTTCTCTTAACAAATACCCCGGATATCTTAGCACTAAGTGAGACTAACCTACACTCCTCCATTCCCTCTAACCACTTTAACATGCCTGGATATCTCCCACTCTGCCGTAAGGACTCTGACAGACATATGCACGGACTTGGAGTTTACATTCGTAATACCCTTCCCTTGACTAGAGAAACAAACCTAGAAACAGATGATCAAGCCTTTATGTGCTTTAGACTAAACATGCAACACAATATTAGCTACTATTATTTTCTCTACCGCTCTCCCTCGACTCAGGACTGCTCCATAATAAAGTATCTGACAGCATAGACACGGCACTGTCCCTCGACACTAGAGCACAAATACATGTATTTGGTGACTTTAATGTCCACCACAAAAACTGGCTTGGATTCTCTACTCACACAGATGCAGCGGGCAGCACAACCCATAGCTTCACTATATCTCACTCCCTATCACAAATTGTTACGTTTCCAATCCGTTTCCCTGACCAGGAAGAACAACACGCATCACTTCTAGATCTGTTTTTGACCACAGTTCCCGATGACTGCATAACGAAGGCCCACAGCCCACTCGGGAACGCTGATCACGCAGTGATAATGGTTGAAATCGCCCTAAACTCTAGAGCCAAAACTGAAGAGCCAGTGCTCAAAACAACGAGATATTATAATAAGGCTGACTGGGAAGCCATCAGGGAACTAATTAGAGATGCTCCATGGAAAAATATTTTCTCTCTCCCTGCTGAACAATGTGCAAACGAGACCACTGACTGGTTCAAAACTGCAATCGAAGCGCATGTTCCCATGCGGAAATTTTATAGTAAGCCCCACTCTCCTCCCCAATGGTTTACGTCGACTTGTGCAACTGCCATTGCTCAAAAGCAGCATACATACCGTAGGTTTAACCGACATAAGTCCAGTTCAAACAGACTGAAGTATATAGAAGCTAGAAATAACGTTAAGAAAGAAATAGCGACAGCTAAGAGAGAATTTACGGAAACCACTAAAAAGCGCATCGAAGCACAAAAACTAGGAACTCGAGACTTCTGGAAAATCTACAACAGTGTAGTAAATAATGGGCAATCAACAATTCTCCCACTAACCAACAATCACGAGGTTGACTCTTCAGCAACCGACAAGGCTAACATGCTTGCCAGTCGGTTTGCCTCAAACTCCACACTGGACACTTCCAACCACCCCCTACCTGACTTTCCTATGCGGACAGACGCCACACTAGACGATCTGAAAACCACCCCTGCTCAGGTGCATGCTATCATAAAAAAAACCTTGACACCTCAAAAGCATGTGGACCCGATCTTATCCCAGCTGTGCTATTAAAAAAGTGCTCAGCCGAAGTAGCTGTAGTTCTCTCCAAACTCTACAACAAATGCCTTAATCAAGCTTGCTTTCCGGGCTGTTGGAAAACTGGTTCTGTTGTACCAGTATTCAAGAATTCTGGCGAAAGGACAGACCCATCAAATTATCGCTGAATTAGCCTCCTCCCACTTTTTGCCAAAATATTTGAGACCATAATTAACCATGCTCTAGTCCATCATCTTACAGATGCTAAACTACTGACTGACAAACAATATGGATTTAGCCAAGCTCGTTCCACAGCAGACATCCTAACTGTGATCTCTGAACGTATATACCATTCACTGGAGAAAGCGGGGGAGGGCAGAGCGGTAGCTCTAGATATATCTAAGGCTTTTGACAGGGTATGGCATGAGGGTCTCCTCAGTAAAATCAGATCATACGGTATCACTGGTAGAATACTTAACATCATTAAATCCTTCTTAAATAAGAGACAAATCCAGGTTATCCTCGACGGTCGTACATCTAAACAATATGATATAAATGCGGGGGTGCCCCAGGGTTCTATCCTTGGACCTCTATTGTTCCTGATATTTATTAATGACCTCCCCGACAAAACTGCCTCTGAGATGGGTATATATGCTGATGACACTACACTCTATGGCAGGCACGACAGGAGGACGAATGAACACATTTCTAAAGAAATTGCAGAAACACTAGAGGAAGACCTCCAATCTGTAATGGAATGGGGACAAAAGTGGTTGGTCGCGTTCAATGCTGCCAAGACTAAACTAGTTTCATTCAATAATTACAAGAAACCCTCTCTACCACCCATAGCAATGGCCAACGACTCTTTATCTGAGAGTCCATCTTTCAAACTCCTTGGCCTAACGTTCACAGGAAACATGAGTTGGAACGATTACATTGAAGGAATTGCCAGGGCCGCTGCAAGAAAGGTGGGCTCTCTCTACCGTGCTAGAAAACTACTAACACCCGAAAGTATCCTGTACCTCTATAAGGCCACCATTCGCCCATGTATGGAGTATTGCTGCCACATCTGGGCTGGTGCATCTGCTACTAGTCTCTCGCTCCTTGACAAGGTTCAAAAGAGAGTCGCAAACCTGATAGGCCCTGAACTGGCATCTAAGCTTCAGCCTCTGTCCCATCGACGAAATGTTGCATCCCTCTGCCTTTTCTACAAGTATTTTAGTGGTGAATGCTCTGACGAACTGCAATCACTTGTGCCCCCACGACGTGAGCACCCTCGACAAACCCGACAGGCTGCTAAATCCCACCCCCACACTGTAGAGATCCCTAGATGTAAAAGATCTTTTTACTCCAATAGTTTCTTCCCCAGAACCGCTAGACTCTGGAATTCCATTCCAGGTCCCTGCTTCCCCAACAGTACTGCCGTGCAGAAGTTCAAGTGTAACGTGAACCGACACCTTGCTGCCCAAATTCCTACATAGTACCCCAGTAGTTGTTGCCCCTGATAGTAGCCCCCTACACCAAAGTGGCAATTTGCCTTGTTTCGGGGTGAAAATGTAATTTTAAAAAAACATACTTACCTGTCAAGTCAAAAATTCTAAAATTCATGAATTACGAAAAAAAAAAAAAAATGATTCAGTAAAAAATAATTTCAAGTGAAATAGAATTTCTTTAATTATTTTTATTTTTTTACACAGTGATCACCACTTATCAAGGCCCGGAAGCCACTCAGGGATAAGGGTTATTCCAAGTACATTACGTTAGTGTGGAGATTTGATGAAGTGTTTATTTAAGGGGGCGGTTCATCATTAGGAATTTTAACGTTGGACTTGAAGACATCCAAGTTGTAGTTCGGTGGGAAACAGGCAGACGGGACAGAGTTCCACAGGCGTGCAATTCTAAGAAAGAAGCTTTCTTCATGAAATCCGCGTTTTGATTTAGGCACAGATAAAGAGTGGGGGAAATTTTTCAGTGGATTCAGCTAGACGGGTGTTTTTCGTGAAAGATTGGAGAGGGGGGACCAGATATTGGAGTTCAGACGAGCACCTGCCATGAAAATAACGATAAAACAAAGATAGGCTCGCAACATTTCTTCTGTGGGGAAGAGGTTGCAGTTTAGAGGTAGATTATTGCGTTTTATCAAACGTTTTTAATGTAGAAGCGTTATGAGATCAATTCAGTATGAAAAAGTTGCTTTTCTCACTTAACTTATATTGACTATAATTAAAGGGTCCGACCTTTTTTTAAACAAAACGTAAATATGGATGATTTCTGTTAAAAATGCATTTCGCATATCTACTAGATCATTATGCGTAAATTTTAGAACTTATGCTAATTTCGACATGACATGTAAGTACATAATGTTTTCACCTGAAATGTGTTGATTTTAAACGATCACTAATCTACACAAACACTTTATAGTTTATTGTAATTATTTTCCATGAATGAATTTGCCATAATTTTTTTTAATTCTAATTTCGACATGATTAGTAGGTACGTAATTCTTTTATTTGAAATGCGTTGATTTATAATATTAATTTACACAATCACCGGAGAATCTTTCTGATGTACATAGCCATAACGAAACGAATATCATATTTTAAAAGTCACGTAAATGTATAAGGTAGTTGCATTTTTTAGGGAAACTATCCTGGGCGAATAATGGGAATTCGCAGGCATTACAATATAAAGCTAGTAAGTACGGCTTATTGTTGAGTTATCTTTCTTTGTTGATATTTTTTAAATAGCGCATCTTAGATCATTGCTCCGACACCTATAACATGTGATTTTCTTATTTTAAAAATCGGAACCCATGGCCAGAAGCGTAAACCGCTAATATTAGGCCATCTCGCATAACTGCTGGAATGTATCGAGTTTTATGTAAATGTTTTTTTGTTTTATTTTTGCGACTCATTAGGCAATCTTGCACGACTACAAAATAGCCTAATGGTAGGAGTTATACGCTTCTGTCGCTGAAGTCCAGATTTCGATTCTCGCTAGATTCAGCCACTCTGAGTCGTAAACGACGAAATATCTCAGATAATATTTTAAAAATAAAAGATATGCTCCTCATTTGAGGGTACCAAATTGCTCAAAGAGAAAATTAATCGCAATTCCCATTTAGGGAAAAATGTACTTTCGTATAATTCATTTCAAAACCAGTATCGCAAACACACACACATACATTATATAATTATATATATATATATATATATATATATATATATATATATATATATATATATATATATAATTTCTTCATAATCTTGTCTTACTTAATCTTGTTTTCTTACAATGATTAGATTATAATTCATATATTATATTCATTTAACACATGTCATAACGAACAAGTATATTGTGGTTATGAAGTCAGGTAATAAGGGGGCTTAGGTTATCCCAGTCATTAGGCGTTGGAGAAAAATTTCGATTGATTTTAAAGCTAATATAATCGACGTCAATTGATTGCGTTACGTTTAAGTTGTCGGAAAGATGCTGTAGTGCTTTACGATTTACCTATCGGGACTGCAAACCGGATTTTTTTGCAAAATATAATCTCTTTGCCTTTACGTATGTATCTACAAAGCAGTAAAGCCGATTCTCTATAGCTAGTGAAGATACAAAAAATATTTCCAATTTTGACGAAATCAACAACTTTATCATAGTTATGATTGCCTCAATATAAAAGATATTCATCCTAGTTATCAATATAAAAGATATTCATCATAGTTATGATTGTATCAATATAAAAGATATTCATCATAGTTATGATTGTATCAATATAAAAGATATTCATCATAGTTATGATTGTATCAATATAAAATATATTGATCATAGTTATGATTGTATCAATATAAAATATATTGATCATAGTAATGATTGTATCAATATAAAATATATTGATCATAGTTATGATTGTATCAATATAAAATATATTCATCATAGCTATGATTGTATCGATATAAAAATATTCATCATAGTTATGAGTGTATCAATAGCAGTATCAGAACAGATGTTAAGAATGCGTGAAACAAATTGAATAATACGACATCCTATCTTTCCATGCTGATAACCACTTGAGAAGTGTAATTCAAACCCTTTTTGTTTTCAATTAAAGGAGCAGAGACCAAGTTTAAAAAAAGAATAACAGGTTTAATAGCAAGTTGCAACATTTGTTTTTTAAATCGGGTTTCTTAAAAAAAGGTTTAGAAGAAAATCAACGAAATTTTTCTTCGGTTATAAAAAATTGATATAAATTCGAAAAATATCACTTACCTATAAATATACTATTAAATGTAAAGTTGCATTCTTGATTATTCAGAATTTATCCATATTTATATTTTAAATTCCATTTATTTTTTAAATAAAATAACTTTTTAAACGAAAGTTTGAAAAAAAGCACCATTTTAAAGTCTTCATCGAAAAACTGGAACTCTATGAACTACGGATGGACAGAACGCAGTAAAACAACATGTTCGCATTAGACGTGTAGCCTTATGCCTGGGCGAATACGCGTTCCCAGTTTAAACATAGCTAAATTTTACTTATGAGATTTTGCCTTTTGAAGAAAAAACACTCCAGGATTTTTTTCTTTTTCTCAAAGAAAACATACATTTTTTATTTATTATATTTTCATTGATATTTGTCGAGCGAAATGGGTGTGAATTTTAAAAACGTTTGTCTAAAATATTATATTCAGTTTATTTAAACAGCATAACATTTCACATTGCCCCTGAAAATATCGTGAAAATGTAACTAATAGAAAAAAATTTGAAAGATTTTTATGGTTTAAAAATTAAAAAAAAATATTTCGTAAAATTCAATTGATTTCGTCACGTAAAAATGGCTATTCATCATAGTTATTATTGTATCAATATAAAAGATATTCATCATAGTTATGATTGTATCAATATAAAAGATATTCACAATACTTATGATTGTATCAATATAAAAGATATTTATCATAGTTATGCTTGTATCAATATAAAAGATATTCACCATCTATATGATTGTATCAATATAAAAGATATTCATCATAGTTATGATTGTATCAATATAAAAGATATCCATCATCTATATGATTGTATCAATATAAAAGATATTCATCATCTATATGATTGTATCAATATAAAAGATATTCATAATAGATATCATTGTATCAATATAAAAGATATTCATAATAGATATCATTGTATCAATATAAAAGATATTCATAATAGATATCATTGTATCAATATAAAAGATATTCATCATAGTTATGATTGTATCAATATAAAAGATATTAATCATAGTTATGATTGTATCAATATAAAAGATATTAATCATAGTTATGATTATATCAATATAAAAGATATTCCTCATAGTTATGATTGTATCAATATAAAAGATATTCCTCATAGTTATAATTGTATCAATATAAAAGATATTCCTCATAGTTATGGTTGTATCAATATAAAAGATATTCCTCATAGTTATGATTGTATCAATATAAAAGATCTTCATAATAGTTATGATTGTATCAATATAAAAGATATTCATAATAGTTATGATTGTATCAATATAAAAGATATTCACCATCTATATGATTGTATCAATATAAAAGATATTCATCATCTATATGATTTTATCAATATAAAAGATATTCATCATAGTTATGTTTGTATCAATATAAAATATATTCATCATAGTTATGATTGTATCAATATAAAATATATACATCATTGTTTTGATTGTACCAATATAAAAGATATTCATCATAATTATGATTGTATCAATATAAAAGATATTCATCATAGTTATGATTGTATCGATATAAAAATATTCATCATAGTTATGATTGTATCAATATAAAAGATATTCATCATCTATATGATTGTATCAATATAAAAGATATTCATAATAGATATCATTGTATTAATAAAAAAGATATTCATCATAATTATGATTGTATCAATATAAACGATATTCATCATAGTCATGATTGTATCAATATAAAAGATATTCCTAATAGTCATGATTGTATCAATATAAAAGATATTCATAATAGTTATGATTGTATCAATATGAAAGATATTCATCACAGTTTCTCAAAATTGTATCATCATGTTGTAAAAATAATTGCTTCTTCTGCATGAATTCTTACTTAACTCCTCATCCATTAACAAGTGGCAGAAATACATGGTTTAGGAGCCAGACACGGGGCAAAACCTATCGGTGCTGATGGACCCTTGATCTTCCCAGGTCATCCGTCTGGGAGAAGGAACACTCTTAAGCTAATCTGAGGGGAGAGAAGCCTCTTCAGTCCTGGACGACAATCTTCCTAGAGCTGGTGACTTAAACAAATTACTGGTTGGCAAACCTAAACTACTTAAGGAGGAGATAGGCAGTGCATATTGTCCGGCTTTTATACTCCTTTTTTTCCTATTAACTAGGCGTAGAAATGCTATCACAGGGATTTGACAGAATCACCCAATAGTCGACCTTGTTTCCTCCCGCCACATCCCATTCCCCTTCAGGTGCTTCAGTACAATACATGCCAGTAAAGTTTGACTGGGCTGACTTTTGTCTGATGGGTTGAGGGTACTAGATTGACAGTTCCTGACTGCTGTTTCCAACTGAGAGTACTGAAGCCCTAACTCTTTGGTTGCGCTTAGAGGGGCTGCTCCATAAACAGTTGTATAATATCGGGGTGTTTGTAGGGCCATGTCGCGCATGGAAAGGGACCCTGTACTCATCCCCTGTGGGCTTTCATGGGACCACAATCCTGTGAGGAAAAGACGGCTGATGGTCTACTTGTATTGTATGTCTGATATTCTGCACAACTACTCGCGCACCATCCCTCACTCACCTAAACTAAAACATTGAAATTAAATAAAATAAAATGACAGTTCATTCAAGAATTACGTTTAAATCATGACCAAACTCTAGTAAAACTAATCAGACTCCTCCCTTGAGGCTTAAATTTAGAACTAATTTAGATGACGTTGAATGATTTCTCCTAGTAAACACCCCGGATATCTTAGTATTAAGTGAAACTAACCTTCACTCCACCATTCCCTCTAACCATTTTAACATGCCTGGTTATCTACCATTCTGCCGTAAGGACTCGGACAGACATATGCACGACCTTGGAGTCTATATTCGTAACACCATCCCCCTGACTCGAGAAATTAAACTAGAATCAGACGATCAGCACTTTTATATAAATGCGGGAGTACCTAAGAGGTCTATCCTTGACCCGTTATTATTCCTCATATGCATAAATGACCTCCCTGATAAAATTGTTTCGGAGATGGGTCTATTTGCTGATGACACCACACTCTATAACAGGTACGAGGGTTACACAAATGAACACATATCTATTAAGTTTGCAGGTTGAAACAAGTAACGTAGAAAGCAATACAAATGACGACTCAACAAACAAAGGTAGATCAAATAAGAAGTGTATTAGGAAAAGGTATATTTACAGGATATTTACATAATGGTGTCAAATAAGAGTCTGGAGAAACATATCTGCTCTCGGCGGCCTTCGGTGGCTTCTGGTGAACACACACTCAGAATAACTGAGTCTTCCTATTTATGTGTAATTACTATCCACATATACAAATGAATGTGTGCCACCACAAAAATATCTAAGGAAATGGCAGAAACACTAGAGGATGACCTCCAATCCTAGTGGACTGAGGACAAAAATGGAGGGTCACATTTAATGCTGCTGATACTAAGCTTGTTTCTTTCAATAATTAAAAGAAACTCTGTCTGCCACCAATAGCAATGGTCAAGAACATATTACCCTTTAAACTCCTCAGCCTAGAGGGAACATGAACTGGAATAGATACACTGAGAGCATGGCTGCTGTGAAGAATGGGGCTCTCTGTATCCTGCTAGAGAACTACTTACGCCTTCCCTCTATAAGGCCACCATTCGCCTATGTATGGAGTACTGTTGTCACATTTGGGCTCGTGCATCTACTACTTGTCTCTCATTTCGTGACAGGGTTCAAAAGAGAGTACCCAATCTGAACTGCCTCTAAGCTTCAGCCTCTGTCCCATCGACGAAATGCCAGTTCTACAAGTACTTTAATGGTAAATGCTCTGACGAACTACAAGCACTCGTACCCCATCGACGTGAACACCTACGAAAACCGCCAACAAGCAGCTAAATCACATCCCTTCACAGTAGAGATCCCTAGGTGTTAGAAATGCTTTTACTCCTATAGTTTCTTTCCCAGAACAGCTAAACATTTGAAATCCCTTGTAGGATTCTGATTTACCAACTTTACTGACATGCAGTAGTTCAGGTGTAATGTGAACAGACATATTGCCGCTCATCTCCCTTCATAATACCCATGCAACTTTTGTCCCCGATTGTAGTCCCTACTTCGAAGTGTCAGTGTGACTACTTTGGGGTGAAAATTGAATAAATATATAAATATATATTAAAGATGTTCCTCGTCGTTATGATTGTATCAATATGAAAGATATTCATCATAGTTATGATTGTATCAATATAAAAGATATTCATCACAGTTATGATTGTATCAATATAAAAGATATTCATCATAGTTATGATTGTGTCAATATAAAAAATATTCATCATAGTTATGATTGTATCAATATAAAATAAATCCTTAAATAGTTTTCTTAAAGAGCCAAGCAAATTCCATAACGATGAAAATTAAAAATTATTTTACACAAATCACTTAAAATAATATTGGAAAACAATTTATGTAATTTATTTTTTTTATTTTAAATTTATTAATTTAATGTAATTTATTTTTCTTTGCAGATGTTCCTGCTTAAACGCTTGTAGTGAATCTGAACGGGTCTATATTTTATTTAATATTTGCAGCAGATGAAATCATATTCGTGTTTGAAAGATATAAACCGACATCTGAGGTAAAAACATATCTCAACTTCTAAAGAAAAGCATCTGAATAATTTGTTATAAAAAATTGTTATTCTTGTTTCAGAAAATAATAATTATTGTAACATGCCAGTACACAGTAAATATAAACCATATTGTTGTTTAGTTTGTGAATTTTCCTCTTCTCGAAAAAGACATCTAGTACAACATATTATGAACCACACTAGAGAAAATCCTTATTTTTGTACAATATGTGCATCGATTTTTTCTCAGAAAGAAAATCTAATACGACATATGATAAAGCATGCTGAGGATGGGTGTGAAATTGTTTCTTCTGATAAATCAAATCTAGCAAATCCCTTAAGGACTCCTTCTGGGTAAAATCCATATTCTCGTGAACAATGTAAATATTCAATTTCTGAGGAACCCAATCAAGCGACGCATATGATTACTAACAGTGATTATATGCCATATTCTCATGAACAATGTCAATATTCACGTTCTGCCGACCCAAATCTAGCAATGCATATGAGCACTCACACTGGAGAAGGGCAATATTCTCGTGACCAATGTCAATATTCACCTTCTGAGGAACCCAATCTAGCGATGCATGTGAGTACTTACACTGGAGCAATACCATATTCTCATGAACAATGTCAATATTCACGTTCTGATGAACGAAATCTAGCGATGCATATGATTACTAGCACTTGGGATATGCCATATTCTCGTGAACAATGTCAATATTCATGTTCTGAGGAACCAAATCTAGCGATGCATATGAGTACTTACACTGGAGAAATGCCATATTCCCGTGAACAAAGTCAATATACCTGTTCTGAAGAACACAATCTTGCGATGCATACGAGTACTCACACTGGAGAAGAACCATATTCTCCAGAAAAATGTCAATATTCACCTGCGGACCCAAATCTAGAGGTGCACATGAGTACTGTCACTGGAGAAAAACCATATTCTCGTGAACAATATCAATATTCATGTTATGAGAAACCGAATCTTGCGAAAGACATCGAATCTCACACTGAAGAAAAGCCATATTCTTGTGAACAATGTCCATATTCGTCTTCAAAAATATCAAATCTAGAGAGACACATAAGAACTCACTCTGGAGTAAAACCATATTTTTGTGAACTATGTCAATATTCATGTTTACAAAAATCAAATCTAGAGAAACACATAAGAACACACTCTCGATAAAAAACATATTCTTGTAAACTATGTGATTATTCATGTTCACACAAAAAACAGCTAACGAACCACATGAGATTTCACGTTAGGGGAAACCCATATTCTTGTGAAAAATGTGTATATTCATGTTTTCGTAAAGAAGAGCTAACGAAACATATGAGACACCATAAAATGTAAAAACCATATTCATGTGAACAATGTTAATATTAAAGTTCTCGTAAACCAAATCTTTCAACACATTTCAGAACTCACACTTGATAATCTTGTAAACAATGAGTTTATTATTGTTCTTATACATCATATTTATTGAAACATAAAAATTTACTCAGAAAAAATGATTGCTGGAAATAAAAAAAAACAAATGCTGGCACCCAAGATAAAGGACAGAAATGAGACAATTTCAAATATAAAGTCTTGATAAAATCTATGCAGATCCGTGTATTTCCATCATTTGTAGCAACAAAGAATAGAGAATTAAAAACTCATATAAACCATCGATTTTTTTATCAAAAGAAAATATTTTGCTGTCACTAATCCAACTTTGTAGCAAATAAATTTAAATCCTGGATGAGAAAATTAAAGAAAGTGACGTTATTGAAAATAAAAATAATCCACTGGTTCGACCTAAAACATAAACGGTCAACGATGAAAGTCTGTTTTTAATGAAAACACAAACATCATCTCTCATAATTAAAAAAATTGACTTTCCTATACGTTCCTTATCAACAGTTAATAATGTAAAACTCCCAAACCGTCGCTCGCTGGTTCATCCTCGCTACTTCCATGGCAAAACCAGTGCAAACAACTGGAAAGTAACCTTAGAAATTGCGAAACCGGATTGTCAATGGCCAGAGTATAGGAATGTAGAGAAGCGCTCGGTTGTCAAACTATGAGAATTACAACTACAGAAATAAATACTTACTGTTGCTATTCAAAGTTGTAACATACAACACACTCCATCTGGAGCTTAACCAGATATCTTAAGCTGCAGGACTCTAAATTATGAGTCTCGCAATTAAATAAAAGCAAAAAAAAACAAAAAAAAACAAAACAAGACCACATATTCATAACGGAAGCTCCAGAATCGGCTGAATTTTTGCAGAAAAGAAATTGTTGCAGCTAAAACAATTTATCGCCTCTTATAGCGTTGAGGCGGCTACAGAAGAGAACCTACATTATCTCATTATCTTGTATATAAATAATATAAGAGACGCAATTTTTCCCTATCTTGATGAAACTACATTAGATTGACAACAGATGGCACATAAAAACTTACCACGTTTACGTCATTAGAGATTACGTTATCTAACTATAGACCGCAATTACATACACATTAGTTCGTTATAATAAAAAATTACATTAAGTCCTAGAAGCGCCATGACCATCATGCTCCTAACCTAAAGAGAAAGTAGCTAAAATAAAAAAAAACCCTCACTTCACCGACAACTCATACGACACCATTCTACACCGAGTACTTTTATACTTTTACATACTTTTCACGACTACAGCTTTCTTACACATTCGCATATTCTTACCCCTTAAATCCGACAAAATAATGATTTCTCCCTGTTAAATATCCGGCGGCGCTGATTGGATTAGAACTATTCATTCTACAATACTAACATTCGGTTATTCCACCAAATTAATGAACACTTATCAACTATTAAACACGCCGCCATTTTTCGGTACATGCACAATAATCTTGGGTTTTATTTATTATTCATGAATTTGTTCCGCTTTTACACTCTGATCTTCTATTATTTACTTGTGAAAATGTTACAGTCCCAAAACATGAATGCTGGCCAGCTACACGATACAAGTCCTGTTTATAGACACTCAGAGTGAGGGAAAGTTACAGGTAGAGAGATACAAAGAGTGGGAATGAGAGAGACGGTGTGAAATAAGCCGTTTTTATTTTTAACGGAGCTGACGTCAATGTTTACGCTTGTAAATCAAAAATAATTGTGATAAATCTCTGCCTGTCCTACTGGAGTGAGAGAGACAGAGAGAAATAAGCCGTTTTTATTTTTAATGGCTGCATTGTATGTTATGAGGATTAAAATTAAATAATGTTTATTTTAGAATGTTTACATATTTAACTAGCGGTCAAAAGTCAAATTATACAACAGGAATGGTGTTGGCTTTTTTCTTTTGCTAAACGAAACTGACTTTTTTCTTTTGCTAAACGAAACTGAATTTTGTTTGGCATACCGTTGATTTTTCCTCCCCTAAATAATAAAATCTATTAAAGTTTATTATTAAAAGACTGTTTATACATTTGTAAAGCTAATAAAAATATATTGAAAAAAAAAAAACGTTGAGTATTGTTTTTACAAAATCATATGCAACGGGGATAGTTTATTTTTACAAGAATGTTTATACATTTGTCTACCGATTAAACATAAAAATATACAGGAAAACCACGTTTGCTGTTGTGGCAAATTCTTGTAACAATTAACTTCATTCTATTTATTTCTTTTTATTTGTGTATGCAAAGTTATTTGTGGATTTTTCTTACGACTTGCCCAACCGAAGTATAAATACATTTAACCACTCCATGTTTAGAACGGCTTACGAAATATACAGCCCGACCTCCTTGTGTTAAGAACGGCTTCTGAGGTTAGGAGGTGTTTATTCCGACAGCCATTCTTAACATAGGGAGGCTTGGGTTTTAGTAATACGTGGACTTAATGATACTCTGTCGTTTCTTTTATTTTTCTTATTAAAATCATTCTTTTACTTTTTATTTAATTTTTTTAACGTCTGTTCGTTCGCATTTATTTTTTGATCGATCGATATAATTTAATATAATTCGGCGGTTTTTGTCGTTCGCTGCTGGGCATTGCCCGCAGAGAACCCCGGAAAAAGACCCTACTTAAATCTACAGAAGTACCGAAGATTGTAAATCAGTACATGTTCTTTTTTAATATTAAATGCGTTGAACAATACAAAGTACACTTTGGGTACTTACGTACTTTTTATTTACAAAGCCCTTTTTACCTTCGAAAGAGGAGGGTGTTTTGTTAGTATTACAAAATTTTTTTTTTTATATTATTTGAATTCATTATTGAGATGTAGCAAGTTTTAACGCACAAGCAGAAAGCCTCGACATAAAAACACCAGGCGGTTCTTTTGATATGACAAAAAATGACAAATGAAGTCTTCGGTTCAGAGCACAAATGAACCAAGATACTTGTCTTTTGTATATTAAACTTAAATTCAAGCCATTACCACCGCTCAAGCAGAAAGGTCCGGCGCATAAAATCAACAGTGGTTCTTTGACGTGAGTGCGGCGCGTTCGAAATGAATGAGTCTATTTAGAGCACAAGTGAAGCACGATACTTGATTTTGCATTTAAAATTTTAAGCCACGTTTTGGCCAAGTGGCGCAGTTGATAGAGACTACGGTTCCAGATGAGCATTGTTTGAAGATAGCGGTTTCAATCCTACCCAAATCCGGCCAGATGCTTACTTGGCCCAAACGTGGTGAGACGACAACTACAGATGGCAGGGATTGCTGAGAATGCAGTTAAGAGATTCGACGTTTCTATCCGTCGCGGTTACCACCTGACGAAGGCCAGAGGAATAGTTGGGCGAAACGTCGTGAAACAACAACCAATAAAGATGAGAATAAGTCCGCAATAAATATTCTTTTGTTTTGTGTATGCAAAGTTATTTCGATTTTTCTTACGTAGAATAACGAAGAGTATCATCATGGTTATTCCATAAAGCATTTAAGTCCGCAGTTATAGCCGGTGTTACGATGTTAATGGTACGTTTTTCTAGTCCATCTACACAATCCAAATATTAAAAAGATGTCACAAAATCAGTTACCACAACCAAGATCGATAGGGACTGCCAACATTCACCACAGAATTACTCTGTATGTAACACGATGTAACTTTATTATAAATTAATATTATCAGTATAACTTTTGTACCATTTAAAAGGACAAAATACACAAGTAATAATTTTAAAAAAAATTTCATCTAACGAAAATAATTAAATTGCGAGACGAAAATCGTGTTTACATAATTGGCGCTTTAAAATAACGTTTCCATGTAGTAGACATTCCGAACGTATTTAATAAATCTAGCAAAAATCAACTAATGGTTAGATTTCCGTAAAAATTTCGATACTTATCCATTTTAGAATGAAATTACATATAACATGCAGGTAATATCCCTGGAGAGCGTATGTTGATTATATGAGAAAATAAAGCTGTGTACGCATTATAAATGTTTCTTTTCTGTGTCTTATGTTATACATTAGTACATTAGGGGTCATTTCGAGCTAAAAGTTTATTTACTACACCCATCTGAACTAGAGAAAATCATGATTTAAATGTGTATGTCTCGTGTAAATACCTAACGATGAATATCTAATATGGCCGACCAGACGGGTGATCAAAAAGTCAGATCGAACGTACCGGAAAACAAAATGAAATTGACAACTGGCCATTTTTTTTTGGTTTTGTTTTAGTTTGAATTTTGCGCTTTTCGGATTATTTCGTTATGTTTTATTTTCTTGGTGGATATATTTTTTTTTGGCCGTATTTGTTTTTTTTTTTGTTTTCTTTGAGGAGGGGGGATTTTTTTTAAGGAGTACCTTTCATTTTCTTGAATAAAAAAAAATACTCGACGAGAACACGACAGTTTTGACATTGATAATTATTTTTTATTCAACCGTAAAAAAATTCAATTTCAATTTGGCTTGAACTTTAGTTTTCTTATTTTCTTTTACAAATGTGAAATACAAAACAGCTAAAACAACTTATTTTTACTTATGTAGAATAAAAAAAAATTAAGTTATATTTTTAAGTTAGATATATTTTTAATTTAAAATGAAAAATAATTTAGACAACTTTTAATGTTAATATTAGCAACCGAAACAGAAAACGAACTGTTATATTCTATATATTGTTATATTTTATATATTGTTATATTCTATATATTGTGGGCGATAAAATGCGATGGTTGTAAAAACAAGAATACGATAACTGATTAAGTTGAACTATATTTATTTACCACAAATCAGATGAGGTTTTGTTTGAATCCTTTATCGGCATCTATAATGGTCACAATAAAGTCTTGAGCCGGTTTAGAGCCGGCTTGTCTGTCTGGTTTTTACATGACACGGGGTATAGGCGTGTCTTGTCTGATCGTGATATGCAACTATCGAATAACAATAGAAGCACACAAATAAATACAGTTTCCGGTCGCACCTTTTTTCTTCCCTTTTTCCAGAAGTCCGCCCGTAAAATTTTTAGTAAAATGTATTTTTAATTTAAAATGAAAAATAACTTAGACAACTTTTAATGTTGTATGGTTGTAAAAACAAGAATACGATAACTGAGTAAGTTGAACATATATTTATTTACCACAAATCAGATGAGGTTTTGTTTGAATCTTTTATCGTCATCTATAATGGTTTAGAGCCGGCTCGTCTGTTAAAACGTTGTTGTTCCATGACTCGGGGTATAGGCGTGGCTTGTCTGATCGTAACGTTGTGGAGATGTCGCGTGATACGGCAACTATCGAATAACGATAGAAACACACAAATAAATACAGTTCACTTGTGAATAGAAAATCCCGTAGCGGCTGCGATTTTCCGGTCGGACACGTGTTGCACCTTTTTCTCTCTTTTTTCCAGAAGTTCCGCCCGTACTACCCCGCAGATGTTCAAAAATCCCCTTTTCTCCGCACTCGAGATAACAAAAACTTCCGTTTCTCGCATCAGGGCAAGATCTCATCTTGTAACATCACCCTTAGATCTTACCATGATTCGAGACTGTTGCCATGTGGTCGTCGTCCGCCTGCATGTGCATGTTTTTTACTTTGTCTGGTGGCACATAACAAAGTCTTGGAAGCGTGCTGGGAGTCGTTAGCGTGTTGATCGCTTCGTTAGATTTTGCCTTTCCGCACCACCTCTGGAACTGCAGTTATTTGTGCTGTGATGCCCCCCCCCCTGACGAAAATGTGGGGAGTCGAGTCAATGAGTGATCAGGAATTTGGCTTGGCGTGGATGGAGGTGGAGGTGGAAGTGGTAGATCCCTGTTTTGTAGGTTATTTGGTCGCGGTATGAGTCGGTGGATGTGTCCGCGGTGAGGTGAACCCAATCTGTTTCACCGTTTTCATTTTTTACTTGGATCACCAAACCGTTCGTTTTGGTGACTACAAAATCACCTATCCAAGGCAGGTGTGACGAGTGGGCTACTGTGGATTTCGGTCGGTGGAGTAGTACTCTGTCGCCAACCTGTATAGGGTCTTTAAAGGTGCCTTGGTTTAGTTTGGCTTCCATTTTTTGGTCAGCCTCATTGTTCGCCAGGGCAACTCGTTGGTGCACCTGTCGAAGCAAAGCGTTTATCTGCATACCATAAACACCTGGATTGTTATTAGCAATGCCTTGGCAGGGGATCTTCGGTAGACCGATATGTGGTTGGCGGCCGGTGATAACGTAGTGTGGGGATGCGCCAGTGGCAGTGTTGGCTGTGGCATTCATCGAGGATACTATAGATTCGAGGACGTCCGTCCATTCACAATTTCTATCTTCGCAGATCATGTAGAGAGCATTCTTTAAAGTCCGGTGTTGCCTCTCGATGTTCCATGAACTTTGCGGTCGCTATGTGCAGTGAAGTTCTCGGGTGATTGAGGTTAGTTCGCAGAAATCCTTGTAGACCTCGCCAGTGAAATGGGTTCCTCGGTCGGAGGAGACGATGCGGGGAATCTCCTGGTGATGAAGAAAGAACTGATAGAGCCTGCGAGCTGCGTTGATTGCGCGGTCTCTGGCATATGGTATGGCCATGATGGGACGGCTGAAGCTATCTAGAATAGTTACTATGTACTGTTTGCCCTTTGAGAGGGGCATTGAGACACAGTCTATGTACACAACTTCGAATGGCTTTCCTCCTCTCCTGCAATAGCCCGTGGGCCAGTTCTGGTGCATGCCATAGTTTCCCTTATGTTTAGCATGACTGGACATATGCCTTGATGTCGCGATCTTTAAATTCCCATCGGTAGCTGGCTAGCTGTTCCTGCATGCGGGTAATCCCAGAGTGGTTGATACAGTTATGGGCCTGGTGGAGATATTTTGCGCGGAGCTTGTAGGGTACTACCAATTTTGGTGTGCTTGTAGCACTCCTGATCATCAGTACATAGGTAGCAGGTTCCAAGTAGAATTGGTACTTGTACAGCACAGTGCGATGGGGTCGAGTAGAGTCGAGGCCGCTAAGAACATTAAGGCCAATCCATTCAGATATGACGTCATCATAAGACGATCATTCATTAACGAGTTGAGGGGAGATAATTTAAAAGGGGGGTAACTCAAGATACTAAAATGCTGTTAACAAAAGCAAAAAAGATAAAACAAGTGTATAAAAAAAACACAATAACAAATGATAATTTTAGTGAAAGGTTTGTTGATGACCATAGGAACATTTTTTCTAGTTTTTTTATTTGATGATTTTCATAACAGATGTCAAATTCAAACAGAACTCCATTATCTGACAACACCTCTAATGTTGTTGTAACTGCTATCTGTCTTTGGTGCATAGACTGTAGAAAAGAAGAGTTTTCTAGTAATTTTTCTAACGACATAATTATAAAGAACAAAATTTGCAGTAGTGTCATTGGGATGAAATAAAGCACCTCTATTAATCCCTTGGAAATAATTATTCATTTCAGGTTTTTGTTTCATATCATCTGTTAGTGTACCTGTCATTAGATTTTTGCAGCTGTTACATTTTACTTTCTTGAAAACTGCATGGCAACAATAACCCGATAAATATATTATAATCGGGAAAACTTCTCTACATTTATTAAGATCATCATATGTTATATCGATGTCATATTTATTGTCTACTATTTGTACCTCATCCATTCCTTCCCAGTTAGTGTCTCCTATATCTGTAAGATCGATACTTTTGTTGTGTATTAGTAAATTTAATTTCTATACTGACAGCATTCTAATTTTCTTGTTGCATTCGAAAACTTGACGTACACTTATATTATATTGTCCACCAGAAAATTGCCGATACTGTCCAAATCTTGACTCGAGATGATCCGTCTGGAATTTGCCTGGTAAAATATATTTCATGTTTAAGTCTTCTATGCAATAATCAGTTAGTCCTAAAATTGCATGAGTGGTGTGATGTAAGGCTGTATATGTGTCCTTAGTTAGTTTTCCCGAATTTCCTGAAATATTGTTCCAACGTTCTAACCAATTATAGAATTTTTTGAGAAATATATAACTCTCATCATATTTTGTGTTTGTAAGTGGAAATGCATATTTATTTTTAAGTCGATGGCCTTCAAATGGTGTTTTTACATTAAATATTATCCACCAAGTATTAATAATATTTATTTATTCTGCAACTTCTTCACATTTAGATATACTTTTCTCTTTACCTAAGGTTAACAATCCTTGAATTGTGTAGTCATTAAAAATTTGTATTAGTAATTTTACATTTTGTTTTTCTAGATTTGTAGATTAAAGCGCCTTTTTAGTTAATTTGTAGCAATATTTTAAGAGTGATTGTGCTTCAAATTTTTGAATGACTTGCAAAGTTGTAAATGGGGCTTCTAAAATATCATTTGTTTGATTTCATTAAAGCTAGGAAATATCATACATTTGTTGGCATCTTTTTGGCCGAGCCAGTCATTTCTTATGCACTTTATAATGTGCACAGAATCAAATATAAAGAAAAGAGGCCGAGACTTCAAAACTGGATGTGCATGTACTATTGAAAGTCTTGATGGATAAGTGAATAATGACATGGCTTTCTTATTGATAGTGTTACGGGTGCGGTGGCTAATCACAACGCCGTAACACAGTATTTGCTATCGTAAGCAAGAGTAGGGAAAAAGGTTTTGAGGGAGAGTTATAAAAATACAAGAAGCAATAGGGAATTTATTAAAGACACAAAACATACCAAAACAAGATAGGCTGACAGAAATATTTATAAAAGTAGTATATAAACAGGACAAAAGGGATGGACACAATATTAAAATATGAGGGAAAAAAGAGTAACAAGAGGAAGGTAATTATAGTGGGGAAAACTAGGCAAAGCAATAATCTATTCTCGGAATTTAATATATAATATGATATTCAAGACGTTTGGTCAAATGATAAACAAAAGTAATTTACCCTCCGTCGTAGTAGTAGGGATGACCAAGTTGGGTAGTAGGTGGATTCTGGTGATAGTGGGTTGAGGTTAAAGTTCTTACGACGCCTTTGAACAAATCCGCCAGGGAGAAATGCTGCCTGTGGAAGCTACTAGCTCACTCTTTCTCACTCCCGTTAAGCTGTTACTCCCAGCGTTTTATATTCATAAGGGAGTGTATATTTCTTAGACCTCTTTTTCTTTCCTTTCTTTTCTTCTTCTTCCTAACCTTTCCTAATTCTATTTTTAGGGATGGGGACAACCTGAATGACCCTAGGTTCTGTACCCAGTCCATTCAAGGTCAAAGTTAATACTACGCCTCTTGTTAAAATAGCATTATTATCTGTTATAACAGTTATTACTTTAAACCCAATCTCCTCTAATCCAATTATAATTTCTTTTAGAATTTCAAATAACGATTGTGCTTTTAGGCATTTAGTAGGCATAATATGCACAACGTCTTTATATTTTGAACAGATACTGCTCACCATGAAAGCAAAAGCACTTGTTGCAGCCTCACAAGTATTATATGCTGATCCAACAATAGTCCCTCCTTTAAAGTCAAAGTATGACTTTAAATGAATTTCATCAACAAGTAACGATACTGTCTCATCTTGTTGTGATAACAATTTAAATTTATTCTTAATGTACATCAAGAATTTGTCATGTTGCTCAACTACAGGATCCATGTATTTTGATAAAGTTAACCTCTTGATGGTAGAAGGACAGGGTAAGATGAGTTTATTGCTGTCTCTTAAAAGTTTGTATCATTTTGGAGAGCAGTTATAAAATAGTGAACAAAATATCAACATTTATGCAGAATAATCAAACCTATTCTGTGTCAGCAGTTGTAACTGCTCACATATTAATTTTAATGTTTCACAATATTTTTCAGTTTGATCTATGAGCAATGTTAAAAAAAGATATTATCAGAGTCAATGAGGTAAACACATTTGGAAGGTTGGTTCTGTGTTCCTCTATATCCAGTTTTTTCATGTTTTTGAAGACATTTTCTAAGGTGATGATGTCACTTACATGAGTAGGAATTTTATCTTGCCCTATCATATGCATTTCCACATCATTACAGAAAACCTGTATTGAGCAATCATGCTCAATCACTATAGAAAGAGTTATTTTGGGATTGGGTGATTTCGTGATGTGACATATCATGAGTGTTTAGTCATGTTTAACTACAGTCCAATACATCTGGTCCAGAAATGTCATTTTTCCTTCTAATTCTTCAAGGCTTTCAAACTTAATATTCTTTTTATATCCCACATCGTCGGCAATGCTTTCAGCCAAAGCATGTTTTACGGCCTCATTTTCTAGCCGCATTCTTTTGGCATTATGAGACTCTCTGTTAGATGCTGACGGTTGGGTTACACATACTTGTGGAATTGCATCTTTCCGCAAGGGTGGATTAATTTTGCAGTAAGAGTCACTCCAGTTTTGGGGTCGTAACATGAGGTTTCATGCATTATATCACATTGAAGGAAATGCAGTTCACATACCTAAAAAAATAATAAATAAGTGATAAGTTATACAGTAAATGAGTATAGCATTAAATTAGGTAAAATAATAATTTTAAAACACTGATGGGAATGTAAAAAATGTTTAGTGATAGAACTTAAAATTTCAAGATTAACAATTAATAACCTCTATTTTAAAAAATTCTTAGACAGTTATACTATTTTGTGTACTCATGCACAGAAGGTACCGTTCTGAAATAACGTTATTATTTAGAAATATATTCTTAACATGAAGAAGTAGAATGTGTTTTGTAACTATTTTATACTTTCACCTAACAATGCAATAAACGAAGGTACCATAAAACGTGGACTTCAAAATACCATTTAAAGAATAGCATGGTGTCTTCTCTGAAAACCAGTTTAATATAGATGTATAAATATTATATATATATATATATATATATATATATATATATATATATAATTAAAAGAAATATATATATATATAAAGAGTTGTACCTGTTTTCAACATTTCAAATTTCTTATGTTCATCATTCTACACGCTTATATAATCTTGCAATGTTATTAATGTAACGAAATCAAAAAAAAATATTCATCAAGAATTTGTTAGTGATTAATTTTTAAGAGAATGTTGAAGTTTGTTTTAACTTTAATAGTAACAACAAACGCAATCGGAGAGAAACGACTTTAGTGGGGTAGTTGTACCCCAGCTAATCTTTTATCTTATAGAACCCTCGATAAAAAAAATGACAAACTCCTTTTAACATTGAACCTTTACAAGTCTTTATTCCACGAGATAATAGTGGTGGAGCTCGAAGTTCTTGAGTCAGGTCCACGTCGGACTGTCGGTGCTGGTCGAGGAGGAGAGGAAGGTGTGTCTTCGCTCGCGGCTCTGTGCTGACTGTTGGATGTCCCCTCCACTCTTTTTGGGGATAGCAGGATCAATGCACCCTGCCTGTCGATTGGCCAGTCTATAGCCGAAGAACTTACAGGGAAGCATTGATCCGCCAGAGAGTATAGTTCATTAGGGGGGGTGCTACACGACTGTTAACTTTTAAATGTACTTCTACAGAATTTGAACCGATTTTTTTTTTACTGTCATAGGATTTAGGTTTACTACCGCAATAAAGTTTGATTTGGTTACAATTGTATAGAACACTTATTTGAAAGAATTTTTATACGCTAAAAACGTAAACAATCATTCCTAAATTTTAAAGAGTATGGTGAAAAATATATCAAAGGAATAATTCAATACGGTCGAGTTTTAAAATATTTTCTTACTACATTTCATTGTTTTGGTTTATATATAATTCGGTTTATATATAATTATATTTATTAATTAAATTTGTTTATACAGAATTGTTTTTATTAATTTTTGTAATTTATACGGGAAAATTATAGAATTGTACAGTACGAAAATTATAGAATTGTACAGTACGTAAATTATAGAATTCGATTAAGCAAATGTTAAAAAAAACATATTATTAAAAATGCACTAATTCCACGTGCACCAAGTTTATTAATTTTTGTTTATATGTAATTATTTCTATTAATTTTACTCATTGATATAAAAAACTATAGAATTAATTAATAGAAATAATTATATATAAAAAAATAATTAATAGAAATAATTATATATATATAATTAATTAATAGAAATAATTATATATAAAAAACTAATTAATAGAAATAATTATATATATGTATATATAAAATTAATTAATAGAAATAATTATATATAAAAAATTAATTAATAGAAATAATTATATATATATATAAAAAATTAATTAATAGAAATAATTATATATAAAAAAATTATTAATAGAAATAATTATATATATAAAAAATTAATTAATAAAAATAATTATATATAAAAACATTAATTATTAGAAATAATTATATATTAAAAACTTCTCAATTTTTTTTCATAGAATTACTTTTTTTTAAAAAATTAAACAAATGAAAAAAAAAAAGAAAGATAAACATTTTTTTTTTTTTACAAAATGAAAAAGTAAACAACACTTACCCGCTTGATTTTGTAGGCTCGAAATGTTCTCGCTTGATAGCATTTATCCATTCATCACGTAAATCCTTATCGTCAGGGAATTTAAATACACTCACTTTGGGTCCATCTGCGTAATTACCTTTGCATAGTGGTCCTGGTCCACAACAACAACTAGGCATTTCTAAAGAAAAGCAAACAAATTGGCACGTGTTTATTAGAGCGAGGAATAAAACAAAATGGCCGTTCGATACGGCCCAGTTCCAAAACGTGACTTCAACGTGACTTCAACGTAAACTTCCCATGTGACGTCACATTTCATATTTGACCGGCCTTAATGTTAATAATATATCTCGGCGGCCTCGGTTCAGTCCAGGTAGGGTCTGTAGATTTAAATAAAAAAAGAGAAGTTTATTAACGTATTTACAGTGAGACAATGTGTAGTGTTTATCGTGTTCAGTCCAGGGAGAGTCTCTCTTCTCGTATATCCGGTGACCAATGTTTGCAATTAAAGGGGCATAACTCCCAGAAGAGTGACCTCCCCCTGAAACAATATATAAGGTAAATAAAAAAGCGTTTGAGCAAGTCACACGGCGAGCAGTAGATTGTAAATTATTGATTTGTGTCCTTTTCTATTCTCTACCATATTCACACCCGGGAGCCGGTCCATCATTTTTACAACATTAAACCACTTCTCTATCAAAGAAGGTGTTAATGCATGGGAGGAGGACACAACCCATGACAAATAAAGCCTCTCTTGAACTAGCTACAAGGATGATAAAGCAAAACATGAATGGAATGAACAAACAAATTAAAACAGGTGACACTTTCATCGTTGTTCGTTTAATGCTGATTTTATGTAAAACCGGCAGACTAATAAGCTTTAGGTTTAAGTCTGGAATAATGAGTGAAGGTCTCGCAAGTTTAATCGAATCAAGTTTGATAACAATAAGTTGCAAGTCCCATTACGTAATCATGACGTCATAGTTTAATTTCTTGGACCAAATCTATTTTTATCATTTGACTGACTTCACTGTTTGTACAATTCCTTCCTCTTATTGGATTTGTTTATGTGAAATATTTAGTTTTACAATTTTTAATATGAACATTATTTGGATTATTATTCGGAATACTGTTCTCATTTTGGACGTTTACAATAATTCGACTAATCAAAATAATAATGAAATGTTTTATCTAAAAAAAAAAAAACCCTGATTCTTAAAGCTTCATATTTAAAAAAAAAAATGAATTGAATACGAAATATAAATTTACAATAGAAATACCTCAAAAGGTTTAAGAATGACAAATGTAATCTAAACTTTATAGGAAAACAATTCGGACATTTTTACACGAGGAACGAAATACTGATTTCACCGTGTTATTACGATGACCTTAAGTTCTTTGTTCTTTAGCAGTTGATTTTTTCTTTAAATAATTTCACGTTTAAATCGTGTTTTTCAACTTTTAATTTTGATTCTTTTATATTTTCATATATTTTATTTCTTAATGAATTGGACACACAAAACAAAAGTTGTATCAATTTACTAAAGAAATCATAACAAACAAAGTTTCTGTTTTGAACACAATAGAAAAAAAAACGACACTTTTCTCGTATTTAATTCCCTGAATGAAAGGTAAGTTTCTTTCTTTCTTTTTTTTTAATATCATTTAACAACTTACAAATACTTTTAAATAGTAAAATAATTTATTTTTTTATTGCAATCCAATATAAAAGGTAAGTTATTTTTACGACTTTAAAACATCCGTTTGAATAACTTTTTAAAAATAATCTGAAACAGAAAAGCAGTTTATTTTTTGCACCTCAGAATTTTTTTTTTAATGAATACGAAATATAAATTTACAATAGAAATACCCCCAAAAGGTTTAATAATTCACAAATATAATCTAAACTTTATAGGAAAACAATTCGGACATTTTTACACAAAATCTTAAAAATTAAAAATGGTTTATTTTTTTGCAATCCAATAAAAATATTGATTCCGCCATGCTTTATAACAAACTTGAATGAAAATATATGAATCTCCGATACTTGTACAGTTTAATCAGACATAAAAAAATTAAAATTTAATGAATTTAATACGAAATATAAATTTACAATAGAAAAAACCCAAAAGGTTTAAGAATTCACGAATATAATCTAAACTTTATAGGAAAACAATTCGGACATTTTTACACAAAATCTTAAAAATTAAAAATGGTTTATTTTTTTTGCAATCTAATAAAATTATTGATTCCCCTCAAGACATTAAAAAATTAAAATATTGAAAAGAAGGTTATATTGTACGTATCCGTTTTGGACTGAAGATCTTCGAAAAAAAATTTCACTTAATTTGATCGAGTAGTTTTATTTATTTATTTTTTACAGCGTAAAAACACGTTTTTATGAGAGCGCGTTGAAGTCAGCCATTGTGAAATTTATTGAACACGCCACGGGGAGATAACTCTAGTTAAAGCACTGACATCCCCCTCTCCATTTTTATTACTAGCTTTTCTTCCTAAACATCGAACCGTTTAGTCGGTATCATAACAAATTGTTTTTTCGCTGTAAAAAAAAAAAAAATAAAATAAATAAAATAAAAAACACTGCTTGATGAAATTAAGTTATTTTTTTATTTATTTATTGTTTTTTTTGTTTGTTTTTTTTTTTTTTTAGAAATTTGTTCCATAACGGATCCATACAATTTAAACATTTTTCGATATTTTCATTTTTTTAATGTCTTGGTTAAACTGTATAAGTACCGAATCTCCGATTAAAAAATAAAAAAAATCTTCCGGTAAATATGAAGGATTACTCCACCCTCGAAAATTCATTTAAAATTACCACTCATATAGGTTTTCGGGGTCACTGAAAACGAAATTAATGTTTAAAATGATGGCAAACGAGTAGATTCCAAGATATAAAGAAATGTTAGTTTTTTTTTTTTAAGTTAGTGGATCACTTTTCTATATTAATCTAACGTAAAATGAGCACCCACTTTGTGGCCATGAGTTTTTTTTTGGGGGGGGGCTTTCTTTCCATCCTCGGAAATTAACTTGTTGAAACCGCAGAACTGTTTAAAATTTTACAAAAAATTCTGTTTCCATTTAGTGGGAGGCGGTGGAGGGGCGGGGATGTTGTGGCGGTTATAGCACCCCCTCCCTTCACCACCTCAAACCAAATGTAAGCAGAATTTTTGTAAAATATTAAACAGTTCTTCTGCTCGGTTAATGTCGGCGTGTTACATATGTTAAAACGGTTAATTAAACTGCATAACCACCTATTAAAAAACTATACAAGTTCTATAATTGAATATCCCCCCAAAAAATGAACGAAAAACAAACCGGCACTCCGCCCTCAAAAAAAAAGGTAAACATAAAGTGAGTGCATTTCTTCATATCTTAGAAACTACTTGTTTCTTGGAATTTTAAAAGTTAGTGGTAATTTTAAAGGATTTTTCGAGAGTGGAAAGAAAGTCCCCCCTCCCCGAAAAAAACCGTGTCCACAAAGTGGGTGCTCATTTTACGTTAAATTAATAAAGAAAAATAATCCCCCACTTTTTAAAAACTAACATTTCTTCATGTTTTGGAAACTACTTACTTGCCGTAATTTAAAACATTATTTTCGTTTTCAGCGACCCGGAAAACCTATAAGAGTGGCAATTTTAAAGGAATTTTCGAGAGTGGAGTAATTCTCCCTTTAAAATATAGTATTCAATGTGACTATTAGATCGTTTTGTCAAAAATGTGTTTATTTCAGTAAATTTCAGTAAGTGATTTCTAGTAAAATAATAATGTTTACCATAAACAAAATAATTTAATTCAAAGTTGGTTTAAACTGCTTTTTCGATATTTAATTGTTTTATTTTTTTTAAACAGTTTTCAATCTACTGTTTTCCATGTGAATTGTAATGTTTTATTCAATACTTAAGTTTATATAATAGGCAACACTTTCTTTAATAAAGTTTACATAAAAATGAGCACCCATTTATTGGCAATCACCAATTAACTAAAATTTAATGTAAAAAAAATAATTGGTAAATGTTTACAATCGAAGCCACCATAGTTTTAATCCTAAAAAAATGAAAATCTACTTTTTGTTTGCAATTGCGTCTGAAAAGCCATAAAAATATCACGAAAAATAGAATAAAAAAATTATAAATTATAAATATTTAAGACTTTGTTATAAAAATTTAACATGAATTAAGCACCTGCTTCCTGCTCACATTGCAGTCAACTAGACATGTACTCATTTGCAGTGTCAAAGTTTTATGGCAGGAAAAGGGAGAGGGAATTGCTTGTATCGATTTTTGTTTTGATTTTACGAAGGTAGGATTAAAACCCACATGTCTGGAAGAGCTTAAGCAAAGAAAATGTTTTGGGGAATGTTGATTCTTTTTATGCTTGAGGTATCCATTACGTCACACTCATTTGATTGGATAATTTGGGTACAAAAAGTCACATGATCAGACTGAAGGTGTGGTTAATCATTCTGGAGTTATGATCAGTGGAGATGAAATCTTTTCTAACATAAGCAGACCGACAATCCATTGTGGCAAACCTAAGATAACCGACACTCTACAGTGGAAAAATACCACATAATTCTAATAAAAAAATTGGAAACTTTTCATCATTCAGATGACATTCTAAGTTCCATCACTTTCTAGCCCACTCAATTATCCCTGCTAGTCTCGCTTTATAGCCCACTTAGATATCCCTGCTAGTTTTGCTTCCTAGCCCACTCAAATATCGCTGCAAGTCCCGCTTCGTAGCCCACTCAGATGCTCCCGCTAGTCTTGCATGCTAGCCCACTCAAATATTCCCATTAGTCTTGCTTCCTAGCCAATAAAATATTCCCATTAGTCTTGCTTCCTAGCCAATAAAATATTCCCATTAGTCTTGCTTCCTAGCCAATAAAATATTCCCACTAGCCTTGCTTTCTAACCCACTCAAATATCCCTGCTAGTCTCGCCTCCTAGCCCACTCAGATATCCCTGCTAGTCCCGCTTCCTAGCCCACTCAGATATCCCTGCTAGTCTCACTTCATAGCCAACTCAGAAATCCCTGCTAGTCTCGCTTCCTAGCCAACTCAGATATCATTGCTAGTCTCGCTTTGTAATGCACTCAGAAATTCCCGCTAATCTTGCTTCCTAGCCCACTCAAATATCCCTGTTAGTCTCGCTTCCTAATTCACTCAGATATCCCTTCTAATCTTGCTTCTTTACCCACTCAGATATCCCTGCCTTTTCTGATTCCTAGTCCCCTCAAGTATCCCTGTTAGTCGTGCTTCCTTGCCCACGATACTTGGCTAGACACAGCTAAATACGTGAGGACTCCTCCTTAATACGACAAAACTGAATCACATTTTCAAAATTCTTCATTTTAAAACAAATTTAAATTACTTCATTTAAAAGCGACAACATTTTTCAGCAGATGCAACAAAATTTCTTTTTAAATTTCTCATTTAAAATCGACGACTTTTTCCATACAAGTCAACTGGATTGCATTGAAAGTTCTTTTAACAGCAACAATTTTTTTTGTTCAAATACAACCGAATTAAAAATGTAACCGAATTCCAGCATCACACAATCGAATTACCATTGTAACTTTTATAGAATCTTTAATTTTCAAATTTTGACTTGCATGTGCAAATAAAAAATTCTCTATAGTCCGACAAATAATCACAAGTCCCAGCTTTGAATGCATTTTTAACTTCTCAATAGCATCAATTTCCCAAAGTCCAGCTTTAGATTACATATATAAAGTCCACAGCATGACGAATATTGACTTTGACTTTTAAATGTGTATTTAACATTCAACCGAATATTTTTTTAAATACGTTTGTTGTATGATGACAATAAAAAAATCCGACGAATTTTTACTTTGACTTTTAAATGTGCATTTAACATTCAACTGAATAATTTTTTAAATATGTTTTTATATGATGACAATAAAAAATTCCAACGAATTTTTACTTTGACTTTAAAATTTGTATTTAACATTCAACCGAATATTTTTTAAATATGTTTGTATGATGACATCAAAAATATCCAATGAATTTTCACTTTGACTTTTAAATGTGCATTTAACATTCAACCAAATAATTTTTTTAAATACGTTTGTTGTATGATGACAATAAAAATATCCAATGAATTTTTACTTTGACTTTTAAATATGACTTTAACATTCAACCAAATAATTTTTTAAATACATTTGTTGTATGATGACAATAATAAAACCCAACAAATTTTCACTTTGACTTTTAAATGTGCATTTAACATTCAACCAAATATTTTTTTAAATATGTATGTTGTATGATGACAATAAAAAATCTAACGATTTTTCACTGTGACTTTTAAATTGTTTATTAATTTGTTAGATGAAAGTACAGACAAGTTAACATGAAGACTCTAATTTCCAACAACGTAACAAACGCATCCTTTGTTTATTATTTTTTTTGGTGAAAGTACAGAATAGTTATCAACATGTAAACTCTAATCTACCAAAACATAAAAAACGTATCTTTTGTTTATTAATTTGTTAGGTGAAAGCACAGAATAGTTAACAACATGTGGGCTCTAATCTCCCAATAACGTAACAAACGTTTTGTTTATAAAAAATTTTTGTAAAAAGCTGCAACCGATATGCTGCTCTTATACCACTATCAGCCGGTCACTGAGGTGTATGACCGACATACGTATTATATTAAATGTCTTAAAGTGGTCTCGGGTGGGCGTAAAGATGGGCCAGTCATTAGGGTCTTTGTATCAAGAAAATCATACCTGAGATGTTGAATGTGCTGTGTTGCTCCTCTTTCTCCCAGGAAACGTCTTGACGTCTTCACCCTTGGTGACGTTCTGACTGGAATTTTCTTTCTTCATTTTCCAGACCGCTTCACAATTGTAATATATATATAAAGCATAACTATTTTTTTAAAATATATTTTACAAAAACTTTTACTATTAAAAACTGGACAATAGGTTTTTCAAAGCTTACTAACCTAACTAGTATTAAGGGTGGAGTGCTCCCCAATTTATGGAGAGACAGAATATGTGTCTTCACTTCATGGTGGAAGTGCAGGAAAGAGAAAGAAAGATAGCAAGGGAATTATGGGAAGGGATTTCTTTGTATCTATATACATACCAATATTTCTCTCTCTATATATATATCAATATATATATATGTATATCAATATATATATATATATGTATATCAATATCTATCTATATATATATATATATAAATATATATATATATATATATATATATATATATCAATGTTTCTTATGTTTTCACTATGATGAATATCATATAAAATTCTAGGTGTAACTGTTTCTAAAGTATATGTTAAAAAACACCTGTATCGACTCTTTCTGTGTCAAATTATAAAACATGCGATTATTTTCTTCTGTGTATCATATTAAGGTTTGAGTAAACAAGATTTGATAAAAAACAATATATAAACGATGATACTAATATACTGAAATTCATTTATTTCTTTTATTTACAGATGTTCCTGTTTGATGATTGTTATAGAAAATTATTGATATGAACGACAACACATATATGTATGCGGTGATATTTATTGAATCAATTTCTTTCGGTATTTAGTTTGTTTGGGGAGTTTTAAGCCAGTAATGACACTTCAAAGACGGCATGTTCTTGTTGGTAATATTTTCTTTTTAACTCTGCAACTCGAGACTACATTCTTTTCGAACGGAATAAAACTTTAAAATACATCCAAAGTACAAAACTTATCCCGTGTAACTCTTTATCAAGTATATGTCAAAAACACTGGTATCGACTCTTTCTGTGTCAAATTATAAAACATGCGACAACACATATATGTATGCGAATATGTATATATATCATTATATATTATTACATTTTCATGGATCAGTATGTTTTACTATAGAAAATTATTGATATAAAAGACAACACATATATGTATGCGAATACTACTATTAAAAATAATTATTGGAAATAGTGTTGAAAATCACACCTTGAAGATAATATTCACATATGCGGTATATGTGATTAATGTTCAAACGAATGTAAAGCTATAAACAAGATAATCACAAATCACAGAAAAGTATGAGGCTTTTGAAAAGACAAGATTGTACAATATTCGATTCCATTAAATAGCTTTTCCATAGGTAAAAAAAAATATTTTATTCTTGTGAAGGAGAATATTTTCGAAATGATGCTAAAGTGAAATTCTGTAATATTCATTACAGAATAAATAATATTGAACTGGGATAAAGTTTAGTAAAACATGCAGGAACACAGTGAGAAAAGGCCACATTCTTGTGAAGTGTGTGGATATTTTATTTTGAAAAATATTCTTTAATAAGACATATGAGAACTCACACTGGGGAGAAACCACATTCTTGTGAAGTGTGTGGATATTCGTTTTCTCGAAAATCGTCCTTAATGATACATATGAGAACTCACACTGGAAAAAAACACTTTCTTGTGAAGTGTGTAGGTATTCTTGTTCTCAAAAATATTGTTTAGTGAAAAATATGAGAACTCACACTGGCAAAAAAACACATTCTTGTGAAGTGTGTGGATATTCTTGTTCCAAAAAGTCAGCATTAGTGACACATATGAGAACTCACACTGGTGAAAAGCCACATTCTTGTGAAGTGTGTGGATATTCTTGTTCTAGAAAATCATATTTAGTGACACATATGAGAACTCACACTGGGGAAAAGCCACATTCTTGTGAAGTGTGTGGATATTCTTGTTCCATGAAGTCAGCATTAGTGACACATATGAGAACTCACACTGGGGAAAAGCCACATTCTTGTGAAGTGTGTGGATATTCTTGTTCTCAAAAATCAGTATTAGTGACACATATGAGAACTCACACTGGGGAAAAGCCACATTCCTGTGAAGTGTGTGGATATTCTTGTTCACAAAAATCACATTTAGTGAGACATATGAGAAATCACACTGGAGAAAAACCACATTCTTGTGAAGTGTGTGGATATTCTTGTTCTATGAAATCAAATTTAGTGACACATATGAGAACTCACACTGGAGAAAAACCACATTCTTGTGAAGTTTGTGGATATTCTTGTTCTATAAAATACCATTTAGTGACACATATGAGAACTCACACTGGAGAAAAACCACATTCTTGTGAAGTGTGTGGATATGCTTGTTCTGAAAAATCAGCACTAGTGACACATATGAGAACTCACACTGGAGAAAAGCCACATTCTTGTGAAGTGTGTGGATATTCTTGTTCTCGAAAATCTTCTTTAGTGAGACATATGAGAACTCACACTGGAGAAAACAAAAGTGAAAAGCCACATTCTTGTGAAGTGTGTGGATATTCTTCTTCTCAAAAATCACATTTAGTGACACATTTGAGAAATCACACTGGGGAAAAGCCACATTCTTGCGAAGTTTGTCGATATGCTTTTTCTAGAAAATCAGATTTAGTGACACATATGAGAACTCACACTGGGGAAAAACCACATTCTTGTGAAGTGTGTGGATATGCTTGTTCTAGAAAATCAGATTTAGTGACACATATAAGAATTCACACCGGGGAAAAACCACATTCCTGTGAAGTGTGTGGATATGCTTGTTCTAGAAAATCACATTTAGTGAGACATATGAGAACTCACACTGGGGAAAATGAAAATGAAAATGCAAACTTCTAAATCTACAAACTGGCAGGATGTCGCCCAGAATAAAAAGATCCCCTCAGCATGGCTATGCACTGGGTCATACGAGGAAAGCAACGGTGCACCTTCTCCTAGTGATGTTACCACAAGTAACAACTCTAAGCTGGATACTCCATCAGACCAGACCAACTCTAGTCCTGGAATTCGGCAAAACCAAGCAAGGACCACCAATAAAAGGAACTATAGTCTTATCAAGTGGTCTGTTGAGGAGAAGAAAATAATTCTTCACTGTTTTGCATATTCAAGATATGAAAAATGGGGAAGAAAAAAATATTCTATATTCGAGGCCCAAATAAAATCGTCTCTCTTACCAAAGGAAAAGGTATTAGAGACAACAACTAAAAACTTACTGTCGATCGTGTCACAGGTTAGCAAATATCTTAGCAAAGATATAAGAGATGTAATAGAGCTAAAGGCTCTTGCTGAGGCAGAGGAGGACTTTAGCCAAAGGGACACAACTGAGTTTGTGCAAACTCAATGGAGCAGGGAGGATAAATGGATGCTTATATGGGCGATGGAATATGCAAAAAATTAAGCATTAAAAACTCAAAGAAAGATGCCAAGAATGGCAAAAAATCTTTAAGCATCATTGCCCAAATAAAAAAAGGCATCGCAAGAGAAAAACTCACATGCCGGAAGTTTAACTACATGAAGAACAATGCTTTCTCTACAGAGCAGATTTCCAGCATGATTAGAGACATTCACTTGATGATTGAGGATGACATCTGTCCAATAAGCAACCCCATCCCTCTTCCCAGTGATATTACACCAGAACCCATTTCACTCAACTACCCGACATGGTCTCAGACCTAACATTGACAGAGGAGACGCATTATCAAGGGCAATGCCCAATAAACAACAGTAACTCTCCTCAAGACTCACCCCCGAAAATATCTCAACTAAAACATGGGCAAAAACAACACCGCAATGCCCCACCTGTAAACATGACACTGGATGCCGACCAGATGGAGCTGGAGGAAGAACTGGCGAATAAAATAGAAATGGCACGATGCCTGGCTGTTGGAGATCGACCCAGACTAGTGAAAATAAATTGTACCAAAGCCTTCAAGATCCTTGTTACGAAAGTGAATGATGCTCTCACAAAAATTGTCCCAACTAATGCGTCATAAACTGAAATAAACCATGCAACTTTTGGGGCAGCATGGTTTATGCAGAGGAAACTTTTACGTCAGCATAAAGAGAAAAAAGAGAGAAAATTTGAGGCCAAAACAAAAGAACCAGTCTGGAAAAGTAGGCTTCAACAGAAAATATTAAAACTCCGAAAGGAAATATCCCGGATATCTGCCTTTCTGTTATGTGACAGCCCAGGGAAAAATTTAATTAAAGAGGAAATCAAGGTAAATTCTCCACCGTCACAGGAAGAAGTGGAGTCATTCTGGAGGCCACTGTATGAGGATCCCAAACAACACCAAGAGAGGGAGTGGATATATACAATTAAAGAGGCTGTCAAGGGCAAACAAAATATGCCACCACTAAAAATCACGAAAGATGCTCTAAGGAAAAAAATCACCCATTTTGGCAACTTTAAAAGCCCAGGAATTGACAAGATCCCAAATTTCTGGCTTAAAAAACTCACAGCACTTCATGAACATTATGCACAGGCATTTACTCGTGTTGTCAGCGGTGAGGAAGATCCACCAGAATGGTTAAGTCTTGGTAAAACGACTCTGGTACCCAAGAGCCAAGAGACTCACTTGCCCAATAAATACAGGCCTATCTGCTGCCTCTCAACCACATACAAGTGGCTTACAGGAATGATTGCAGATGCAATCTATCAACACCTGACCGAGGGTGAGTACCTTGAAAACGAACAAAAGGGATGCACCAGGAATAAACTTGGTACAAAGGACCAACTGCTCCTCAACAAAACCATCCTGGAGGACTGCAAAAAACGTCAAAGAAACTTATCAATGGCTTGGATAGACTATAAGAAGGCATTTGATAGTGTGCCTCACTCCTGGATACTGCGATGTTTGGAGATATATAATGTTGATGAGAGCATAAGGACATTCCTTAAAAAACAAATGACCATGTGGCAAACATCAATGGCTCTACACCACATGGAAGGGACAATACAAACTTCAAATCTCAGTGTCCAGCGAGGTATATTTCAAGGTGATAGTCTGTCACCATTGCTTTTCTGCCTTACTATTGACCCACTCAGCAAGCTCAACAAAAAATGTGATGCTGGGTACAGTCTTAGTAGGGGAAGGAAAAAAGAAAAAAGTAAAAGAGTAAATCATCTACTTTTTATGGACGATCTCAAACTCTATGCAGAGACAGAAAAACAGCTTGTCTCTCTGATTGAAAATGTAAAGACTTTTACAGAGGATGTCTGCATGGAGTTTGGATTTGACAAATGTGCCAAATGCACAATAAAAAAAGGAAAAAAGACGGCATCTTAAAATATTCGGTTCAATGATGGCTTGATTGAAGACCTAGGAGAGGATGCCACATATAAGTACCTCGGTATAGAGGAAAATGTAACTGTGGAGCATGAAAAAATGAGACATAAGGGTGAACAAGAATACACATCACGCCTTAAAAAGATCCTCAAATCCGAATTAAGCCCGAAAAACAAAATAACTGCCATAAATCAACTTGCAATCCCTGTCATCACATATGGGTTTGGTATTATTGACTGGCCCCAATACAGTATCAATAGGCTAGATACAAAGACCAGGAAACTCCTAACCTTGCATGAAATAATATACCGAAATCAATGTATGGACAGGATATACCTTCCACGAAGAGAGGGTGGCCTCGGTCTCACTGAAATAAACCATGCATATCGAGCCACCATAGTAAGCATGGGGCAGTATATTAAAAGCTCAACAGATATGACAATAGAAATAGTGAGGGACCACCATGAACGTCTACCTCAACAAACCTCAGTCACGAAGCTTGCCGAAAACTTTGGGGGTGTCATACTGGAAAATACTGCCGAGGTATATGATAATCCAGCAACACAGATTGCAAGAAAAAAGAGAAAAAAATACACCGAAATCGAAATAGACACAAGAAAGCAAGGATTGGAACAACATAAAAGAGCAGGAAAGTTTCTGGAAGAGCTTAAACAGGAATATATAGACAGGGATGCTTCACTCCAATGGCTCAAGAGCGGGAGACTTCCATTTGATGAGGAAAGACTCATTGTAGCCAGTCAAGACCAAGGCTTACTCAAAAATGGATTAAAAAAAATGGCTGACCTACAAGCAAATGGCCAATGCTGGCTTTGCCACTCAGCAAGTGAGAGCCCAAGCCACCTAATGTCTGCATGTCCTATCCTATTGGCAGATGGCCTCTACACTGCCCGCCACAACAAAGTATGTAAGTACCTTCATTGGAAAATCTGTGGAGAGATGCAGCTTGACAGAGCAACAAACATCTGGGAACATGAACCACCACCAATAACATCAAATGGAAAAGTGACCGTGTTCTATGACAAAGACATACAGGTGGGGAGATACATAAAAGACAAGGCCATCAAGCCAGATATTGTAATATGGAACAAGCCTGAAAGAACTGCGCTCATTATCGATGTTACAGTCCCAAATGATTTTGGCCTTAACAAAGCTGAACGGGAAAAAATAACAAAATATCAGGACCTAAAAAATGATCTAAAAACGACATGGTCTCTGAAAGAAATAAACATTATACCGGTTGTGACAGGAGCAACTGGGTTAATAAAAAAGAATCTTCAGAAATACTTAGAAGCAATCCTTGGAAGACCAAGCTGTAACGAAATACAAATAGCAGCCATAAAGGGAACAGCATCTATTCTTAAAAGAGCCCTCGGATATAAATTTAAATCATAACAGAATCAAGTGTTAGCTCCGGGAGGGAGCCCCTTGATCTCTTAATACTTACTGAAGTAAAATAAATAAAAAAAGAGAAAAGCCACATTCGTGTGAAGTGTGTGGGCATTCTTTTCCTGAAAAATCTAAGTTAGTGCGACATATGAGAACTCACACTGGGCATAGTTATATGGAATAAGTCAGAGTTGCAACATTCGTTGAAGTGAGTGTCTCTAATGATAGAGGTTTGAACAGAACTGAAAAGGAGAAACAAACCAAATACCAAAGTCTCCTGTATGATATGAAAAGAAACTGGAATCTTTGTGGAAGGGAGATATCAATCATACCGGTTATTATAGGTGCTACAGACATATGAAGAAAACCTGAAGTCCTACCCAAGTGATATTCCTGGTGAACCAAGTGCAAAAGAGATCCAGACAATTGCACGTAAGGGAACTGCGAGGATACTAAAAACAGTTTGGTTTCAATAAAAAGCGAGGCAATTGGTAGCTGGTTTGGCTGCCCCATACCCAGCATTACAAACTTCCAAGGAAAAAAAAATTATAAAATCCACATTTATGCAAAATATGTACATACGATTAATTTATATTATCATACTATAGCCATAAAGCGAATGAAGAGAATATATTAGGCACCGCCAAAAATGGCCGAAAAATCAAGTTGTTGTTGTTTTTTAAAACGAAATTACATTTATTAAAATCCATGATTTCTGAGTAACTTTTTTTCCAGAAAGATAAAATCCTGAATTTTATTATATAGAAAACTGAATAATGTAAAACTTTTCTACTATTTTTAATTAAATTTTAAATGTTAAAATTTCCCCAAAAGTTAACAATTGACATTTTTTGTCTTGCACAAAAAGCATATATAAATATTAAAAAAAGGTTTTTGAAATAATTAAGTTGTTTATTTTTAGTCTAAGATTTAGGGTTATTTTCTATGAGAATATGCAAAAATAATATAAGTACCTGGATTTCAAATAATTCCACTTATTCCTATAGGCAACCAGTTATTTCACATCGAATTGATAATGTTTACGTTCCTATTTATGTTTGTAGTTGATAAAAACAAACTACGGAAGACAAAACTTGCACAAAAAAACTTATTTTTCAGTGAGGGAAATTTCAATGTATTATTAACGCTGAGGCTGGCCAGCACCAGATGGGTGACCATTTGGATGAGTTTGGTTTTTAATGTGTATGTGTGTGTGGGGTCAGGCTCCTCCAAATGGGGGGGGGGGTTAAAGCAGAATAAAAATTAAACTAAACTACATAAGCAACCCTGAGGCTGTAAGTGTACGGGCCATACTAAAATAATAACTTTATTTAGAAAGCCATTCTTAACATGGGAGTGTTCAACTATTCTGCACTTTCACCTAATAATTCAATGAAGGTTTAACCATTTTTTTATGGTGCGTATTTTTCGCAGTATAAAAAGTACTGTTTCTAGTTTAAAATTAATTTTTCACTGTAAAGTTTCGTTTATGGCAGACGGACGAACAAATGTCCGCTATAGTTTCGGTAAAATAAAAATAAACACGTGTAATAATAAAAATAATAATAAATTTTTATTTACCATCCATAATTTTGTCTCGCAATGAAAAGAGAAGCGTCTCGTTTCTATGTGAGTGTCACCAACCAAAATTGGGTACGAGTGTACTGATCAACGCTGGCACCGGTTTTGGCAGTCACAGAGATCCCACAAAATTATTTCAGCGCGTATGGTCCACCGTAGTCGAAAGCGCGCAAACGTTATAAAAAAACTGATATTTTTAACACAAAGGGCACAATATCGATTTTTTTTGTATCGTTTCTTCAAAGCATTCCCTGTTTAATAATGGTCTGTTTAATTCGGCTCGCTAAAAAAGTATTAATTTATTTATCAAAGATTTTAAAATGGCTTTTTTCGTATAAATATCTAATTTTTTTTTGCTTAACTTAAATTAATTATTTTACTTAACATATTCACTGAATTTCACACTCCAAAAGTCAAAAGCGGAAAATTAAACACAAAGTTCTGATATTCAGACGTCAAAATAAGATATGTAAGCAATTTTTTCAGATCTATAATCCTGTTCCTTACGACAACGGAATATGTTTTGTTCAGTTTCAGATGATTATTTTAAGCATATTTTGTACCCCCCAAAAACAAGGGAGGTTGTAAGCAAAAAAAATATATATAAATATCGTTTATGAAAAATAAGTACACTGTTATAAAGTTCATTCTTCTCTTAATAATCGCTGAAAATTTCGTATTGATTGGATAATTACCGGATTTTTAAAAAGACGGTCCGTCAAAAAGTATGTACCTGCCCCCCCCCTCCAGTTTTGGCGGTGCCTAGAATACATCAAATTGTGAAGAAGTAAAGACTGGTTTAAAAACGCCAGTGTCTCTGAAAGATATAAACATTGTTGAAGGAGCAAATCGCTAAGAAAAATACTTAGACACAAACACTGGACAACTAAGCTTTTGCAAAAAGCATTCAGCAGCTATAAAAGCAACAACGTCTATCTTAACAGAAAATATTTTGAAGATAAATTATAGTGTGACGTTTCTGAACTTTTGAGATGAGGATTGGTTATTCGTAATATTTTGATCCATCGGACTACTGCTCTCATCTTGAGTGTGATTTTCACAACGTTTCGGTCGATGTAACCTCTGACCTTCAGGTGTATCTTATCGAACTCATGAATGTTTCTGTCGAATTGGAATTTGGACCGAATTTCGAGCGGAACCCTTTATTTACTTCACGGGAATAGCATGCTCTTGTTCCATCAGCCATGACTGGATAGAGGTCTTATTTGTCGAAACTTCTTGTTTTAATTTGATTTCAAGAAAGAAAAAAAAAATCGATATGTAATATTAATAAATCTTGTTGGAAAGAAACTGGTTGAGGAAATTTTTTTTTGTATTTTACATATCGAATTTTTTTTTTTCAGGAGTTCAACAAGATACACCCGAAGAAGGTCGAAACGTGAAAATCACACGCAAGATGATTATAGTGTGTTTTTTACAGTTGATGAATAAAACTTTCGTTCTCTCATGAAATATATAGACTTTTAATATTTTATTAATATTCTTATCAACCAGATAGAGGTAAATGGTCCAACATTTGTTTCGCTTATTTGTTTTTAACTTTGGATGAAGTCAGCAAATGTAAACAGGGAATGAATAAATCTGTTTTTTATATTTTTAGTTTTCGTTTGATCTGCTAGAGACAAACTTGTAAGACATAAGTGTTCAGCGATTACAACAGATCTATTATGATATGCACACATAATAAAATATCAAAAATTGGATTTATAAAAATAATCTACATGTGATAGGTACACTTGATAAAATATCAAAAATTGAATTTATAAAAATAATCTACATATGATAGGTACACTAGATAAAATATCAAAAATTGAATTCATAAAAATAATCTACATATGATAGGTACACTTGATAAAATATCAAAAATTGAATTTATAAAAATAATCTACATATGATAGGTACACTAGATAAAATATCAAAAATTGAATTTATAAAAATAATCTACATATGATAGGTACACTTGATAAAATATGAAAAATTGAATTTATAAAAATAATCTACATATGATAGTTACACATTATAAAATATCAAAAATTGAATTTATAAAAATAATCCATATATGATAGGTACACTTGATAAAATATAAAAAATTGAATTTATAAAAAATAATCTACATATGATAGGTACACTAGATAAACTATCAAAAATTGAATTTATAAAAATAATCTACATATAATAGTTACACTTGATAAACTATCAAAAATGAATTTATAAAAATAATCTAGAGACAAACTTGTAATACATACGTGTTCAGCGATTACGAAAGATCTATTATTGTTACAGAGAGTGGGAGAGGTAGAGAGATGAGTAAACGTGGAGGTAGACACGTTTACCAGAACCGAAGGAGCTGACCAGATTACGTATGAGTGACGTGGTCAGGTTGGCTAGATCTGTGAGATTTGATTTGGACTATGAAGAAGACGGACCGCTTTCCGTTGTCTCCTCTCTTCACTGGGGAGGGGGGGACGAACGCTGTCGTGTGTAGAAGAAGAACCCACACAGGCCGATTTAACTTCCACCTTCTGCAGGACCTCTGGGCAAAGTGAAATAAAAACTATAAAACCCATTCATCGTCTTGGAGTGATAAATCATCGTCAAACAGGTATCAAGTCTCCCTCCAGGATGAGAAATTTCCAGATGGTCCAACATCGAAGAAGCAGAGGTAGGTTCTGAAAATACATGTCACACACACGATTCCCTTTATGATAATCAAACACACAACCATTTATATTAGAGACAATCATACGCACACGGAACCCTTTTATGTTATACACCAAACGTAAATGGGGCCCCTCAATGATAACGATATCTAACAAAAGTTCAATTTGGTGCCGTAACTAACCAGACCACCTAGCAAGGGTGGGTTTAAAAGACGCATCACCGATGCGATAATCGAACATGTGTTTAAAAAAATACAACGTGGAAGCATGGAGATTTAGTGTCAAGAAAAAAAGAAATAGACTAAAAAAGAAAAAAATAAATAAAAAAACAATACAACACAATAAAATGTCTGGAAAAAAAGAAAAAAAAAAGAAAGAACAGTAGAAAAAAATACAAATCAACACACACACAACGTAGAGTCCATTAAAACACTAGGCGAATTAGAAAAATAATTTAGAAAAAAAAGAAAAGCAATACACACGTACAACATTTTCACGAAGAAAGAAAAGGAAGACATAGAGACACACAGATGTAAAACTTTATATATAGAAAATAGTTTTTAAAAAATGTTATCGTATTAGGAATTAGCTCGTTATGAACGAAGAAAAATATCACTTAATGTAAAAATTAGAAAGAAAAAACAAAGAATGGCCATATTCTGTGAATTTTTAATGAACAGCCAGTGAGTAAACCAGAAAGAAGAAAAAAAAAGAAATAGAACATATGACTTTAGTAAGTGTGCGTCAGGAATGAGCCTTTCAGCTTACCAAAAGATAAACACGTCAATCACAAATATGTGTTATGAATATTTTGTTGCAATTTTTAAACTGTGGAAACTAAGTGTAACTTTTAATGAAAAACAATATGTACTTTTGATGAAAAACAATGTATAGGTTCTGAAATGTGATTTTTTCCTTTTTCTCTAATTGTACGATTTCTTTTTCTTAAGAATTTTTTCTGACATGGACAATTTTAGTTCCATCGAGTGTTAGGATTGTCTGAGACTTTATAAGTGAGTCGTTTTATTTTATATTAGAAACGACTATGTATTTTAATTGTAAATATCTAGGTAATTTTTGTAAACGACTGTGATTTTTCTTTAATTTTGAATTCTCTGGAATTTATAAAAATCATCTAAATATGATATGTACACTTGATAAAATATCAAAAATTGAATTTATAAACATAATCTACATATGATCGGTACACTAGATAAAATATAAAAAATAAAATTTATAAAAATAATCTACATATGATATGTACACTTGATAAAATATCAAAAATTGAATTTATAAAAATAATCTACATATGACAGGTACACTAGATAAAATATAAAAAATTGAATTTATAAAAATAATCTACATATGATAGGTACACTCGATAAAATATCAAAAATTGAATTTATAAAAATAATCTACATATGATATGTACACTAGATAAAATATAAAAAATAAAATTTATAAAAATAATCTACATTATTATAGGTACACCAGATAAACTATCTAAAATGAATTTATAAAAATAATCTACATATGATAGGTACACTAGATAAAATATCAAAAAATTAAGTTAATAAAAATCATATACACTGGATATAAAAATTTAATTTAAAAAATCTACATATGATAAGTACACTAGATATGATTTTAAAAATTAAATTCATAAAAAATCTACACATGACAGATAAAATAGATAATGAAAATTGAGTTAATATAATATTTATATACGATAGAAAAACATCAAATATTTTATTATAAAATAATCTACATATGATAGTTACACTAGATGAAATCATAAAGATTGAATTTATAAAAATAATCTACATATGAAAGGTAAACTAGATAATATAATAAATCTGAATTCATAAAAAACTACGATGATAGGTACACTAGATAGAATATAGTTCATAAAGTAATCTATGTTTCATAGGTGAACGAGATAAAAATAAAAATTGAATTTCTAAAAATAATCTACATATGATAGGTACACTAGATAAAATATTAAAAATTAAATTCATAAAAATAATCTACATACATTAGTTGTACATAATAAAACATCAAAAATTGATATGCACACTTGATAAAATATCAAAAATTTAATTTATAAAAATAATCTACATATGATAGGTACTCTAGATAAAATATAAAAAATAAAATTTATAAAAATAATCTACATATGATAAGTACACTGGATAAAATATCAAAAATTTAATTTATAAATATAACCTATATATGATAGGTACACTTGACAAAATATAAAAATTAAAATTTTTTGCACTCAATTTGAAGCCAAATTCCTCCATTTTTTTAATGAAAACTGCTTTGAGGTACATGTATATTTTTTACTCTTTATTAGATTATCATCCAAATATGCGATTGCAAAACATAAATTGGCAGGCATCGTGCCCCTTATCTGTTGAAATAACGCTGGGGCTATGTTGAAATCAAAAAGGGTCCTTTTGAGTCTCAAGAGTCTGCAATTGGTATTAATACACAAATACTACACTCTCCCCAATGGTTTACTTCTACTTGTGCAGCTGCCATAGCGCAAAGGCAGCATGTGTACCGCAGAGTTAACCGACATAAGTCCAGTTCAAACAGACATAAGTATATAGAAACCAGAAGTAACTGTAAGAAAAAAATAGCGACAGCTAGGAGCGAATTTACTGAAACCACCAAAAAACGCACCGAAGCACAGAAATTAGGATTCCATGACTTCTGAAAAATCTACAACAGTGTAGTAAATAATGGGCAATCAACAATTCCCCCACTATCCAACAATCATGAGGTTATTTGCTCAGCAACTGAGAAGGTTAACATGCTTGTCAGTCGGTTTGCCTTCAACTCCACACCGGACCCTGCTAATCACCCCCTCCCTGACTTTCGTTTGTCGACAGACATCACACTAGACGATCTGAAAATCACCCCTACTCAGGTGCATGCTATCATAAAAGTACTTCAAAAGTATGTGGACTTGATCTCATCCCGGCTGTGCTATTAAAAAGTGCTCTGCCGAAGTAGCTCCATTGCTTTCCTGCCTGCTAGAAAACTGCTTCTGAGGTATTAGTTTTCAAGAATTCTGGCGAAAAAACTGACCCAGCAAAGTATCGCCCCATTAGCCTCCTCCCAGTTTTCGCCAAAATATTGTAGTCCATACTTAATCAAACTCTAGTCCATCACCTTACAGATGCTAAACTTCTGACTGACCAACAATACGGATTTAGGTAAGCCCGTTCCACAGTTAACATCTTAACTGTAATCTCTGAACGGATATACCATTCACTGGACAAAGCAGGGGAGGATAGAGCGGTAGCTCTAGATATATTTAAGGCTTTTGACAGGGTATGGCATGAGTATCTTCTTAGGAAAATCAGATCATACGGTATCACTTGAAGAATACTAAACATAATTAATTCCTTCTTAGATAAGAGAAAAATCCAGGTTGTCTTTGACGGTCGTACATCTAAACAATATGATATAAATGCGAGAGTGTCACAGAGGTCTATCCTTGAGCCTTTATTATTCCTAATACTCATAAATTACCTCCCTGACAAAATTGTCTGTGAGATGGGTATATATGCTGATGAAATCACGCTCTATAACAGATACGACAGGAAAACAGATGAACACATATCTAAAGAAAGGACAAAAATGGATGGACAGATTCAATGCTGCCAAGACTAAACTTGTTTTCTTTCAATAATTACAACAAACCTTCTGTACCACCAATAATAATGGCCAAAGACTCTTTATATGAAAGTATATCTTTTAACTCCTCGACCTAACCGTCACAGGAAACATGAGTTGGAACAATTACATTGGGAGCATAGCCAGGACCGCTGCAAAGAAGGTAGATTCTCACTCTACCGTGCTAGAAAGCTACTAACGCCCGAAAGTATCATGTATCTCTATAAGGCCACCATTCGCTCATGTATGGAGTGTTGTTGTCATATTTGGGCTGATGCATCTGCTACTAGTCTCTCGCTCCTAGACAAGATTCAAAAGAAAGTCTCCAACCTGATAAGTCCTGAACTGTCATCTATGCTTCAGCCTCTGTCCCATCGACGAAAATGTTGCATCCCTCTGCCTGTTCTACAAGTAATTAACGGTGAATACTCCAACGAACTGCAACCACTCGTACCTCCTCGACTAAAATACTCTCACAAACCTGACAAGCAGCTAAATCTCACCCCTTCACAGTAGAAACCCCTAGATGTAAGAGTAGTTTTCACCCCGTAACTGCAAAACTTTGGAATTCGCTTCCGAGTTCCTGCTTCCCAAACTGTACTGACATGCAGAAGTTCAAGTTTAACATGAACCGATATCTTGCTACTCAACTCCCTACATAGTACCCCTGTAGCTTCTGTCCCTGATAGTAGTCTCCTACATGAAAGTGGCAATGTGCCTTATTTGGGGTGAAAATGTAATATTTAAAAAATGCTTTAGTTTCCCAAACCGTTTCCAAAAATAAAAATGCATTTCTCTTATTTCTCCTTTATACAGATTCTGACATTTGAATTTTTTCACATGCTCAAATTGTAAAAGTTAAAAGAGTTATGTTTTTATTATTCATTGAAACGTTACTTTCACATATTTGAATATATTGTTTTGAGCTGCCTCCAACTTGAACAGAATAAACTTTTCAAATATATAACAAATAGAAAGTGTGGAAATATTTTGACATGTAATGGGGTACACTCCCTCAAATTGGGGAGATTCTATGTATGAACTGAAGGATAGGAACTGACGAACTAAATTAATTCACGTTCTGCTATCAGCCAATCAGAAACCAGCATTGTTTCATAATAAATACACCTTTTTGCTTTCCAGCATAGACTTTTTTGGTGCCAACATGAGGATATTTTGCTCTTTGGCCGAAAAAATTATTAAGCCCAGAACGTGTACAGAATAGCTGCCCATCGAAAATAATTAATCACCAAGACTTGTATAGAATAACTACCCATTGGAAAATTTCTGAAATAAAACACACCTTATATTTAAAGAATGTGTATATTTAGGCAAAACATTTTTTCTGATAAAATAGACGGTTTGTTTTCTATTAATTTTATTTCCAATCCTTTCATACTTCTGAATAACAAATTTTCCCTTCTGGCAGGAACTGGCTGATGTAATCGACATATTTCATGAGTCCGATTCCTTTCAAATCCCTCAGGATTCATCGTCAGGGATGGATTAATAAAACACCTTGAACAATATATATATATATATATATATATATATAGATAGATAGATAGATAGATAGATAGATTGATACATAGATAGATAGATATAGATATGTATATATAGTATGAAAATAAGATTTACAATTATAGCTTGTCATAACAAAACTTGCGAAAGTGTCACCCTGACATTTGTTGGATGGGTTTCTTTAAGCAATCTGTTTAATTTTTGATTTTTGATCGATTATCAGGACTCACAAATGATTGCGTCATGTCAGGCACTGGTACAGCCGTCATTGACATCCCAAATACACAATTTAAGTGTCATATGCAAAAATTGTTTATTTACATAAAAAACTACTATAATTCCCACACTACGAACAATGGTTCAGGGAAACGACAACATTTTCTTTATATATATATATATATATATATATATATATATATATATATATATATATATATATATATATATATATATAAATATATATATATAAATATATATATATATATGTATACATATATATATATATATATATATATATATATATATATAATAAGAATTGCAATTAAGTTCACAAAAATAATCCAAAATAGTAAACTTAAAATATATTATGAATATCAAAAACTTAATATTTATAAAGTAATCATCCAGATATAGAAGCTCAATAAAACCAAATAGGTAATAGAGCTTATAATAATAAGAACAAACAATTAATAAAGCATGTTAAAATAATTTAATAAGAATTTAAAAGAAAAAAAACTATTTAATTCTCAAAAATAAAGTGGATTTTCCTTAATTCCCGGAGTTTCGAAGAGTTTTATGAAGATCAAAGAATGTTCCAAAATTTCATTGTCATCAAAATCAGTTTAATACATTCGATCGACTGCCTGCTCTAAATAGAAACCTTCATTGAGAATGCGCCTATATCATGGCAAATAACTTACTGTTGATTTATACGCCGGATTCTTCTGCTTGTGCGTTGGTAAAAATTCTCAAATGCACTTGTAATGTTAACTTGGTCAAAATCATACTGACCCCTTTTTTAATAAGAGTTTTTCGATTATCGACTTCTTTCGAGGGCATTCCGATACAAATCCTTTAATTAATTAAATGAGGTTCCATCAATATATGTGCGATTTTTATGTTACTATTTGTATCCTGGTTTCTCGAAATTATGACATCATTTCCGATGGTGTCGACGTTGTTATAAAGCCGATTATTATAACCTGTATAGTTACTGGAGTCAAGAATTGTAAGTAAATACACACACATCTGTACCCTTTCTCTCTCTCTCTTTCTCTCTCTCTCATATATATATATATATATATATATATATATATATATATATATATATATATATATATATATATATATATATATATATATATATATATATATAATCTTGCCTCGGTCTTGTTAACCTTGAGTTATGTTTTTTGTAAACCCATCTTCCATATCATTTATTTACGCATGATTCATATATAAAAAGCACTTACGAATATCTGTTTTCATAGATGGGTTTACTTATTTTGTTTTAACATTCGAAAACTTACTCTATCATTCATTTGATCTATCGCGTGTAATCCATGATTCTTCTGTTAATGTATTTTATCTTTATTCATAAATGTTATTATTTTTACATCAGCAAACTTCGTTAAGGCTTTGAAACGTATCTACATTGAAAATATATTAGGTCCAACGCTTTCAAATATGAACGCGATTATAGTTGTTATACATTCTCTAAAGCGATTAATAGATGTTAAATTTCTGAATTCATGTGATTTTTCTATTCAGTTGAATCCCATTTTGCCAAATTCATTCAAACAATCGTTCTTTTATTTCATTGTTAGAGACCTTACAAGTTATAATAATCTTTGACAATATAAATTGCTATATTTATTGACAATACCAAATATCAACATGAAATAGAGAATTGGGTTTTAATTGGTTTAATGTTCTCTCGCTAGACAGAAATAGTAAAAACAATTTAATTGGGAAACATATCTATTAAGTTTACATAAAATATTTGACAATACCTCTTTTGCGTATAATTTGTAACGCAATATATATATATTTATATATATATATATATATATATATATATAAATATATATATTAGTGTAAATGAATGTTTGTGCTCATATATATATATATATATATATATATATATATATATATATATAGTAATTTATAAAATATATATGGCGATTAAGCTACACTTATATAAAACGATAAACAACCACAGAATTCGTGCATAAGCCTGAGGAGTAATAGAGTAGATGAAACGCCGAATATTCAGTGTAGCTTAATCGCCATAATTTTATTAATTACTAACTAGCTCTACGTACGTATTGAGCAATTTTGAATTAAAGTTTACGCATAAATCTATACTGTCGTATATTATTTTATGTGAATAAACTAAGTAGTTATATATATATATATATATGTGTGTGTGTGTGTGTGTGTGTGTGTGTGTGTGCAAAAAACATAGATAAACAAAAAGATGATGAGATGAAATCATGGTATACAAGTTTTGTCAATATTTTTTCCCGCTTTTCATTTAATCTTTAAATCATGCGGGAAGAAAAGAACACAGCTTATGAAATAATTTCATTTAGGATTAGTTAAACAAACAAAGATAATAAAACTGTCGTAATTGATTAGCTCGGCTAAAGTGGAAGACATTCCTGTTAAGTAAAATCTCAAAAATTTACTGAGTACTAATACTTTCTTCATAAAAAATAATGTACTCTCTTAATGGTAAGATTTCATCTTGTTAGCTTATTTCAATAGTTGTCAACATGTTGAATCATACAAATGATTATATGTCGAAATAATGTACTCTCTTAATGGTAAGATTTCATCTTGTTAGCTTATTTCACTAGTTGTCAACATGTTGAATTATACAAATGATTATATGTTGAAATAATGTACTCTCTTAATGGTAAGATTTCATCTTGTTAGCTTATTTCAGTTGTTGTCAACATGTTTAATTATATAAATGATTATATGCCGAAATAATGTACTCTCTTAATGGTAAGATTTCATCTTGTTAGCTTATTTCAATAGTTGTCAACATGTTGAATCATACAAATGATTATATGCCGAAATAACGTTTAATGGACTAACATTTCATTATAAATAAATTTTTATATCAACTTTATTTCAACAATATGTATTTTGTTACAGATATATGAATGTATTTAATATTACTTTTTTAAAAACATATTGTTAGCAAACCATAAAACCATTATACAATGCTTTTTCGTCTTTAAATTACATTTAATACAAAACTATATTTCAGAAGAATATCTACGAGAAGCTTCAATATATGTGTAGTTTTTTTTTGTAAAAATAAAATCAATTCAGATAATTTTACAGTAATTGCAGAATATCGATAAAACTCAAAAGACATCTCATGAGATTTGCCAGTTTGGAAAATGAAAATGGCAGATTTTGCTTGGGTTCTCTCACATATTTGGAAGATATATAAATCTTTGCAATGAAATCGAAAGTAATTTGTTGGTTGTTGTTTTCGGTATTATTTCTTATGGTAATTGCTTCTCAAATGCATTTTTCTTTCTGATAAGTGATGAAACAATGTTCTTTTCTCACATGTGTAATCGAGATGATTTTGATGAATTGTTTCTATCAACTTTCTTTCATTCAAACATGAATATTGCAACAACACTATGCAAGAATATCGAATTCTTTCTTCTTTTGTATGTTAAATATGTCGTATAGTTGGTGGATTGGCACCAAAACAATTATATTACACAGTAAGGGTTAGGAGGATGATATATATTTTTATAAACGTGTGAATTGTATGTATTGTTGTTTAGTCAGAGGATATGATAATGACGTCTAAACTGAGTCATATTGTATCAGAGAGTTATCACACGGGTATATATTATAGTTCATATTTACATAAAGATATTTTTATAAGAAGAATTTTTTATAAGAAGAATAAGTGGGTGCGTCTCTTTCTCTCTCCCCCTCTCTCTCTCTCCCTTTTATGTCATTTTCAAAACCTGAGCTTAGGAAAATAGAAGCAACCGTAACATTTTGTTTTCTTTAAATAAATCTGGGTCATTTTAAACTCATTTTCATTTTCTCATTTCTCTTTGCTTGTTTATTTTTCCCAAAATTTCGTCAAATTGACATCTTTTAACTTTAATTTTGTGCACAATACTTTTTCGAATTAACATAAAATATTTTAACAAAAATATAGATAAATTATTTTTTTTACATATATATATATATATATATATATATATATATATATATATATATATATATATAAGCGAGATAAGACACTGATACAAATCAGATGAAACATATATAAATAGATATTACTTAAAGTAATACTTTCAAATATTTTTCTTTCTGATGCAGCATGAAACAATTTTCTTTTATCACATGTGCAATCGAGATGATTTTGATGAATAGTTTCTAACAGCTTTCTTTCACTCAAATATTGTAACAAGAATATCGACTTTTTTCTTCTTTCATCAGTTAAGTTGTTGTATAGTTGGTGGATTGGCACCAAAACAATTACGAAAACTGAAACTGAATCATTTGATGTTAATTCCACATATTCTACAGCTTGTCACATGAAACCTCAGTTCTTCCTTCTTTTATTCAAGCACAGAACAATATTTTATGTTTACAATATAAATTTATTTCAGCTTTCTCAAATCTGCATGATTTTTATTCACAGCCTCGCTTCCTGACTGAAAGCATGTCTGTTCACTTCCGTGACCAACTCAACTCCTTTCTCTTACAGTTTCGACTTCTTGACATCAGTTCTGTTACGTCATCTTCAAAAAGCACACATATCTCAATGTGCGACCTTTCCATGTATGCCTGCTCAAGGTCATTTTATTTATTTACTGTAGCTAATTTATGTAAACATCACAGCTAAAACCTATTACTACACTTTATTCTATAAACAATAAATAACTCCGATTATAAACTATTTAAACAATATCACTGGAAAGACAGATAGATCGACAATAACTCATTTAACTTTTAACCATGTTATTATCTTACAACGTTATCAATTAATTGAAATCATTTGATGTTAATTCCACATATTCTACAGCTTGTCACATGAATACATTGTTAGTATATGAACAAAACTACAGTTTTATTGTGATTTTTTTATCACTCAGATTTATGAGAGGAATATTCACATGTTTGTTTTTTTCATCAGTGCATTTTGAACACAAGAATATCCACAAACTTTTCCGATGTAATTTCAAAAGCAAACGATGAGTAAAGAATTTGAGAACATATATTATTCCTTCCAATTGTACTTTTTGTTATAGTTTATCTTTATTTTTATTATGTTATAGCTTGTCTTTATTTTTGGTTTCCTTGTCCTACTGACTACCGCAAGAATTCGTTTAGTCTGGTGATATATCCGACTCTGTGTTTCTACCTAAGGTAACATCACTTGAATAAGATGCACCATTTCTCATAAAAACAAGTGTGGGTTGGCGATACTAAGGTCTGTTTTGTGCTGCAAATATTTTATGATTTTGAATATTTGGTCAATGTTTTTATGAAAGGTTGTCCTAATAAACCTTGTAGAGAGAAACCTTTGACTCGAGGACAGTGTCTAGTAGGCATTCAAGTTCTCTCCACCATTTTAGTATTTCAAGTGTGATTTTTATAATGTTCCTAGCGTTTGTATTTTTATTTCTTGTGAGTTTATTTTACACTTAATATGTCTCATTAACTTTGACTTGTAAGATTTTTGGAATATGCAAAGTGAGTTCTAATGTCCCACTAACATTTATTTATCAAAACAATTATATCAACATACTTCACAATAATGTGTTTTATTTTTCATTTATTTTACTTGATTAATTTTTAAGAGATAAAGAGGCTTCCTCCTGGGCCTAACACTTGATTTTATTACAATTTGAATTTATATCCGATGGTTCTTTTAAGAATTTATATTATCCCATTTATGGTTGCAATCTTTATTTCATTACATCTTCGTCTTCCAGAGATTGTTTGCAGGTATTCTTTTCACTAGGCCAGTTGTTCCTATTAAAACCCGGTATATATTTCTCTTTCAAAGACCTTGTCATCTTCTTGGGCTTTTGATACTTGGTTATCTTTTCACGTTCAACTCTATTGAGGCCATAGTTATTTGGGATGCTGACATCAATAATGAGCAGTGATTTTTCAGGCTTGTTTTATATTGTAATGTCTGGCTTGATAGCGTTGTCTTTTATATATCTGCCCGCCTGTAAATCTTTGTCAAAGAACACGGTCACCTTTCAATATGATGTTATCTATGGTGGTTAATCCTTCCATATGTTCGGTGATCTGTCGAGCTACATCTCTCTAAAGATCTTCCAATGGAGGTATTTACATAGATTTTTTTGGTGGGCAAAATAAAGGCTATCTGACAACAGGCATTGGCATCCCGACATTAGATAGCTTGGGCTTTCAATCACTAAGTGACAAAACCTACACTGGCCAGCCATTTTTAAAATCCATCTGTGACTAAGCCGTGAAAGTCTCACACTCTTGAGCCATTGTAGTAAATCATTTCTGTCTATATATTTCCGGTTAAGCTGCCTCAGGACCTATCTGACTCTTTTATATTTTCCTCATCCTTGTTTTATTGTGTGAAGCATCCTTGTCTATGTATTCCTTGTTTGGCTCCTTATGTTGTTTCCATCCGTGTTTGCTTGTTTCTGTCTCTATTTCCGTGTATTTTTCCTTTTCATTTGTGCAATCTGTGTCGCTGGTTTATCATGTATTCGACAGTGTTCTCCGGTATGACTCTTCTAATGTTCTCAGCAAGCTTTGCAATTGAGATTTGTTGAAAAAGATGATTATGATGATTATCGTCATGTCAGTTGAACTTATAATTACTGATTACTACAGTAGTACCTTATCTTATGTATCTCTTTCCTGCTCTTTGTACCGAGCCTATTTTAGTTATATTGAGGCCATAATATTGAACATGTATGTGATGACATCTATTGCAGGCTGATCTATAGCGGTAATTTTGTTTTTGATGTTTAGGTAAGATTTGATTATCTTTTTCAGACGTACTCTTCTGCCTTGCATCTCATTTTATCATGTTCCACATTCACCTTTTCCTTGTTACCGATTTATCCCAAATTTTCAATGAAGCTGCCATTGACCCCTTTTTTAAATTAATTTTCATCCTTTTAAAATTGTAACGCTGTTAACATTGCTTTTTATTGAAACAAACTGAGAGCTCTTTTTAATATCCTCGTTGTTCCATTAAGTTTGAGTTTTCATGTGTGACTGTAAATGTGATATGTGAGAACAAGAATATCCACACAATTAACAACACTGCGGCTTTTCCTCAGTGTGATTTCTCATATGAATGATTAATCTTGATTTTTTATAACAAGAATATCCACACAATTCACAAGAATGTGGCTTTTGTCTTGATTTTTTTCCAGTATGAGTTCTCATATGATTAACTAAATTTGATTTATCAGAAAAAGAATATCCACACACTTCACATGAATGTGGCTTTTCTCCAGTATGAGTTCTCATATGTATTACTAACGATGATTTTCTAGAACAGGAATATTCACATATTTCACAAGAATGTGGCTTTTCCCCAGTGTGAGTTCTGATATGTGACACTAAATATGATCTATGAGAAGAAGAATATCCACACACTTTACAAGAATGTGGTTTTTCCCCAGTGTGAGCTGTCATATGTCTTACTAACGATGATTTTTGAGCACAAGAATATCCACAAACTTCACAAGAATATGGCTTTTCCCCAGTGTGAGTTCTCATATGGTGAACTAAGTATGATTTTGTAGAAAAAGAATATCCACAGACTTCACACGAATATGGCTTTTCGCCAGTGTGAGTTCTTATATGAGACACTAAATGATGTTTTAGAGAACAAGAATATCCACACACTTTACAAGAATGTGGTTTTTCTCCAGTGTGTATTGTCATATGTCTTACTAACGACGATTTTCGAGAACAAGAAAATCCACACACTTCGCAAGAATATGGCTTTTCTCCAGTGTGACTTCTCATATGTCTTACTAAGGCTGATTTTTGAGAAAATGAATATTCACACACTTTACAAGAATGCGGTTTTTCTCCAGTCATCTGCATTTTTTAATATAATTGATCCTACAAAAATATCAACGTATGTATAAAATTTTGTGTTCGCAGTTTTAGTCTTCATTCACAAATGTTCCAGCCAAATAAAAAGCGACACATACTTTGCAAACATTTAGCTAGTCTTAAGTTTTAAAGATATTTGCAATTTGTGAATACTTCTCTTAAAACATTAGCATTTATTTGAATATTAAACACATATTGCACATTTTCATGACAGGTTTTCGATTATTTTAGTGTGTGTGTATATATATATATATATATATATATATATATATAATAGTTATATTAAATAATATTTGTTAAATAGTAATAATACAAATAAATGTTTGTACAGAAATCCTTGTTGTCTATAGATGATGATGATGATCAACTGTTGTCTATTGATGATTATCAATTGCTGTCTATAGATGATGATATTGATGATCCACTGTTGAATAATGTTTAACGAAAATAGTGATCCATTTATATTTCATAAAAACGTTCATCCAGGAATATCTGAAAATAAAAAGTAAACGAAAATATATTTTTTCATCTGAATTAACTAATTTTGTTTGTCAATATTAATGGATTGAACACACAACTCTTGAATAAATTTTATTTATGAAGTCATGTGAGGTTAATTAGACAAATTATTTAATATTTTATAACTTACCACACAACCAGTCGATAGATGTAATGATTTAGATACAATATAGAGATAATAATATTACACCCGTGAGAAAATTTTTTATACATTTTATTGCACTAAAAGCTACAATGAACTATTGAACAAGAAAACTGAAACGAGACTAATAACACAGGACAAGACATTTACTTTAATAGATGCTTAGTACAGAATCGCATTTCTTTTTGATTTCTTGAAAAGATCAATCCTTTTAGATATGTTCTCAACCAAGGTGGAACACTGTGAAGAGGAGATGCTATTCCATTTGCTTTGCACAGCTTTCTACAGTTTGTCAATATTCGAAAAAGTTCTCTCAACCAGTGCAAATTATGGACCAACTATTCTAGATTGGGTTAAAATCGAGGCTTTGACCTGCCAAAATATCACATTAATTGAATTATGCGAAAACCATTTTCTTGTGACTTTAGCAGTGTGTGAAAAGGCATTATCATGTTGAAAAATAATGTTCTGGGATATTCCCAGCTTCTGCATACTTGGTAAAAGTCCTGTTTCAAATATTCGAATGAATTCCTTTGCATTGATTGATTCTCACATCTATAAGTTCCCCAACCCCTGCTGCAGTAAAAGTTCCCCACACAATTATTCCCCCATTCCCGTATTTAACTGTCGTTTTTATGCAACTTGGTGAGAATCTTTTTCCAGTTCTTCGAATGCACCGTTTAGGAGCATCACTAACAAGAAAAACTCTAACCGGAAAACATTCCGGAACCACTCTGTACCTTTCTTGCCAAAACACAAGAAAAATCTTTTTCTACCCTTGATGTTCTTCTTAGATAAATATGGCTTCTTTGCACGCCTTTTAGAAGAAAATCCCATTTCTTTCATTCCTTTAGATATTGTATATCTAAAAAGAGAATTCCCAGCCCCTGTTTTGAATTCTTTGCTATGGTCACCATAAGTTTTCTTTCAATTCTTCAAAACAGTTAATTTAAAGCCTGTGGTCGTCCTTCAAAGTGGATGCTCTATGGCGACCATCTCCAGATTTCCATTTTACAAAGCGTTCAACTTCGAACCTTCGATCAATTTGCTTCACTACAGAAAGAGATGTTTTCACATTATTTTTTCTTAAAAAATCACAAATCTGCTTGTAAATCATTTTCGACTGCTTTAACCCTGCAATTCGATTTGTTATATCCTCACCAAGATGTGGTCTTATCATTTTTAGGCTTAATTTTTTCACTTATTATATGCTATAATAATAATGATCTGCAAAATAGAAATTTTCCGTTAAAATTTTTAAAAAATTCATACAAAAATATTGAAAAATCGCTTTCTTCTTTCTTTCCCGCTTGCCCCATTTTTTTTTTTTTGCTCATGAGTGTATATTTATTATGGTGTCAAAGTTAGCAAGGAACAGCGATACTCAACTCTGTCGCTCCCTCTTTTTCTCTCTCTCTATCTGTATATATATATATATATATATATATATATATATATATATATATATATATATATATATACTTAAAAACAATTTTATATGATTTTCATTGCGGCGATAAAGAAAGAATATATATATATATATATATATATATATATATATATATATATATATATATATATATATATATGGGGGAGTTAAAGGAGGAGAATAAAATCAATTATTTAAGAGTTATTGGCATAATACAAAGCCCAACAAATGATGTTTATGACTTTTCTAATTCTTTATGTAAGGCAGTTCCTCTCATCTTCCACTGGATGCCTCGATTTGTCAACATTTAAGATTTATTTAAGATGCAAGTAACTATTTCTTCTTTGTCAACAACGAAGAATTATTTTTTAAGAGGCAAATAACTATTTTTTAAATTGGATCAGATGCAAAAGATACACAGGAAATTCCTGAAACCATCTATCAAGAAAAACGAATTTTAAATCCGGGAATAATAAATGTTGCAAACTTTATATACACCTCGGAATTAATAGACATTTAAAAATTTTTTGCGTATAAAAAGAGAAAATTATTTATTTTTTTATCCTCTATATTTTCGTCCAAGGTCAAATACGCCCCAAAATTGAAATTTTTCTACAACCACCAATAATAACAAAACAGGACGAAGAAAAATAAACTTATATTTGTTTGTCGACTTTGATCTTTTTATAAAAACATGTATACTTGCATTGCATACAATAGGGACCTGATTAAATGCTTGGCATTTGCATGTTCACACGAATCTCACCCCCCTCTCTCTCTCTCAATATATATATATATATATATATATGTATGTATTTTCTAAATTTTTCTATATTTATTTTATTTTTCTATTTCTTTACTTATATTTTCTTCTTTTTTCTGTCACTTAACTATGTTTATCCACTTTATTTCCTTATTTCCTAGTTTTTATTGTCATACATTTTTTCGCTCTCCTCTACTTAATAAGCCCCTACCCCTCAGAACTATAATTTTCTATTATTATTCTCATATTTTTACAACTATCTGCCCCATAATTTTGCTAATTTATTTTTTATTTTACCATCTGGGTATCAATTAAAATCATAGTACACTGCATCCTCTATAAATCATTCCCCCACTGTAATTATTGTAATATCACGGTTAATAGCATATCTCTTCTATGTCCTGTTAGAGTCTCAGATACCTTTGCTAAACACTACTGACTTAGCATGAACTCCCTACCTCATGTAAATCCCCTTCATAGCTACGACACATATATACATATGGTTAAAAAACAAACCTTTCTTGAAGTAACTTACCCTATATTCTACTCGATAGTTTAAACACTCACACTGTCCATATATATTAAACCCACTATGACAGACATGCTATACATCTACATTATATATTACAAATAACCCCCTTCCCCACAAACAACCTCAATCATTATTTTCCTCTTAATATCAAATTTGCTAGACGTTGCATCCCTATTATGTTTAGACGCAAAATTGGCTGAATAGTTTGCTAGAGACTGAAAACGTAAAATCTTTTGAACTTTTAATTCTTGGCAGCAAATTTTCGGCCAAAAACGATTAAAAAGCTTGATCTTTGTCTGAATACACTTTATGTACAATTTCAAATGTTTATACAACAAATTGGCTGAATACACTTTATGTACAATTTCAAATTTTTATACCAAAAATTGGCTGCCTAATTTGGTAGAGACTGCAGAGTTCATTTTTTTAAACTTTGACCCAAATTTGGATTCCTTAACCTTTTTTGTTTTGGCCTCACTTAGAATTTGACCCTTTAACCTTTTTGTTTTGGGCTCAATTAAAATTAAAAAGTTTGATTCGTGTCGATGTAACCTTCATCTCATTTTAAAGTTCTTAGACCCAAAATTGACAGAGCAATTTGGTGGAGTTTTCAAATGTCAAATTGTGTAAGTTTGACCCCTTGACAACCAAATTTCTGTCCAAAAATGAATTAAAAATATTTTTCCACTTCTCAATAACCCTTTTGTCACATCGCGAGTCTGCAGACTAAAAATTGACAGAGGAGTTTGTTAGGGAAATGTAGAAACACAGACAGAACATTTCTCATTTAAAAATATATTTAGATTATCAAAAATATCGACATTTTCTTAAAACAGACTAATTAGTGTTCAGTTGAATAGCCTTCTACTTTAATGGTTGTCAGCATGAACCATTAGAACTTGGAATTCACTTCCTGTTTATTGCAGAAATTTAAATGTAATGTAAACAGAAATCTCTCTACTCAAATCCCGACAAACCCCTGTTAGTCATTATCCCAAATAGTAGCCACTTACATTCATGTGGTAATGCGCTTTGTTTGAAGTGAATGAAACAAGAAAATAAAATATTGAATGTTTTACCTTTAAATATCACGAAACTAAATATTTCATGACAATATGATTGACACATATTTAATTTGAAACTTGTTTACATGTAAAATAATCATATATGAAATTCAACATTTATTTTTTTTATATTATTTGGATTTATTGGACTGCTATTTAAGTGCATATTTATTATTTTCAGATTCCTAATATAGAATTATATAGATTAGTTTTTTTTATTTATAAATTATTATTATTTTACCTAACTAGATATATTCATTTGTTACTATTAATCTGTCCTCTGAATTACAGCACTCTGGCAAAGCGTTTGCCCACCTATCATAGATAAGAGTACCACCAGAAATGTTGCCTTAATGATCCCTGGACCCACTAGTTTGCCCTCGCAACAAAAACTGGCACACGAATATGGTTCATTGATCTAAAAAGTATGAAAAGATATTGCATACAAAACAAAACATACAGCGAAATAAACGACATGAAAGACAACTGAAATAAGTTGTCCATGTCTGGAAATAGATGATTTATTTATATTGATAGTGGGTTACTTTCCTATATTAATTTAACGTATATATAAAGTGAACATAAAAACGCCAGTTAGCGCTCAATGAGACATGTAATCATTTCCAGTTTTCTAGAAAGCCACTCCTATCAATTATGGTTTTATTACGATTTTCTTTTTTTTAGTAGATTAGTTAATTGCTCTCTGCTTTCATCAAACAATTTAATAAACAAAATACCTTTACTGGCTTTCATAAATATAACAATTCAAAATCAACTTAATAATTTTTTAAAGTTATATATATATATATATATATATATATATATATATATATATATATATATATATATATATATATATATATATATATACTGTGAAAGCAAAATCAAGACTTCAAAAAGGGTGTTGATGGCAACAAAAGTGTATTTCATTTTATGCTACAATTGTTTCCATGTCCAGTCTAACAATTTCAAACATTATGTCGTTTGTGAATTTTTCAAAACCAGCATTTCTTCAGACTTTATGAATAAACACACTTTTGACAATAGAGCATTTTGGAAGAGAAAGAAGAAAAAATGGAAAAAATTCCCCTAACGGGAAAAGCATGTGAGAAACATTTACAAAAAACAATAAAGCATATACATATATATATATATATATATATATATATATATATATATATATATATATATATATATATATATATATATATATAAACTGGATTTGTTCAATGATACATACTTCATGGACGAAAGTTATTCAGTCCACTATAGTGTGTCCTGCTACTTCAATTTCCTTTTTCATTTGGCACTGGGGCATTTCCATGTTCCACCAGAATATTAACCTTAATAATTTTATCAGTGGCAAACAGCTTCTCTAAAAAAAATGACCCTTTTCGTACAGCGGCTTTGGACTTGCAAGACCATGTACAGGACAATTCCATACAAATCAGTCAGAATGTTTTTTATTTTTTTAAAACTAATAATTTATAATATACGTAATTTGACGGTGTAAAATAATGATGTGACCCTTCTAGAGTAATCGAACTTTGTTGGGCTTAACTGCAAGACTGTTTGATTCTTTAACAGACATTTGAAATAAGAACGTTTTTAAAAAAATGTGTTTCATTTTTTGTGTTGTTACGTAGTTTTTAATTGATCTAAAAGATTAAGTTTTTATGAGCGGATTGCAAAAATATTTTTTTGTTATTTTTTTTTAGGGGGGAGGGGGCTAGTATAGAATTTGTATGCTTTTTAACTGGAGCTTCCACAGTTTAATTAATTATTTTCCGTAATAACTTGTACAGTTTTTCCATAAGTAACGTGCTAGATGTATCAGAATCAGCCATCAAAAATGCCGTATATGAACTTGAATAAATCAACTTACTATCTTTCGAAGCGTATAACTACTTGAAAAATGTCATTCTAACCCTATTTTTTTAATTAAAGGAGCAAAGACATAATTTTAAAAAAATAACGAGTTTAATATCAAATTATGACATATTTGTTTTTTTTAAATCGGTTTTCTTTAAAAAAGACTTAAAGAAAATCCATTCGATTATAAAAAATATATAAAAATTCCAAAAAATCACTTACCTATTAAAAATTCGATTTAATGTGTACTTTCATTGTTCATTGTTAAGAATATATCCATATTTATACTTATATTCCATGTCCTTTTTTAAATAAAATACTTTTTTAAACAAGAATTAAAAAAACACGAACTCAGATTTATTGACTGTTCAAATAAAGGGAGAGAAATCTCTGATTTTTTTTTCACGATTATCTTACGGTGACTTATAAACGCCAGAATTAATATATCTTTTTATTGCGTGCTGTTAACCAAAATTAGTATTTTGGGGCCTCCGTAGGTTAAAAAAAACCACACATTCACTTATAAGTTTTTTTCCGTTAAACAAAAAATCCAGTTGACCGATTTTTTAAAATTCTCTTAATGAAATACACGAGTTTTTGATTATTATGTATTATTTCTACTTTATCGAGTGAATTTCTTTTAAATATCTATATAAAAAAAACATTAAATGAAATAGAAAAAATTGCCGTCAGCGTCCAGTATTTGCTTGACGATATAAGCATAATATGAGCTTTCAAAAAAAAAAAATAAATAAATAAATAAATCACCGTGGCTTTAAAAAAGGGGTTTTACATTTTGGACTTGGTAAATTTTAAAAAAAAACACCTTTTTTTTCTAAATTAGAATATTTTATTTATTGATCTTTTATCTTCAATTTGTGATATATAAAAATGTGTTACATAATTATTTAAATTTTAATTGACATTTCAAAATGGAGAGGCGAATTAAAAAAAAAACACACATGTTTGTCTAAAATATTATATTCAGTTTATTGCAAAGAGCACAAAATTTCACATTGACCCTAAAAATATCATAAAAGTTTAACCAATAGAACAATTTTGATAGATTTTTAGATTTAAAAAATTGAAAATAATTTCACTTGTAAAATTCAATTGATTTCTTACGTAAAAAAAAATGGTTTGTTGAACGCACACCAACATTTTGTAAACACTGTTTTTGTTTTATTTTAAATTAAAAAATAATATTTTTATTATTTTTAAAACAACTTCATGAGTTTATTTTGGAAGTATATTCCATATAGAAGATAAACAACCCACTTTAAAGAGAGAAATTATGATTTTTTAAAAATATTTTATTCGCAGTTTTGTGTTAGGGGTGTCAAAAATTCCCCCCAAATTCTGATGCACCTAGTAACGCGCCGATATTAACGGAGCAAAAGAACCGTAACAGCACGGTAACATAAATGCAACATGTGTAAAAAAATTGGACAAAGCATAAAAAATTTAATTATTGATGACAATAAAAAAATTTAATTATTGATGACAATAAAAAAAATTTAATTATTGATGACGATAAAAAATTCAATTATTGATAACAATAAAAAAAATTCAATTATTGATGACAATAAAAAAATTCAATTATTGATGACAATAAAAAAATTCAATTATTGATAACAATCAAAAAATTCAATTATTGATAACAATAAAAAAAATTAATTATTGATGACAGTAAAAAATAATTCTATTCTTGTGCTGCTGCTGCTGGTAAGCACATTATTATTTTAATAGAAATCACATAAGTTTTACTAAAATCAAATTATTGACAACAATATAAATCTCAGATCGCAGAATATATTTTTAGGAGATTTTTTAAGATTATTTTGATTGGATTTTTAAAAACGTGTACAAAACTTACCTTCGATTCCAGGAATTCGATACGAAAGCAAAAACAAAAATAAATATAACGGGATGAATTCCTTTTGTTATTTTGTGTTCAAAAAAAAATGTTTGTTAAGATTTCTTTAGTAAATTAATACAACTTTTGTTTTGTGTGTCCGATTCATTAAGGAATAAAATATATGAAAATATAAAAGAATCAAAATTAAAAGATGAAAAACACGCTTTAAACGTGAAATTATTTAAAGAGAAAATCAACTGCTAAAGAACAAGAATCTAGGTCATCGTAACACGGTGTAATTATTATTTCGTTCCTCGTGTAAAATATTCCTTTTATTAGTTAAGTAACGAATTGTTTTCCTATCAAGTTTAGATGTTTGTATTAGTTAATTTATTACAGATTGTTGGGATTTTTTTTTTTTTGTAAATTTCTCTTTATTGTCTCCAATTCATTAAAACTAAAATATCTCAGGATATAAATATAAGGCTTATATTTAAAGTCTGAACGTTTGATTAGAACTATTGTTAACATTTGAACATTTAATATTACATTATTTTATTTTATTTTACTACTTAATGAATGTTTTTATTTTATTTCGTAATATTTAGGTACGGGCAAAAATATGCGGGCTAAAATAGATTGACCTAGTTTTGAAAGCCGATTTATCATAATTTTTTTGTAGATTTCCGAATATTTTTTGATTGCATTTGAACGATTAGAGACTAAAGTTAATTTTCTAAAGGAAAAAAAAATATTTGTACACGTGAAAAAAAAAAAGTCATGAAAATGTTTTCACGGCGAGCTAACGAAATCAGCTTAATTTGGAAGTTAAATAAATTCATTGTAAAAATTCTTTAAAAGATAAATATTAGTTTTCTGGGTCTATTTCAAAGATAATTAGTAAAGTCCTAAGATATTGACTTAAATATCTATATATAAAAAAAAACCTTGTTTATACAAAATACAGCTTAATTAGCCCTCAAAAAGCAAGTAATTATGCCGTATAACCGATAACAGGTTGTAAACATGAATATACGGAAGGTCAAAATTTCAGAGAATCAAAACGCTGTTTCAAAATGAAGTCATGATAATAAAAGGAGGGGGGGGGTCAGATTTCTTTCTTTCTTTTTTTTCTTCCAGACGGTCATCCAAACATCACAGTTCTGAACGTTTGTATCAATTTTTATCATTTTTTAATTTAATTATTTTTTTCGTTCTGCTTTTAAATTAATTTTATTATTATTATTGTTCGAGATTATATAAAAATTATGTTACGCCGAAAGTTTCACGTTCTTGCGAGCAAGGAAATTATTAAAATCTTGCATATAAAAATTATGCGAAATCTGTAATTTAAAAAAATATATATAAATATTTTTGCTATTATAATTTTTTTGTGTGAAAGTATTAAATAAATAATGCTTATTTCAATAGTGGTAGTTCGAGAAATTAATTTTTCTTCGAGTTATATCGAATTCATTGATACAGACTTTAAGGCTTTTTTCGGAATGTTCCTGTAAAAATTATTTTCTTTTTTTTATTGTTACAAATTACGATGCTTTATTAAAAAAAAAGCACAAATAAATTCTTGCGTTTTATTTACTACTAAAAACCATAACTTTAGTAAAGGTATTTATGGTTAAACAAAATAATACATTTCCATACGGATGTAAATAAAAATAATTAGGTCATTATATTCCGCGATCATTATTTGATAAATACTGATGAAGTTTTAAGCAAAAGGTCAAAATATTTATACATTTTGAGCATCGGCATTCATTTTGTCCGTACCTAGTAATATTATATTAAAATAGGCCGTTGATATTCGCAGCCGGCTGCGGCTATTCTAAAATGCTATTCGCAGCCGGTCGCATCAGCTGACCGGAAGTGACGTCAGACAAATCTTAAGTAAATTCTTGGCTAGAATTGTAAAAATAATTTGTTTTCTTTTGTAATAGAATTTAACAATTTCTTTCATTTTGAGCTGCTTTTTTCTCCCGTTTATTTTTGTTTTCTACAATTAATAAACCAGTTTACAAGTAAAAAATAAGTTGTTTTAATTTTTAATTACCAACACAGTGGCGAATTTAATTTTTCTCTCTCCCATTTTTTATTTTGAGCGGAGAATTTAACATGTCTTTTCATTTTAATTATTTGTTTTAGTTTTTCAGCGGAGAATTTGGGGTACTCATGCAGAGAACGGCATGGGCTTATCACTTGCTCAATTGCGAAATATTTTTGTTTTTAGTAAATAATTTGTGTTTTTTGGCAAAGTTTATTTTTAATAAAATTAGCGTATTCACTGATATTTTTGAACCGCGATATTACCATTCTTTCATAACACCGATCATTTTAGTCCTGCCTTCTTACACAGGTTTTCGGGTCGCTGACAATGAATCTGATAATCAACCCCGCAGCAAATTTATCGTTTAGATGGTATTAACCCCTGGAGACTGGCTCTACCTTTCGCCATTTTACAGGCTTCGTTTCCCGCCCGCTAGGTGTATCAGAATTTTAGGCGGAATTTTTGACACCCCCAACAAAAAACTGCGAATAAAATATATAAAACTCGTAATTTCTGTTTTTAAAGTGGTTTGTTTATTTTCCTTATGAAATATACTTCCAAAATAAACTATTACAGTCGTTTAAAACATAATAGAAGTATTATTTTTTATTTTTTAAAAACAATGTTTACAAAATGTCTAAGCGCGTTTCTCCGATGTTACAAGCAGCCATTATTTTACGTATACAAATACATTGATTTTTACGAGTTCACTTTTTAAAAACTTTTTTAACTTTAAAAATCGATCTAAATTTTTCTATTAGTTCAATTTTTACGTAATTTTCAGGTTCAATGTGAAATTTTATGCTCTTTTCAATAAAGTGAATATAAATTTCTGGTAAGGTTTTTTTTTTATAATTTTGAGATCAATACCGTCGACTCGACAACTTCCGGTTTCGCCGCCGGCCGGCTGCGAATAGCATTTTAGAATAGCCGCAGCGCGCAGCCGGCTGCGAATAGTCACTTCGTTAAAATATGTTATTTTATTACGTAATTAATGTTTGTATTTTATTACTTAACTTTATATTATTTTACCACTTTATAAATGTTTTTTTTTGTATTACCTAATATTATGCTAATTTATTACTTAATGAATGTTTTTTTTTAATTTCATTACGTAATATTATATTATATAATTTTATTTTATTACTTAATTAATGCTTTTATTTTATTACTTAATGTTATTTTATATTATTTTATTTTATTACTTAAGGAATGTTTATATTTTATTGCTTAATATTATTTTATATTGTTTTATTTTATTACTTAAAGGATATTTTATTACCTAATATTATTTTAAAATATTTTATTTTATTAATGAATATTTATATTTTATTACCTAATATTATTTTATATTATTATATTACCTAATATTATTTTATATTTTATTACTTAAGGAATGTTTATATTTTATTACCTAATATTATTTTGTATTTTTTATTTTATTACTTAATGAATGTTTATATTTTATTACTTAATATTATTTGTATGATTTTATTTTATTACTTAATGAATGATTTTTTTATTACTTAATATTATTTGTATGATTTTATTTTATTACTTAATATTATTTGTATGATTTTATTTTATTACTTAATGAATGTTTATATTTTATTACTTAATATTATTTGTATTATTTTATTTTTATTACTTAATGAATGATTTTATTTTATTACTTAATATTATTTGTATGATTTTATTTTATTACTTAATGAATGTTTATATTTTATTACTTAATATTATTTGTATGATTTTATTTTATTACTTAATGAATGTTTATATTTTACTACCTAATATTTTTATATTATTTTTTATTTTATTACTTAGTGAATGTTTATATTTTATTACTTAATATTATTTGTATGATTTTATTTTATTACTTAATGAATGTTTATATTTTACTACCTAATATTTTTATATTATTCTTTATTTTATTACTTAGTGAATGTTTATATTTTATTACTTAATATTATTTTTTATTATTTTATTTTATTACTTAATGAATGTTTATATTTTACTACCTAATATTTTTTATATTTTTTTAATTACCCAATGAATGTTTATATTTTATTACCTAATATTATTTTATATTATTTTTTATTACTTGTGTTTTTATTTTTTACCTAATATTATTTTATTTTATTACTTAGTGAATGTTTTTTATTACCTTATATTATTTTATATTTTATTTTATAAGTGAATGAATTCTTTTTTTATTACCTAATATTACATTATATAGTACTCATACAGTTTAATAGACTATAAAAAATAAACATATGGTAAAAAGGTTATAGTTTCTGATGGACGAGAAAACCAAAAGACACAGCTTACCTGACATAAAATCCATTCAGTATGAGATATCACGTATGTTAAAGGAAGGAATTATAGAATCATCACGATCCCAACTATAATATCTGCAGTAAATCCCAAGAAAAGACTCGTCGTGGATTATTCCCAGACTATAAACCATTTTACTCAACTGAATACTTAACCCCTTCATCAAACAGGAGACACAGTAAATGAGATCATCAGCTATCAAACTTTTTGTACCCTTGATTTGACTAGTGCATATCACCATAAAGACAAGAGAGCGAAAATGTGCAGTATTTGAAGATGCTGGGTCTATGTACCAATTCTGTCAAATTCCTTTTAAAGTGACTAATGGGGTGGCAAGTTACCAGCAAGTGATGCCTATATCGACGGAACTATATGTGGTCATAATCAGGCAGAGAATGACAGCAATCTTCAGGGCTTCATTGATAACCTGGGCAAGTATGGCCTTACTCTGAATAAAAGTAAACGCCATTTTTAACTTAGCTCCATAGACTTGCCTGGGTATACCATAAGCAAGTTGAACCTGACACCGATAGATTTAAAAGATTGATTGACCTTCCGATACCTAAGAACCTCATATCTCTTCGACGAGCGATGAGAATGTGTTCCCAATTTTTCTGAGAATTAAATCCCCTAACTATGGTTAAGTGTTTTCTGTTCACCGATAAACAGTATGATGTTTTTCATTACTAAAAAAGGAGATTGTTAAATCGTCTCTAGCAAGTATAGACTCTGATTCTTCTTTGGAAATTGAAACTGATACGTTGGAATATGTTATCGTCGCCTTTCTAACGCAAAATTATCGACCTGTAGCTTTTTGTCCAATAACTCTGACTTTTACAGAACAACAACATTCTGCAGTGGAAAAGGGAGCGATTCGAAAATAGCGGAGATTATTACTCGGTAAGCAATTCAAACTCTTCGCAAATAAAAAAAATCTCTCCTTCATGCTAAACCCTAAAGGTGTGTTGGTTGGTTGTTTTGTTTTACGGCATATCAAGCCTTTTCAGGTTTAATGCCGAATCTGGTGGTTTTGAAGAACGATTTTTAATATAGTATATTTGTTTTTAAGTCGTATTCTTTTTAACCCATAGTTGGGACGCTAACAGGTACTACCACTCCGGGTCAGAGTTGACCTGGGAGCAATGGCAATTAAAGGGTTGCTCCACACTCCCTAATGCCTGCAAGCTGGGGCCTCACCATCGGATATAGTTTAAGGTCATATCCAGGACCTAAACCCTAAAGGTAAAAGTAAAATAAAAAAAATGAAAAGATTGTTAGATGGAAATGAGAAATTGCTGTTTCAGACACGACATAGTGTATTGCACTGGAAAAAATGCTGCTGCAGATGCTTTATCTGGGATTTGCTCATCTGCCATCTCTAATGACAAATTATCTTATTTGCACAAGAATTTATGTCAATTTGGAGTAACCGAATGCTGCACTTTGTAGGGAGTAATAATGTGCCCTATTCTGTGAAAGTCATAAAGGTAATAACAAGGTCATGTCAGGTATGTTTTGGGATAAAGCTTAGATTTGTTAAAATGTCGCCTCAACCATCCCGTAAAACAAGCCAACCATTTGAGAGATTAAGTAGGACTTCAAAGGATCTCTATCTCCTAACACTCGCAATAATTACAAAAAAATGTGGTTGACGAATATTACCGTTTCCTTTTTGCCTACGCTTCTGCTGATTTCTCGGCAGCCACACTAAAGAAACATTTAGTAAAACTATTTTCCATTTTTGCCACCCTTTCTCTCTTGCCCTCCGACATGGGAACCGCGTCCATGTAAAGGGGAGCTTAATGAATTCCTACATTCTTGAAGAATCGTTTCGGCCAACTATTCTCCTGGCCTTCGTCAGCTGGTTACCATGACTGGATAGGTACTCTGAATCTCCTAACTGCATCCCCAGCAATTACTGCCTTTCATAGTTGTTCTTGTCTAAGCACGTTTTGACCAACTAAGCCTCTTGCCGCCTTGGGTAGGATTGAAACTGCTATCCTCAGACAATTTTCACCTGGAACCATAGAGATTCAACGAGTATGTCCACTACTTTTTGAGATGAGTAATTTATATTATTTATTAACTTATTTTAGTTGTTGCTTCACGATGTTTCGGCCAAATGTCAAAAGTATATTATTTTCATTGCTTTGACTATCAAGTGTGCATCCGTTTATATCTTATATGCTTTTCTATAGAGTAACGTGGTCCTCGATTGATTAACTCTGTCTGTGTCGGATGTATACTCGAGACAGCTATTTTCATAGCCATAAAATTGGCAAATCTTAATCTGATACAAAAACGTATAAGTTAGTCGGTTGGACATTTTAAATCTCATGATATTACAAATATAATACGATTACTTACATAATATGTTTATACAGAGAAAATACAACAATTAAAAAGTCATATTCTTTTATATGCACACATCTAGGTGTATCAGAATGTTTGGGAAATTTTTGACACCCCTAACAAAAAACTGCGAATAAAATATAAAATCACTCGTAATTCCTCTTTTTAAATTGAATTGTTTATTTTTTATGGAATATACTTCCAAAGTAAACTATTAAAGTTGTTTAAAAAATAATAGAAATATTATTTTTTAAATTTAAAAAAGTGTTTAGAAAGTGCTGGCGCGCCGTTATGCAGCCATTTTTTATGTAATGACATCAACTGAATTTTACGAGTTTAATATTTTTCAATAATAAACTTTTAAAATGTATCAAAAGTTTTCTATTTGGTTTCATTTTTACGATATTTTCAGGGTCAATGTGAAATGTTATGCTCTTTCCAATAAACCGAATATACTATCTTAGACAAACGTTTTTTTAAGTTCATTCCACCCATTTTTAAATGTATATTAAAAATTTAATAATTAATTTATGTACCAAAGTTTTATATATCACAAATGTAAGATAAAAGCTCAATAAATATTATATTGTAAATTACAACTAAAAATACTACTTAAAATATGGTCAGAAATTTTATTGTTGTATCGAAAAAAAATGTGTGATAAAATGTGTCGAATATGTTTTAGAAAACTATAATTACTTATACAATAACTTTTATTATACAAAAAATACAACTATAAAAATGACATATTTTATATTCACACTTTATATACTAAAGTCGTTTTAAAAATAGCAATTATTTGTCAATAACTATTAACGTTGGATTAAAAACATAAATGCATACGTGAATAAAAAATAAGTTTACTTATTTGTGAACGTTACTTAACTGACCATAGCTGACAACTAAACTCAGAAATAAGGAAATAAATTTCACGAAACGCCTTAAACGTTTTATTAACTTTACATTGGAAACATACGGATAATGTTTACTAGAACCTTGAATTTGTTGGTAGAACATTCAGCTCATAAAATGTCTCCTCGACCACTCAGTAAAGCAAGCTAAACATCTGAGAGATTAAGTAGAAATTAAAAGGATCTCTACCTTCCAACACCCGTAATAATTACATACAAACTGTGGTTGACGAATATTCCGGTTTCCTTTTTGTCTACTTTTTTGCTGATTTATCGGCAGCCACACTAAAGAAACATTTTCCATTTTTGCGAACCCTTTCTGTCGTGCCCTCCGACATGGGAACCGCGTCCATGTAAGAGGAGCTGAAAGAATTCCTACATTCTTGAAGAATCGTTTCGGCCAAATATTATTGGTTACCATGACTGGATAGGTACTCCGAATCTCCTAACTGTATCCCCAGCAATTACTGCCTTTCATAGTTGTTCTTGTCTAAGCACGTTTTGACCAACTAAGCCTCTTGCCGGCTTGGGTAGGATTGACACCGCTATCCTCAGACAATTTTCACCTGGAACCATAGAGATTCAACGAGTATGTCCACTACTTATTCAGATGAGTAATTTATATTATTTATTAACTTATTTTAGTTGTTGCTTCACGATGTTTCGGCCAACTGTTTCTCTGGATTTTGTCAAAGGAGATCCTATCCTGTTACAGTAACCACCTGCCGAAGGTCAGAGGAATAGTTGGCTGAAACGAGGTTAATCAACAACTAAAAGATGAGGATAATTGTCCGCAATAAATAAATGAATAAATTAATTTTTTACAAAGAATAAAACACATGCAAATTAAAAAATTTAAATTAAAATCAGTGTAAAAACTCTAATTATATGACATGTATAAAATGTTCTAAGAATTTCGACGGTTAGTTTTTTTTATTATGTAATAATTAGGGATATGCAAAAAAGTATATTCTTTTCATTGTTTTGACTTTCAAGTGTGTATCCGTTTATATCTTATATGCTTTTATATAGAGTAATGTGGTCCTCGATTGATTAACTCTGTCTGTGTCGGATGTATACTCGAAACAGCAATTTTCATAGCCATAAAATTGGCAAATCTTAATCTTATACAAAAAACGTATAAGTTAGTCGGTTGGACATTTTGAATCTTATGCTATTACAAATCTAATACAATTACATAATATTTTTTTATACAAAGAAAATACAACAATTAAAAAGTCCTATTACTTTATATGCACACATCAAGTGTATCAGAATGGTTGGGACATTTTTGACACCCCTAACACAAAACTGCGAATACGATATAAAAAAAACTAGTAATTTCTCTATATTTTATATTCACCCTTTATATACAAAAGTCCTTTGAAAAATATCAATTATTTGTTAATAACTATTAACGTTGGATGAAAAACATAAATGTATACGTGAATAAAAAAATAAGTTTACTTATTTGTGAACGTTAGTAAACTGACAATAGCTGAAAACTGAACTCAGAAATAAGGAAATAAATTTCACGAAACGCTTTAAACGTTTTCTTAGCTTGACACAAAAAATATTCATAAATAGTAAAAGCAAAGACACACAACATATAATATAGTTTATCTACAAAAAGTTTGGATACAGTTTTGTTTTACATAAATTCCGTCTAATTTTTTATATTTTTAATAATGTTTATGAATAGTAAAAGCAAAGACGCACAACATATAATATAGTTTATCTACAAAAAGTTTTGATATAGTTTGGTTTTGCAGAAATTTTATGTAATTCTTAATATTTGTAACAATATCTATAATTTGTAAAAGCAAAGACGCACAACATATAATATAGTTTATCTACGAAATGTTTTGATACACCTTGGTTTTGCAGAAATTTTGTCTAATTTTTAATAATGTTTAAAAATTGTAAAGGCAAAGACACACAACATATAATATAGTTTATTTACAAAAAAGTTTTGATACAGTTTAGTTTTGCAGAAATTTTGTTAAATTTTGTCTAACTATATATATGAAAGTATTTGCAAATTCCGTTATGGCGATCTGTATCATAACCATGTACAAGTAAGACTTTGAAACTAGAAATCAAGTGGCCCACGTTCTCAACCTCAGTGTGGCAGAACCTATTGTATTATTGCTTAGACCAGTAATCTTTTCGAAGGCGTTTGTCATGAGGCCTTGATCTTGTGCATCCAATATCAACCTCTCTTGGTTGTAATGGAGGGATCCTCTTTTCAGCCAGTCCAGGGAACCATCCTTATCGATATATTCTTGGGATAGTTCAGTCGATAGGTATTTTCCCGTTTATGCTTGGCCCATTACTCTGTTTTAAAACTATGGAACTGGTTAGTGTATTTTCCGACTTTTGTGGGCTATGTCAGTGGCAGGCTTGTTTGGGTGCTCTACATCATTTGTGAGGCAGTCCTTTTCAAAATGAGTGGCAAGTTGTGTTATAGATGTTGTACAACTTGCTCGGGTCTCATGGTGGTCTTTAAGTTTCATCAGTTTTGGGTTACAGGAACTTATTATGTACTGACCTGTGCTGACAATGGTGGTTCTATGCTGATGGTTTACTTCCGAGAATCCCATATCTCCTTCCCGCCTGGGTAAGTACAGCTGAAACATGCACTGATTTCGATAAATAACTCGGTACACGAGGTTAAAATTTTCCTTTTTTGTGTCAAGCCATTTTATATCCGAGTCCAGTCAATAATGTCAAAACTATATGTTAGTACTGGCATGACAAATTGGTTAATTGCTGTAACTTTATTTTTGCTAGTGATTTCAGTTTTACAAATTTTCCTCACCCGTCATAGATATTATTGGCTTAGCTTTTCTCTCATCTTGGCATGCTGGATTGACTCATTTTCATCAATGTATGTTTCCTGTTAATCCAGTTCTCTGATTTCACTACTTTCATCGAGCTATATATTTTTCACGAGTGTGAATTCTCATATGTGTCACTAAATGGAATTTTCGAGAAAAAGCACGCCTACACACTTCACAGGTATGTGGCTTTTCCCCAGTGTGTGTTCTCATATGTCTTGCTAACGAGGATTTTTCAGAAAAAGAAAATCCACAAACTTCACAAGAATGTGGCTTTTCTCCAGTGTGGGTTCTCATATGTGTTACTAAAGATGATTTTACAGAACATGAATATCTACAAACTTCGCAAGAATATGGTTTTTCCCCAGTGTGGGTTCTCGTATGTCTCACTAACGATGATTTTTCAGAACAAGAATATCCACAAACCTCACAAGAATATGGCTTTTCCCCAGTGTGGGTTCTTGTATGTGTCACTAAATGTGATTTTACAGAACAAGAATATCCACAAACTTCACAAGAATATGGCTTTTCCCCAGTGTGGGTTCTTTTATGTTTAACTAACGATGATTTTACAGAACAAGAATATCCACAAACTTTGCAAGAATATGGTTTTTCCCCACTGTGGGTTCTCGTATGTGCAATTAACGATGATTTTAGAGAACAAGAATATCCACAAACTTCACAAGAATATTGCTTTTCCCTAGTGTGGGTTCTTGTATGTCGTACTAAATTTGATTTTGTAGGACAAGAATACCCACAAACTTCACAGGAATATGGCTTTTCCCCAGTGTGGGTTCTTGTATGTGTCACTAAATTTGATTTCTTAGAAGAAGAATATCCACAAACTTCACAAAAATGTTGTTTTACCTTAGTGTTAGTACTCATGTGTTTTACTAACAATGATTTTTCAGAACAAGAATGTTTAGACATTTTACTTGAACGTTGCTTTTCTCTCTTATTCCAATTCACTTATTTGTTTTTTTTAGCTGAGGAGGAGTTTCCTAACAGATGACAAATATTTACTCACTATCTAATATATACCACATATTTTTTAATGCTGACTTCTGTATCAGTGAAATTGTTTTCGTTTAATGTGCATATGTGTTGCCAAAGTGTTCACATATGTCTTAGTAAACCATATTTTGCAGATAAAATATTCTCACATTTCACAAAATCTGTTTATTTATTACTTTGCTTGCCAAACATTTACTTTCTATCTAATATATTCCAAATATTTTTTAATTCTGACTTCTGTATAAGTGCTATTCTTATATGTATTAGTAAACCATATTTTGCAGAAAAAGTATATTCTCACATTTCACAAAATGTGCTTTTTCCAAATGAGTTCTCATATGTGTCACTAAATGTGATTTTTATAATAAAACAACCAGTTAATAAAAATATGGCTTTCCAGAGGTCAGTTTCTCATCTCAATTTAATTCTAGTTTTTATTATCTCAATTTATATTTTGATTTATTGTAAAATCAATCACATAATTCACAAAAATTAATATTACCTTCAAGACGTGTTATGTTTTCACAACTATTGCATAAAATTCGTAATGTTGTCCAGTAATTAATAAATAATAAAGTCCAGTATAGAAATCTTTCCACAGATGTGGCTGTTATCTTCTATATAAAGTAATAGCACAATATTTAAAGCAAATCATATTTCATTAAAATCCAATGAAAGTGTTCAATCATATTCAATGATAGGGTTCAATCACGTTTAATGAAAAGGATATTCCATTAAAATTCATTAGTAGTGTTCAATCATGACAGAAAAATATGCTCCATTAAAATTGATGAATAGGGTTCAATCAGGAACATCTGTAACACAATAAAATTCTGTATTTGAATATTTGAATTCATGTATTAGTAGTCTGCTTATTGTTGTCAATATTATTGGATTGAACTCACAAGCTTAGATTAATTTTATCAAAATATCATAGGAGTCACGTTAAAAATAACCTTTTCCAAACCAGTCGATACAGGTGTTCCTTATAATATAATCGAATTGAAATAACTTTTTTATTGTTTTAATATGTGTTTATTTAGTAGCAACAACTTTTATTTGATTGAAAATCCAACAATGAAATTCTATACATTTTATTTTTTTATTTATTAATACTTTTGTGCTTATCTTTTCTTATATATTTGTCAATCATATGATTCTATTCATTCTATTCAATATTATTCAATGTAATATGCATAGTTATCTTCTTTAGTTTGCTAGACTTTGGAATTCCCTCCCTGTTCCTGCTTCCCTGGTTGTATAGAAATGCAGTAGTTTCAATGTAATATGCATAGTTATTTTCTTTGGTTTGCTAGACTTTGGAATTCCCTCCCTGTTCCTGCTTCCCTGGTTGTATAGAAATGCAGTAGATTCAATGTAATATGCATAGATATCTTCTTTGGTTTGCTAGACTTTGGAATTCCCTCCCTGTTCCTGCTTCCCTGGTTGTATAGAAATGCAGTAGTTTCAATGTAATATGTATAGTTATCTTCTTTGGTTTGCTAGACTTTGGAATTCCCTCCCTGTTCCTGCTTCCCTGGTTGTATAGAAATGCAGTAGTTTCAATGTAATATGTATAGTTATCTTCATTGGTTTGCTAGACTTTGGAATTCCCTCCCTGTTCCTGCTTCCCTGGTTGTATAAATGCAGTAGATTCAATGTAATATGCATAGATATCTTCTTTGGTTTGCTAGACTTTGGAATTCCCTCCCTGTTCCTGCTTCCCTGGTTGTATAGAAATGCAGTAGATTCAATGTAATATGCATAGATATCTTCTTTGGTTTGCTAGACTTTGGAATTCCCTCCCTGTTCCTGCTTCCCTGATATTATAGAAATGCAGTAGTTTCAATGTAATATGCATAGTTATCTTCTTTGCTTTGCTAGACTCCCTGTTCCTGCTTCCCTATAGAATTGCAGTAGTTTTAATGTAATATGTACAAATATTAATCTACTTGTTACATAGTAAAAGTCCCAAGATGGTAATATGATTTATATGACTGTGATGAAAATGTGTAAAACAACGTCTGGAATTTTTCTCTTCAAATATTTAATCCTCAAATATTTGTTCACCCTTTTTTATATGAACGTAAAAAATATTTGGATCATAGGCGTTTAACTTATCAACGTGTTGAATGTTTTATCTTTAAGTAACATTAACTAATTAAATAACTATAAACAGATAATACATATTAAATCTAACCACTTTATTATATATCCCTGTTTTTTATTTCAAATAGTAACCCCTATCATCTGAGTTATTTTAGGTGAAAAACAGTAAAAAATACTTGTTTCCGCATAATTCATCTGAACGTAAAACTTATTTGCGACCATAAGTGTTTAACTTATAAGCATTTTAATGTTTAATCTTTAAATATTAGTAAGACGAAATATTTACTAAGTAAGACTAAATAATTACTATAAACAAATAAACATTTTAAACTAATCATATTATTTAGGTTTTATCCAATCATTTTATTACAATACAACAAATTGATGTTGACATTTTCTATGCTTTTGTCAACTATATTTTCTATTTCTTTTATATTTCTTGATTTGTTAATCCTAGTTTTTCCTTCAATTCATCTTAACATTAAATTATTTGTAAACCATGCATTTACATTATTTGAATTTTAATGTTTTATATTTAATGATTTCATTTCTATTATTATTGTAAGAATAAAATTTTCATATATTTTCTAGTGAATTTTAACTACGTATTTCCTTTAAACAACAGATCATTGCATTTTAGAATTCATGTCAATCGAATGAATTAATTTAAGAGTAAGCTTGTTTATATGAAAGTAATATTAATACGCTATGCATTGGATGAGACAGGGTTACATTACAATTTTGTATATACCTCTATTTTGTGTGTTATTTATAAAACTTCAAACGTATAATACACTACACACACGATATTTTAGTTTAAATTGGATAAGACATAACAATTTCAGCAACACTCTCAAAATTCAACAAACACTGAATACCTATATTGTCATTTATTATCCTCTTACAGAACAGTCATTAAATTTATGTGACTGAATTGTATGCGTTTCACATATCATGTCTTCAGGAAATGTTGAAATATGTTGCAATTAAATTTGTGACACCAGTTTTAATGACATTTTAATAATTACTTTTTAAAGAACAGTCAAAACTTTTTATTAAATTTAAGACAATTGTAATTTGATATATTTTTGCGAGTGAAATAATTTTATGTTTGGAATTTTACACATGTTAGATTGTTGAATTGTTGTCAATTGTTTTCAATCTTTTTATCACAGCATAAAGACTTTTTTAAAATATTTTTCAGAAAATATTTGAAGCATTCTCATTAATTAAAATTTTAGCTTACAACTGATAATAAGTATAATTAGTTTTGAAATGCTCAAGTTTATAGAACTTGTATTTCTTAATTGAACATAAAAATACGTTTTAAGTCTTATTTGTGGTGTATGTAATTCTTGGAAAATTTAGGAGAGGGAGAAAATGATAGACGACATTGTAAAACATAGGTTATTGATGTGCTTATTGCAAAGTGAATTAAAACAATTAAAATGGACTTTTGTGAAACATAACTCAATCCTACACAAACTAACATCGTGTTGTTATATTTTATAATATTTATATACTTTAAACACCGCTGGCTAACCTCATGGTGAAAAGGGAGCAGCTCTGCATAAGTCTTCCCTGCCAGTACATAGCTTCTCCATCATCAAGACTCCTACAGTACCTCCACGTTGTCCAGACACGGTAACTTGCGGCCCCAGGCTAAACCTGTAGGTGATCTCAGAGAAGTAGGAGACCCCAGAGGTAGTGCGTTATGGCTCACCGATGTATGGACATGCCCTGGCACACTACCAACCCCTATCCCACTGTATTGTGGGTGCCCTTGGTTGGGCGAAGACTAGGGGAAGCAACCCCAAATCAAACACCACTGCCTTGTGGGCTTTATCACAACAAAAAGCTAAGAGATGGGAATTCTGACTTCAAATTTTACTGCTGTCTTGCAGTTTTCCTTAAAAGGCTATGGAACTTCATCCAGAAAGAAAAGGTGTAGTATGGGGCAAATGTCTACCTGATTACTTTTGGCCAGAAGCTGCAGCCTCCTCTGCTGCCAATCCTCGCGGGTTCACTCCACTGGAAATGAGTATTTGAGGTTCAGAGGATACTTATCTGATGCGCAACAGATACTACACCTAAACTGCGCAAGCAAGTTAGGAACCAAAATGGAAAGTTCTGTACCGAACGATAAAGCACTGAGGCCTCAACCAGTCATCTTCAAGGCTGACGGACTGCATGATGATGATGATGATGATGCTTTTTAAACTTGCAAAAAGTTATTCCTATTTTATAAAAATACTCTAAATCCTACCCGAAGATTGGTGAATTGTTGTCAATTGTTTTCGATCTTTTTATAACATCATAAAGACTTTTTTTAATATTTTCCAGAAAATATTTAAAGCATTTTTGTATTAATTAAAACATTAACTTACAACTGATAATAAATAGAAAATATGTGAAGCATTTTTCCTTAATTAAAATGTTAGCTAACAACTGATTATACATAGAAAATATTTGAAGCATTTTCATTAATTAAAACGTTAACTTACAACTGATAATAAATAGAAAATATATGAAGCATTTTCATTAATTAAAACGTTAACTTACAACTGATAATAAATAGAAAATATTTTAAGCATTTTCATTAATTAAAATGTTAACTTACAACTGATAATAAATAAAAAATATTTTAAGCATTTTCATTAATTAAAATGTTAACTTACAACTGATAATAAATAGAAAATATTTTAAGCATTTTCATTAATTAAAATGTTAACTTACAACTGATAATAAATAGAAAATATGTGAAGCATTTTCATTAATTAAAATGTTAACTTACAACTGATAATAAATAGAAAATATTTGAAGAATTTTCATTAATTAAAATGTTAACTTACAACTGATAATAAATAGAAAATATTTGAAGCATTTTCATTAATTAAAATGTTAACTTACAACTGATAATAAATAAAAAAATATTTGAAGCATTTTCATTAATTAAAATTTTAACTTACAACTGATAATAAATAGAAAATATTTGAAGCATTTTCATTAATTAAAATGTTAACTTACAACTGATAATAAATAGAAAATATGTGAAGCATTTTCATTAATTAAAATGTTAACTTACAACTGATAATAAATAGAAAATATTTGAAGAATTTTCATTAATTAAAATGTTAACTTACAACTGATAATAAATAGAAAATATTTGAAGCATTTTCATTAATTAAAATGTTAACTTACAACTGATAATAAATAGAAAATATTTTAAGCATTTTCATTAATTAAAATGTTAACTTACAACTGATAATAAATAGAAAATATTTGAAGCATTTTCATTAATTAAAATGTTAACTTACAACTGATAATAAATAAAAATATTTGAAGCATTTTCATTAATTAAAATGTTAACTTACAACTGATAATAAATAGAAATATTTTAAGCATTTTCATTAATTAAAATTTTAACTTACAACTGATAATAAATAGAAAATATTTGAAGCATTTTCATTAATTATAATTTTAACTTACAACTGATAATAAATAGAAAATATTTGAAGCATTTTCATTAATTAAAATGTTAACTTACAACTGATAATAAATAAAAAATATTTGAAGCATTTTCATTAATTAAAATTTTAACTTACAACTGATAATAAATAAAAAATATTTTAAGCATTTTCATTAATTAAAATGTTAACTTACAACTGATAATAAATAAAAAATATTTGAAGCATTTTCATTAATTAAAATTTTAACTTACAACTGATAATAAATAGAAAATATTTAAAACATTTTCATTAATTAAATCGAGTTAATTTTAAAACGCTCAAGTTTATAGAACTTGCATTTCTTAGCTGAACAAAAAATACGTTTAAAGTCTTATTTGTGGTGTATCTAATTCTTGAAAAATTTGGGAGAGAGGGAAAAATTATAGATGACATTGTAAAACATAGGTTATTGATGTGTTTATTGCAAAGTTAATTAAAACAATTAAAATGGACTTTTGTCAAACATAACTCAATCCCTACACAAACTAACATGGTGCTGTTATATTTTATAATATTTATATACTTTAAAAACCGCTGGCTAACCTCAGGGTTAAAAGGGAGCAGCTCTGCATAAGTCTCAATACATAGCCTCTCCATCATCAATACTCCTACAGTGCCTCCATGTTGGCCACACACGGTAACTGGGTGCCTTGCGGCCCCAGGCTAAACCTGTAGGAGATCTCGAAGTACTAGGGGACCCCAGAGGTAGTGCGTTATGGCTCACCGATATGTGGACACGCCCTGATACACTACCAACGCCTACCCCACTGTCTTGTGGGTGCCGTTGGTTGGGCGAAGACTAGGGGAATCAACCCCAAAATCAAGCACCACAGACTTGTGGGCCTTATCACAGTAAAAGGCTAAGAGATGGGAACTCTGACTTCAAATCCACTGCTGCCATGCAGTTTTCGTTAAAAGGCTATGGAATCTTATCCAGAAAGAAAAGGCGTAGTAGCAGACATGATAGGGCGACTGTCTACCTCAGTGAGATTACTTTCGGCCAGAAACTGTGGCCTCCTCTGCTGCGAGTCGTCACGGGTTAGGGTTATGAGCATTGGAGATTCAGAGGATGCTTATTTGATGCGCAACAGATACTACACCTAAACTGCACAAGCAAGTTAGGAGCCAAAGTGGACAGTCCTGTACTAAAGTATAAAGGCTGACGGATTGCATGATGATGATGATGATGATGATACTTTTAAGATTTAAATGAATATCACCTTACAGATGATAAACGTTTGACTGACCAACAATATGGATTTAGGCAAGCCCGTTCCACAGGAGACATCCTAACTGTAATATACCATTCACTTGACAAAGCAGGGGAGGGTAGGGCGGTAGCTCTAGATATATCTATTATTGATTACTGTACATGCAATAACATTTATCACCGAGTGGCTTCTAGGCCTTGATAAGTGGTGACTACCATGTAAAACAAATCTCATGCTTTTGACAAGGTATGCATGATGGTCTTCTCCGGAAAATCAGATCATATGGTATCACTGGAAGAATACTTAACATAATTAAATCCTTCTTAGATAAGAAAAAAATCCAGGTTCTCCTCGATAATCGTACATCTAAAGAATATGATATATATGCGGGAGTGCCTCAGAGGTCTATCCTTGGACCGCTATTATTCGTAATATTCATAAATGACCTTGATGACAAAACTGTCTCTGAGATGGGTATATATGCTGATGAGACCATGCTCTATAACAGACACGACAGGAATACAAATGAACACATACCCAAAGAAATGGCAGAAACACTAGAGGATGACCTCCAATCTGTAATGGAATGGGGACAGAAATGGATGGTCACATTCAATGCTGCCAAGAGTAAACTTGTTTCCTTCAATAACTTCAAACAAAGAAAGCTCTACCACGAATAGCAATGGCCAAAGACTCTTTCTCTGAAAGTATATCTTTTAAACTCCTCGGTTCACATGAAACATGACTTGGAACAATTATATTGAGGGCATTGCCAGGACAGCTGCTAAAAAGTTATGTTCTCTCTATCATGCTAAAAAGCTACTAATGCCCGAAAGTATCCTGCCCATCTATAAGGCCACCATTCGCCCATGTATGGAGTATTGCTGTCATATTTGGGCTGGTGCATCTGCTACTAGTCTCTCGCTCCTAGACAAGGTTCAAAAGAGAGTCGCTAACCTAATAGGTCCTAAACTGTCATCTAGGCTTCAGCCTCTGTCCCATCGACGAAATGCTGCATCCCTCTGCCTGTTCTACACGTACTTTAACGGTGAATGCTCCAATGAATTGCAAGCACTTGTACCCCCTCACAGTTGAGATCCCTAAATGTAAGAGAGCCTTCTACTCCAGTAGTTTCTTCCCCAGAACCGCTAGACTTTGGAATTCCCTTCCGGGTTCCTGCTTCCCAAACTGTACTGACATGCAGAAGTTCAAGTGTAACGTAAACCGACATCTTGCTGTCCAACACCCCATATAGTACCCCTGTAGCTTATGTCCCTGATAGTAGCCCCCATTCCAAAGTGATAACGTGCCTTGTTTGGGGTGAAAATGTAATATATATATATATATATATATATATATATATATATATATATATATATATATATATATATATATATATATATTGGCATTCATAGAGATAGGTTACTTGAGAAAGTAATTTCAAACTAAAACTTGTTAGAAGAATTAAAAATCCTGATAATGTTATTTATTTTTTAATATATATTTTCTTGGATTCAAATCTAGACGTTAGTTTAACAACTGCTGACTAAAATAGTTTAGTATTAATAAGATATTTCTAATACATTGTTATTTACTTAATAAACAATTTACATTCACATCAAATAAAGAGCATTGAGACATAATTGGATGCTATGTGAGAGAGAGAGGCATACAAATAGAGGCACCGTAAGTAATTAAACTAAATGTAAAAAATTGTTACCCACATTTTTACGATCACCAATGTAAACAGGTTTTTATGTGAAACACTTTACGTGCATGCGGCTAGATAAACAGTTTTGTTTTTTCATCAGAATAATTTAATAGATAAACAGTTTTTTTATCCTAAAATTTCATCATTTTGGCTTTCCTTTGTTTTTTAAGGAGGGATAACAGCCTGTGTGTTGTTTAGAAAAGGCGCATGTTTTAATCATACATTGTTTTGTGGTTTTAAATTTAAAAAAAAAACACCTCCCTCATATGTAATAAAATTTAAATTCTATTATATTGTTAAAAAAAAACCTCCCCTCATTAATAATAAAATTCCAATTAAATCCTATTTTTTCCTGTTTAAAAAAAAACACACCTCTCCTCGTTAGTAATGTTATTATTTAGAAAGCTATTGTTATCACGAGAAAGAAGGTCCTTGCTTATTAATTTATACTCTCAACTAACAAATAAATATAAGGAACATTTTCTGTGTTATAACTTATTTACTTTTTACATTACGTTAGAAGAAGAAAAAATGGTTGATACAAAATGATCATCTCAGAAGTCCCGATAATCGTCCAAAAAATTGCAAAATAAAAAAAAAACTTATAGAAAATAAAGATCAGGATGGCAGTTTTGGCAAAATTTTATGTCAAACGATTTTTAAAATATTTCTTGTTTTTTTTTTTTTGCTTTTGTTTTTTTAAATTATGAATTGAAAGTACAGAATAGTTAACAGCATATGACATCTAATCCCCATCTAAAAAAACGTAAGCAACCAAAAACTAATATGAATCCCCCGTCTCTCCCCCTGCAACAAAAATTTGAAACTGCGAACGATTACAAGTATCATTGACTCCTAACTGGTCATAAAGTGGGTGCTAATTTTACATTAAATTATATAGGAAAATGATCCCCACTCTAAAATCTGAAATAATTATAATAAATTCATAATTCCTTTAGTGGGTATTTTTAAGGCTATATAAACTTAATAGTCAAAAAATACACTCCATTTTTTTAGGGGTTAAACTATGCTAATTGATGATAATTGATCATTTTATGTAAACTTTATAAAAGAAAATGATGCATATTTTAAAATATTACAAATTGGATGAAACATACAAATTAAAACGGAATTCTTCAACGATATATTTTTTTAAATCTTAAAACAATGAAATACAAAAAAAGGTTTCGTGTTTTTAACAAAAAACTTAATTCGATCTTCAAATTAAATTATTTTTTTCTAAAAAAATCACACAAGTTTTACAAAAATAATCATATATTGGTTCTAATCCATTTCCTGATCCGCACTATTTTTTTTAAATCGTATTACCAACTTTAATTAAAGTTTTATCCTAAGTTTTTTTTTAAATTCAATTGCATGGTTAAAGTATAGAATAGGTACAAAACACCTTCCCCCTCCCCATGTTAAGAATGGCTTTTTAAATAATAACGTTATTATTTCAGCACGGATCAATAAGTGCACTAGTACCCATATTTTAACAAAAATCTAAATATCACACCGAATAAAACATTTTAAAGATTTTTTTTAAATCATACTATTATTATCATTATATTTTATGGATTGCAAAAACAAAAATAAATAAACTTATTTTAATGGTTAAAAATATATTAAAAGTTATAGATTAGATTTTTTAGTGTAAAAAAAAAAGAAAAAAAAAAGATACAAACTTACTTTTCTTTCCAGGAATTCAATGCGAATAAAAAAAAGGGATTGTTTTAATCATACTACTATTAATATTAATATTAACTAATAAAATATGATAATATAATATTTTATTAGATTACAAAAATAAAAATAAGTAAACTTATTTTAATGGTTAAGATTATATTAAAATTTATAGATTAGATTTTTTAGTGTAAAAAAAAGAAAGAAACTATACAAACTTTCGTATATTTCCAGGAATTCAATACGAAAAAAAATCGGGATGAATTCGTTTTTCTTTTGTGTTCAAAACAGACAATTTGTTTTGTTTGTTAGGATTTCTTTAGTGAATTTACCGAACTTCTGTTTTGTGTGTTCAATTCATTAAGAAATAAAATATATGAAAATATAAAAAAAATCAAAATTAAAAGAGGAAAAACACAATTTAAACGTGAAATTATTTAAATAGAAAATCAACTGCTAAAGAACAAAAAACTTAAGGTCATCGTAATAACACGGTGTAATCATTATTTCGTTCCTCGTGTAAAAATGTCTGTTTATTTGTTAAATGTGCCGAATTGTTTCCCTATCAAATTTAGATTGTATTTGTCAATGTTTGGGATTTCTTTATAAAATGTCTTTTCTTTTTTGTATGTCTCATTTATTAAAATAAATAAGATACATGAAGATTTAAAAATCAGGTTTATTTTATTTTATTTTATTTATTTTTTTTAGAAGACTGAACATTTCATTATAATTTGGATTAGTCAAACTACTGTTAACATCCAAGATGAGAACTGTAGTCAGAATAATCAGCAGATTTACCGTTTAGTTGTACAAATAGCCTCGAACCATATAATCACTAAAAGGAACTCTTAAAAGTCAACACCGGTATCGAGCAGAAGTTTGTTTACATGTTTCACAAAGTTTAAATGGTTAAAATATAATCACGTAATTATTGAAAATGTGATCATGTGATTAAAATTTTATTTTTTTTTAACCACGGTGTTTAACAAATTTAAAAAATCATGAAAGATGAAGTTTTAAAATGATTAAACGTGTTTTATTTTATAATTTAAAATGAAAAACATTGAACAATAAAAAATAACATTTTCAGTACTTATGTATTGTCGGTACTGTAGTACTGTACTGTGGCACAGTACAGTCCTACTGTGCTGAAATGATATTGTTATTTTATTGAAAGCCATTCTTAACATGGTGAGGGTGTTTTGTAACTATTCTGTGATTCCACCTTACAATAAAAAAAGAAAAAAAAAAGATATCGTAAAACTTTAATTTAACCTGAAAAACTATTTAAAAATAGCGCGGTACCAAAAATGCATAAGCATCAAATTTTGGTTTAATTTTACAATAGATATTTTTCTCGGATGCATATGACGGCAAATGGTACTGCGTTATTTTTATTTATTACGAAACACCCTCACCTCAAGAATGGTTTTCAAATTAATAACGTTATTATTTCAGCTCGGCACCAAAAATACATAAGTATCCAAAATTTAATTTTTATTGCTCAATGTTTTTTCATTTTAAATTATAAAATAAAATGGGAACTTGTACATTTTAATAATGACATTAAAAATCAAAATAGCGAAAAAAAAAAGGGTTATATTGTACGTATCCATTATGGAATGAAGTTCTCTGGAAAAAAACTTTCACTTAATTTGGTCAAGTAGTTTGTTTTTAACAAAAAAAACAACGACAATTTGTTATGATACAATACCAATTTTTAAGAAGAAAAGCTATTATTTAAGATGTGAAGGATGTATCGGCACTTTAGACTGAGTTATCTCCCCGTGGCGTGCTCTAAAAGTCCAAACACGGCTATCTTCAGTGCACTGTCATATTAACATGTTTTCCCGCTGTAGAAAAGAAAAGAAAATATCTCCTCTGATTTTTTTTCCAGAGAACTTCAGTTCATAACGGATACGTACAATATAACCTTTTTTCGATATTTTCATTTTTTAATGTGTTGATTAAACTGTACAAGTACCAATAAAAGATATTTAATCATTTTCATAATTTTGGTAACGAAAAATACATGTGCACATCATTCAACTTTGTTTGGATGACCAATTTTCGAGGTGATGGGTGGGATTCAACCAATAGACACACTATTTCTGCGGTAGTTTTCCAGAGGTTTTCATTCATCAATCAATATCGAAAGAAGATATTTTCAGTTGTTGAAGGCGACAGCTCGGCGGATTTCTTACGCTTACGAGATTGATATGTTCAGAGTTAACGTTGGTAATGTATACATGCAGATTAGATTATATCAGAACGTTGCAATTGAAGTGGATGATAAACTGGTCGAGAGAATTGATCTTTTTGTGGCGTGTATAGAGACGGGCGATTGGGAAAACAGAAGGACGTCCTTACACACGTCTGTGAAAGCCGAGGACATACAGACAGGAGGTAGCTGGGAATTAAAGTAGTTTTCTGCTCAGAAGGAGAAACAGGGTGGAATTTCTGATTTTGATTATATTATCGGGGTGAGCGCGGACGCAAACCTCACACTTAGAAATAACGCGTCCGAGTCGTCTACATTTGAGACGATCGCAAACCTCACTTTGAAGGAACAACCTAAATGATCATCGTTACCATTATGCAAGGTAAGTAGTTATTTAAATGCTGCCCACCTCAGCATTATGTGGCACAAGGCCGGAAAGTGGGAACCCCGCAGGCTCCCCTAAAGGAGGGGCACTCCTGCAATTTTAAAAATTGCCTGAGTAACCCCGTCGGCATTCCCCAGTGGGGGCGCCTCAGGCAGCAAGCAATAAACTTGCCCCATCGGAAAGCCTGGTGGCAAGGCCTGGGAGGGTGAACCTCCTAGGTATTACCCAAGCGGTGTACCTCAGTCCAACAGGTGCTGGGCCGGTTCCTGGCTGTTGGGCTGAGTGTCAAGTGACGAATCCTTGACTTGTACCCTGTCTCCCTGCAGCCGAAGCCGCCAGGAAAACTCAGTCCCAGTAATCTATAAAATACTAAATGTGTTCCACATAATTCTCACCAATATTAATATATCACAACATTTTATTCACCAATAACAAAATTCATAACAAAAATATTACTATCATATAAACTTACAAACACTTTCACAAAATACCTTAATTCTTAAAGAAAATTATATTTTACTGTAATATTCAATGTCAAGGTCGCAACATAAATTCATAATCTTTTCAATGAGAACCAATCCAAACGAAAATCACAAAACCAAAAAAACAACCACATTTTTATTGAATCAAATCAAACAACGTTGTATTTGTTTAATTATATCGAAGTATATTTTTATTGGATCAAAAGTTATGTTTGTGACGACAGAAGGAAAACAGGTATATAAACAGCATGCACAAATATTAATATCGTTTATTATTTTTGATGTAATAACGAAAAAAGACACATAATAATATCGCTTATTATTTTTGATTTAATAACGAAAAAAAGGCACATATTAATATCATTTATTATTTGTTAATGTAATAGGAAAAACACATATTAATATCATTTATTATTTTAATGTAATATGAAAAAATACATATTATAATTTATTATTTTTAATGTAATAACAGAAAAAGACACATATTAATATAATTTATTATTTTTAATATGAAAAACACACATATTAATATCATTTATTATTTTTAATGTAATAACGAAAAAAGACACATATTTATATAATTTATTATTTTAATGTGATATGAAAAAAACACATACTAACATAATTTATTATTTTTAATGTAATATAAAAATATATATTAATATAATCTATTATTTTTTAATGTAATATAAAAAATATATTAATATCATTTATTATGTTTAATGTAATAACGAAAACAAAACACATATATAATTTATTATTGTTTAATGTAATATGAAAAACATATTAATATTTTTAATGTAATATGAAAAAAAAACACATACTAACATAATTTATCATTTTTAATGTAATAACGAAAAAAGACACATGTTAATATAATTTATTATTTTTAATGTAATATAAAAAATATATTAATATCATTTATTATGTTTAATGTAATAACGAAAACAAAACACATATATAATTTATTATTTTTTAATGTAATATGAAAAAACATATTAATATCATTTATTATTTTTAATGTAAGAACGAAAAAAAGACACATATTACAATAATTTATTTTTTTGTTTTTTTAATGTCATATGAAAAAAAAAAACAACTTCATGAAGCATTTCTGTTACTGCTGTTTTCGGATAAACTTACAACGAATAACCACTCAAACGTCCCATATTAAGAACGACATTCGGAATAGACACCCCCACATTCCCATGTTAAGAACGGCTTATAAACTTGACATGTCGAATTCTGAATAGACACCCTAACCTTCCCATGTTAAGAACGGCTTTCAGATTAAATGCCCACAACGTTTTAAGCATACACAAAAACCTATAAAGTTTACATGTCGAATGTGAACGATGAGTTAGACGTAATGTTAAAAATGATTAGAATTTAAAACGAAATAAAATTTAAATTCTCTTTTCATTTTACAAAAACCGTAAAACTGCGCATTCACCGCAAGTTTTAACATCATTTATTATTTTTATTGTTAGACAAACTAAACAGCGACTGCTTTAAAGCATTTCTGTTGATCTCATGAAGTAGTTTTTAATTAATATAAATTGAAGTTTTTAAGGTAATCTCCTTTAATACATCGATAATATAGCATAGTTCCTTTTTTATGCAAACACCACGCTGATAATTAATGTAAATGATATAAAATATGATTTTAAAAGTAATATTTGTGACTACATTGAAGTGAATAGTATCAGTAAGTAAAGAATTGCCTTTTAGAAAGGTGTTATTAACTGTAAAATACACGTACGCTCTTGAAAGGATCGAGCGGGAAAATGAAACAGAGGGCGCTTTTATTATGAATGTCAATCCCAAGGGGGATAACTCTTAACAACAAATTAAATCATAACATTTTCCCCGTCCTAAAGTATTCAAGTAAGGGGTAATTAATTATAGACAATTTTTTTTTTTTTTTTTTTTTTTACAATCACATAAGAATCATTTTATTTACAAATAACATATGAACCCAAACTGCAGTTTTTTCAGTATTTAGTCACAAAATCCTTATATTTACTAGGGAATTGTCGAACTCGGGACGACCTCCGCACAGATTGGCAGGAATGCTGATTTTCAGTATTATTTTTTAGTGAAATCTGATTTTCTTCAAGATCAGACGATTGATTTTTGTCTTCCTCATGACCAATGTTTTCATTAGTAGAAGGTTCAAATAAAGTCTCTGAAGTAGTAGGATTATTATTAGAGTTTTCTTCATTTGATGAGTTTGGAGCTAAGTCTCGAACGTTGACAGTGGTTTCAGTACCAGAAGGTAGTTAAACATAAGCGTAGTGGGGGTTGACATCTATTAGGGTGGCAGGCGTTACAGGAGGGTCATGTTTACTTGTTTTAGTGTGGTTTCTAATATATATTGGGCCTGGTTTAACCCAAGAAGGAATTGAAATTCCGGAAGCAGATTTACGACTATATTTAAATAGTCTATCATGGGGAGTCATATTAGTGGCAGTACAAAGTAATGTTCTAATTGAATGAAGTGCGTCCGGTAGTATGTCTTCCCAATAAGGTAGTTTCATTTGATTAGAATGTAATGTTGTTTGAATGGCCTTCCATAAGGTACCGTTGAGTTTTTCAATCTGTCCATTACCTTCAGGATGATATCTACTTGTTTTAGAAGTAGCAATTCCTTTTTTTGTGTAAAAAATCCTTTATTTCTCTTGCTAAGAAATCAGAAGCACGGTCAGTATGTATCATGTCAGGCAAACCAAAAATTGAAAAGAGTTTGTTTAGACAGTGGATAATGGTTTTGCTTGTCATATCTCTGCAAGGAAAAGCGAAAGGAAAACGGGAATACTCATCAATTAGAGTAAGTAGATATTTGTTGCCATGTATAGAAGTAGGTAGAGGTCCTTTAAAATCAAGATTTAATCGTTGAAAAGGTAATATGGCTTGAATGAGAGTCCCTCCATTGGTATTGGCGAATTTGGGTTTCAGTAATTGACAGGATGAGGAAGAGTCAGTAATATTCTTAATTTGATCCAAAGTAAAAGGGAGGTTCCTCGTTCTTATAAAATGGCTTAGTCTTGAAACACCAGGATGACATAATTGTTTATGTAAATCACGAAGATCTTGTAGATTGTAAGTAAGAGCAGAGATGCGAGAGAATGTGTCAGCAGCAATATTTTCAGGTCCAGGTCGATAAACTATAGTGAAATTGTATTGGGATAATTCTATACGCCAACGACATATTTTGTCATTCTTAATTTTTGATTTTCTTTTATTGTCGAATATGAAGCTGATGCTCTTCTGATCTGTGATGACTTTAAAGTGCCTGCCGAGTAGAAAATGTCGCCACTTACGGAGAGCTTCTACAATAGCGGCTGCCTCTTTTTCTACTGCATGGTGCTTAATTTCGTTAGTATTGAGAGTTCTTGAAAAAAAATGCAATAGGACGACCTTCTTGATTTAGTGTTGCAGCAATGCAATAGTTACTAGCGTCCGTTTCTACTTCAAATTCTTTATTTGGATCTACCGTTATTAAAGTGGCGTCTTTTAGATCATTTTTCAATGTTTGAAAAGATTTTAATACAGATGGAGGTAGTGGAAATTCTTTGTTTTGATTTAGTAATAAAATTTTATCAGAAATTTTTTTAATGAATTTGCAGTAATAGGAAAACATTCCAACTATTCTTTTTTGAGATTTAAGATTCAGCGGAGGTAGCATTTCGAGTAATGGTTTTAGTCTTTGATAATCGGGAGCTATTTGATTATTTTCTATGGTGTAGCCGAGTAAAGTAATAGAACTAGAAGAAATTATGCTTTTATTTTCATTTAAAGTGATGTTATATTGTTTAGCAATTTTGTAGAATTTTTGAAGATTGTAATCGTGTTCTTCTTGATTTTTTCCACATATAGTTACGTTATCAACATACACAAAGGTATCGGTTAGATTTTCTTTTTCTATAATATAGTCTATGCTCCTCTGGAAAGCACTTACTCCATTGGTGACGCCAAAAGGAAGACGAGTAAATTGAAAAAGTTTGCCACTTACTTCAAACGCAGTGAATTTACGATCAGCATGATTTATAGGTATTTGGTGATAAGCAGATTTTAGATCGAGAGTAGAGAAGATGTTATATTGAGCGATGTCGTCTACCATCTTATTGATATTAGGCATTGGGTAAGCGTCTAGTTCCGTGAATCTATTAATGGTATCGCTGTAGTCGACTACCATTCTTTTCTTATGATTCTCATTCGAAGTTACAAGAACTTGCGCTCGCCACGGAGATATCGAAGGTTCAATTATGCCTTCTTTCAACATTCTAGCAGTCTCTTCTTTTATGAATTTGTTGGCGGCAAAAGTGTAACGTCGGGATTTTGTCGCAATAGGAGTAGTATGAGGAGAAAGATTAGAAAAGAGAGGAGGGGGTGGAACGTTTATGGTAGGAAAAAAATTATTCGTGTTTATAGCTCCAATTATAAGTTTGTCTCTAGGACCGTCGAATTTAAGTGTTACTTTTTTATATTTTTTTAAAATATCTTTTCCGATTATTAAATCAATGAAAAGGTTTTCAATGATTTCAATTGTTATTCCAGAATGGGTTTTATCTTTCAGTATTAAATCCACGACAGCTTCGCCAGTTATTTTAGCATGTTGATCGGAAGCAGCCAGAGCTATAGTTTTGTTTTTAGGTATTGTGAAGAGTTTAAGTTTTTTAGCAGTATTTTCATTAATGAATGTTTTTACACTGCCGGAGTCCACCATAGCGTTCAGGAAGTGCCCGTTAATTTGGCATTGAGTGAATGTGAAATCTTTGGAGTTAGTTCCTAGTCAGGATAGAGAAGGTGAGGGGTAGTCAGAGTCGTCATAAAGAACAGCAGTATGAGTGTTAGAAATAGAAGATTTACACACTTTAGCCCAATGACCATTTTTTTTTTGCATTTTTTACATTCGGCGTTTCGTGCAGGACATAAATATCGAGGATGACGTGATTTTCCACAGAAAAAACAAACCCCTTTTGGATGCATATTTTCTTTAGTCACAGCTATACGATTGTAGCCCGAAGGATTATTTGTAGCTGCTACAGTAAAGTTATTTGCGTAGCTTATCGAATGCTTTTCTGCTTGTTCAAGAGATCTGGCCGTGGCATATGTGTCTTGTAAGGTCAGGATGGGTTTTTCTAACAGTCGTTGTCGGATGGACGAAGAAGAAATTCCGCCGATGAAAGCTTCCCGAATGTATTGATTTTTGTTTTCTTCAGCAGAAACCGCTTCGAAGTTACATGTTTTGGCAAGCATTTCCAATTGTAGTATGAAGGCATCTATATTTTGTGTTGTTTGTTGCTTCGTCGTCATCAATCGATATCTATTATAAACAATATTTTCAGGTTTAAAATAAGCGGCGTCCAATGTTCTTAATGCACTATCGTAGTCGGTTTTATCGCTTATTAAATCGAAAACAGAGGCTGAAATACAATTGATCAAGGCAAAGAAATTATCTGAAGTGTTTTCGATTAATCCGTTATTATGTGAGCGGATATAATTCTGGAGGGTTAATTTCCAATGCCTATAGGATTTTTCGGAATTAGGGCATGTAGGTTCCACCTCGAATCTGTCGGGACGTAAGATTCGATCCATTATTTTTTTTTTTACAGTTAATAAAATTGAAGTAAATAGTATCAGTAAGTAAAGAATTGCCTTTTAGAAAGGTTTTATTAACTGTAAAATACACGTACGCTCTTGAAAGGATCGAGCGGGAAAATGAAACAGAGGGCGCTTTGATTATGAATGTCAATCCCAAGGGGGATAACTCTTAACAACAAATTAAATCATAACAGACATCATCGATAAGATAGAATACTTTCTGGCTTTGGTAAGATGCTTAGTTTAGGCAAACCGCCGTGATAATTAATGTAAATGATATAAAATATGTTTTAAAAGTTTTCACGTCATTTATTATTTTTAATGTTAGAAAAAAATAAACACCGACTGCTCGGAGCATTTCTGTTGATCTCATGAAGTAGTTTGGTTATAATGAGTCTCCGCACTTCTTTGTTTACATTGGAAGTGGGAGATCACTTTTCTATAATAATTTAACGTAAAATGAACGTAAACTTTTTAAAACTAACATTTCTTCATATCTTGGAAACTACTCGTTTGCCGTAATTTTAAACGTTATTTTCGTTTTCAGCGACCCCGAAAACCTTTAAGATGAAGAAATTTTATTATCCACTTTGTCCCGTGGAAGTTAATTCTTCTTAAACAATTAACTTCCACGGGACAAAGTGGATAATAAAATTTCTTCACTCTGCCAAAAATGTCCATCTGGCTTACAAGAGTCTTGTCTTGTAGTAGTAACCAAAACGGGGGAGAGAGAGTGAAGGGAAATAGAAGGAAAGAGAGATAGAGAAGGAGAAAGAAGGGGAGAAAAAGGAGGGGATCACTTACTGGAAGCTTCTGGGCGCCCTTTTACGAAAGGAACATTTAGAAAGTTCGTTTTCTTGTGGGTTTTATTTTTTGAGTTTGTGTTGTTTAAAAGTTCCCCTTTTCTTTCTTTTCCTGGAAATTCGTTTTTCGTAGTCCTTTCAGCAAGGTCGAAATTTCTTGAGGCTGTATATTCTGGTGTTTTCTGGTATCTTCGAAAACTTCCCTGCGGCGAATATTCTGTTCAAAACATCTATTATCTTTTCTCGATAATAGAATTAGTTTTCAAGTGTCTTAGAAAACTAGATTCTTCTTTTCAACTTCTATTATCTTCTCTCGATAATAGTATTAGTTTTCAAGTGTCTTAGAAAACTAGATTCTTCTTTTCAACTTCTATTATCTTCTCGATAATAATATTAGTTTTCAAGTGTCTTAGAAAACTAGATTCTTCTTTTCAACTTCTATTATCTTCTCTCGATAATATTATTAGTTTTCAAGTGTCTTAGAAAACTAGATTCTTCTTTTCAACTTCTATTATCTTCTCGATAATAATATTAGTTTTCAAGTGTCTTAGAAAACTTGGTGCTTCTTTTCAACGAATTTAATGTCTCGTCAAGACAGAGTTGTTCAACGCCTTAGTAAATTCCAGGCGTCCCTTTTTATCCGAGACCTACAGTTCGACCGTTCTGGTCCCCTCGAAGCCTTGTTCACAACTGACTATTTTAACTCAAAATATCACACACGTGCCTCAATTTAGCGCGAAAACGTTGCATCCAATCAACGGGCATAAGGGAGTCAGGTGACATAAAAAAAGGGGGAAGCTAGGGAAGGGGGTAGGAAAGGGGTTAAGAAGAAAGGAAGGAAGAACAGAGCAGCAAAAAGAAGGAAAGAAAAAGGAAAGAAAGATGGTGGAAGATAATTTCCACAAAGAGTGGTAATTTTAAAGGAATTTATGGACGGTGGAGTAATTCTCCATATTTACCTTTTTTTAAATTGAATTGTTGGGTGAAAGTACAGAATAGTTACAATACACCCTCCGTTCCCCATGTTAAATAATAGGTTTCTAAATAATAGCGTTAAAAATAGCTCGGGTCGTAAAGTGCAGGACTGCAGAAGGAGTACCTATGAAAGGTAACGCCGGATCGGAAAAAGAGCTCAGAATGAAAATAAAATAAATTCTCCGCTCAAAATAAGAAATGGGAGAAAAAAAAAAGTTAAACGAGAGAAAAAAGAGCTCAAAATGAAAGAAAAATAAAACAAATTATTTTTACAATTGTAGCCATCCGTATTATAAGATTTGTGTGACGTCGCTTCCAATGTAAACAAAGAAGTGCGGAGCGTCAGGATAACCAGTAGTTTTTAATTAATATAAATTGAAGGTTTTAAGGCAATCTCCTATAATATATCTGTAATATAGCATTGTTCCCTTTTTTTAGGCGAACCACGCTGATAATTAATGTAAATGGGCGCTTTTTTATACAAGGTCATTGTGCGGAGCGGAGGGAGTCAACTCCATATTACTAAGAAATTCGTTCATTTTTTATCTCATAATTTAGGACGTCACTACTAACGATATTTTTTATTAAATTAAAATAGAAAAAAAGCTGAGACGAATTCTTTTTCAATCTCACAACGCTGATAACATTATTTTTATTAATAACAATAATAATAATAATAATAATAATAATAACAATAACAATAATAATAATAATAATAATAATAATAATAATAATAATAATAATAATAATAATAATAATAATAACACCACCAACATCTAGGTTTTAACATTACAAATAATGAAAATGCGACAATAGTTGTAGAGAAATTGTAAACAAAGTCGATAATATTAATAAAACAAAATGTAGTTTTTACGCGACTATTAAGAGAATCGTTTTTGTTTTCATGTCACAGGGTTTTTTTTTTATTACATTACAAAAAATGAAAATGCAACATTGCAACAATAATTGCAGAGAAATTATTTTTTCAGGTCCTAATTTAGAATGCTAAAACCAACGATATTTTCATTAAGTCAAAACATTAAACAGCGTTTTTTTTTAAATCTAACAAAGTTGATAACATTAATAATACAAAACTTAGTCTTTATGCGACTATTAAGAGAATCGTTTTTGTTTTCATATCACAATTTACGACGCTAAAACCAACGATATTTTCTTTTGATGAAAACATTTGAAAAGGAAAGTTGCGGCAACTTTTTTTTCAACTACATTTTTATTAAAACATAAATATTATTGTGAGGTTCTATAAAAAATTAATCTTTAAGCTTAAAACCAAAAGAATGAAAATGCAACAATAATTGTAGAGGAATTATTTTTTTCATCTCATAATTTAGGATGCTAAAACCAACGATATTTTTATTAAGTCAAAACAGTAAAAAAAAATAACTGCAGCATTTTTTTATGTAACAAAGTTGATAACCTTAATAATATAAAACGTAGTCTTTATGCGACTATTAAGAGAATCGTTTTTGTTTTCATATCACAATTTACGACGCTAAAACCAACGAGATTTTCTTTTGATGAAAACATTTGAAAAAGAAAGTTGCGGCACTTTTTTCTTTTTCTTTTTTTCTTTTTTTTTTTTTTCGATTACATTTTTATTAAAACGTAAATATTATGGTGAATTTCTATAAAAAAAAATAGTCTTTAAGTTTAAAACCCAAAGCATGAAAACATTACAAAAAAAATAGATTTTTTCCTACTTCGTTTTTCTTTTTCAAATTTTTTTACAACTTTTTAAAATTAATTAATAAATGGTACGGGAAGATTTGTTACAAAAAAAAAAGTCGCCTCAACTTTAAAAAAAGTTGTTTGTTAAAATCACAATTTCCTCTTCAGCTATCGTTGCATTTTCCTTTATTTTCACAACAAATCTTACCAGACATTTATTTGTTAATTTAAAAAAGTAGTAAAAAATGTTTTGTAATGTTTTCATTCTTTGGGTTTTAAGCTTAAAGACTATTTTTTTATAGAACCTCACAATAATAGGGTTTGTATTACTGTACACATAGATTCGAAAAAGTTGTCACAAAACAAATATATAACAAATAAACGTTATCAAAAGCAAGATAAGTTACTTTTCTACCTAACTGGATATGTTTTTAGTGTTTTTATTTAATGTAACATGTTTATTCAGCTCGAAAAACATACAGTGCTGACCGATGTATTGGAAAGTTAAAGATGGCACCTACGGTATGTTTGGGAAAAGAAGTTAAAAATGAAAACTATGCAAAATATTGTTGGAAACTCGCACAATATATGTTACCATGACATAAGATGACATATATTCGCTGGCTTTTTAATAGTATTTTGCCTAGTTTTCTAGTTTTTTTTTTAAATTTTTAACTCCTTTTCCCAAACTTACCGTGTCAAAGTTTTTTTTTGTTTTTTTTTACACAGTGATCACCACTTATCAAGGCCCGGAAGCCACTCAGGGATAAGGGTTATTGCAAGTACATTACGTTAGTGTGGAGATTTGATGAAGTGTTTACTTAAGGGGGCGGTTCATTAGGAATTTGTTAACGTTGGACTTGGAGACATCCAAGTTGTAATCCGGTGGGAAGCAGGCAGACGGAACATAGTTCCACAGGGGTGCAGTTCTAAGAAAGAAGCTTTGTTCATGGAATCCACGTTTTGATTTAGGCACAGATAAAGAGTGGGGGAAATTTTTCACAGTGGATTCAGCTAGACGGGTGTTTTTCGTGAAAGATTGGCGAGGGGGACCAGTGATTGAAGTTCAGACGAGCACCTGCCATGGAAATAACGATAAAACAAGGATAGGCTCGCAACGTCTCTTCTGTGGGAGAGAGGTTGCAGGGTAGAGAAAAAGGCATCCCCCAAATCGTGATGTTTGGGAAAAGAAGTTAAAAATAAAAACTATGCAAAATATTGTTGGAAACTCGCTTAATATATGTTACCATGACATAAGATGACATATATTTGGTGGCTTTTTAATAGTATTTTGCCTAGTTTTCTAGTTTTTTTTTTTTTAAATTTAACTCCTTTTCCCAAACTTACCGTGTCAAAGGTTGAAAAAAAATCGTTGCAGCTTTTTTTTTTTTTTTAATGTTTAGACTTAAAAAAAATATCCTTAGTAGTAGCGTCCTAAATTATGAGATGAAAAAAATGAACGAATTTCTTAGTGAAATGGAGTTGTCTCCCTCTGTACAATTACCTTGTATAAAAAAGCGCTCATATTAATATCGTTTATTATTTTTAATGTAATAAGAAAAAAAATACCAACTGCTTGAAGCATTTCTGTTAATTTGCTAATGCTCTTTCAAAAACAAATCAAAATAATTTTTTATGTGCACATATTTTATTCACTTGATTTATGTATAAAGATTTTTCTAACAATAAACTTTATTTAATTTAATCTTTAGAAAAAATCTAATATATCTTGTGGTTGCGATAATATAAGGATAATCAAGAAACTGTATTCCGTGAAGGAAATAAAGAGATGACTATGTACTGTAGTTGTATATCAACGAAGGAAAGTTCATTAACGTATTTACGGAGAGACAATGTGTAGTGTTTATCGTGTTCAAGATCAGGGAGGATCTCTCTTCTTGCGTATCCGGTGACCAATGTTTGCAATCAAAGGGACATAACTCCCAGAAGAGTTACCCCCCCCCCTGAAACAATATATATAAGGTAAATAAAAGAGCGTTCGAACAAGTCACACAGCGATCAGTAAATTGTAAAGTATTGATTTGTGTCCTTTTTTTATTCTCTAACATATTCACACCCGGGAGCCGGTGCATCATTTTACAACATTAAACTCCTTATCTATCAAAGACACGTAATGCATGGGAGGATGGCACGCATAACCCATGACAAATAAAGCCTCTCTTGAGCTGGGGGGGGGGAGGCAGGTCAGTACTTTTTGACGGACCGTCTTTTTAAAAATCTACCAAAAATCAGGTAATTATCCGATCAATACGAAATTTTCAGCAATTATTAGGAGAAGAATGAACTTTATAACAGTGTACTTATTTTTCATAAACGATATTTATATATATATATTTTTTGCTTACAACCCCCCCTTGTTTTGAAGTGGGAACAAATATGCTTAAAATAATCATCTGAAACTGAACAAAACATATTGTGTTGTTGTAAGGGACAGAATTATGGATTAAAAAAAAATTGTTTGCATACCTTATTTTGACGTCTGAATATCAGAACTTAACTTCGATTGTGTTTAATTATCCCGCTTTTGAGTTTTGAAGTGTGAAATTCGGTGAATATGTATAGTAAAATAATTAATTTAAGTTAAGCAAAACAAAAAAAAAAAATTTTAGTATTTATACGAAAAAAGCCATTTTAAAATTTTTGATAAATAAATTAACAATTTTTTTTAGCGAGCCGAATAATGCATGCCCATTATTAAACAGGCATGCTTTGAATAATCGATACAAAAAAAAATTCGATAAATGTTGTGCCCTTTGTGTTAAAAATAGCATCATTTTTTTTCGATCTCGTTTGAAAACGTTTGCCGCCTTTCGACTACGGTGGACCAAACGCGCTGAAATAATTTTTTTTTATTCTGCTTTAAATTGCTCCCCCCCCTATTTTGGGGAGTCTGGCCCCCACACACATACACATTAAAAACCAAACTCATACAAATGGTCACCCATCTGGTACTGGCCAGCCTCAGCTTAATAACACATTGAAATTTTCGTCACTGAAAAATAAGTTTTTTTGGCCTGTTTAGTCTTCCATAGTCGATCTCGACTCTACATGAAAATATCTGGTTACCTATATGAATAAGTGGAATTATTTGAAATTCAGGTACTTATATTATAATATTTTTGCATATTCTCTTAGAAAATCATCATAAATCTTAGTTAGACAATAAATAAATAAATAAATTATTTCAAAAACCTTTTTTTTTAAAATATTTAAGTACGTTTTTTGTGCAAGACAAAAAATGTCAATTGTTAACTTTTTGGGAAAATTTAACATTTAAAATTTAATTAAAAATAGTAGAAAAAGTTTTACATTATTCTGTTTTCTATATGATAAAATTCAGGGTTTTATCTTTCTGGAAAAAAAAAGTTACTCAGAAATAATAGATTTTAATAAATGTAATTTAGTTTTAAAAAACAACAACAACTTGATTTTGCGGCCATTTTTGGCGGTGCCGAAGCTACAATGATGATAACGCAAAACATGGTTGAAATGAGCAGACAAATTAGAAACAGGTACTACACTTTCATTATTGTTCATTTAATGCTGATTTTTTTTGTGAAACAGCAGATTATTAAACAGGTTTAAGTCTGGAATAATGAGTGAAGGTCATCGTAAGTTTAACCGAATCAAGTTTGATAACAATAAGTTGCAAATCACATTACGTAATCATGACGTCATAGTTTAATTTCTTGGACCAAATCTATTTTTGTCATTTGACTGACTTCACTGTTTGTGCAATTCCTTCCTCTTATTGGATATGTTTATGTGAAATATTTAGTTTTACAATTTTTAATATCAACATTATTTCGATTATTATTCGGAATACTGTTATCATTTTGGACGTTAACAGTAATTCGACTAATCCAAATAATAATTAAATGTTATATTTAAGAAAATAAACCTGATTTTTAAAGCTTCATATTTTTTTTAATGAATTGAATACGAAATATAAATTTACAATAGAAATACCCCAAAACGTTTAAGAATTGCAAAATCTAAACTTTATAGGAAAACAATTCGGACATTTTACACAAGGAACGAAATAATGATTTCACCGTGTTATTACGATGACCTTAAGTTCTTTGTTCTTTAGCAGTTAGTTTTCTCTTTAAATAATTTTACGTTTAAATCGTGTATTTTAACTTTTAATTTTGATTCTTTCATATTTTCATATATTTTATTTCTTAATGAATTGGACACACAAAACAAAAGTTGTATCAATTTACTAAAGAAATCATAACAAACAAAGTTTCTGTTTTGAACACAATAGAAAAAAAAAAAAACGACAATTTTCTCGTATTTAATTCCCTGAATGAAAGGTAAGTTTCTTTTTTTTTAATATCATTTAACAACTTACAAATACTTTTAAATATTAAAATAATTTATTTTATTATTGCAATCCAATATAAAAGGTAAGTTATTTTTACGACTTTAAAACATCCGTTTGAATAACTTTTAGAAATAATCTGAAACAGAAAAGCAGTTTATTTTTTGCACCTCAAATTTTTTTTAATAAATACGAAATATAAATTTACAATAGAAATACCCCAAAAGGTTTAAGAATTCACAAATATAATCTAAACTTTATAGGAAAACAATTCGGACATTTTTACACAAAATCTTAAAAATTAAAAATGGTTTATTTTTTTTTGCAATCCAATAAAAATATTGATTCTGCCATGCTTTATAACAAACTTGAATGAAAATATATGAATCTCCGGTACTTGTACAGTTTAATCAGACATTAAAAAATTAAAATATTGAAAAGAAGGTTATACTGTACGTATCCGTTTTGGACTGAAGATCTCCGAAAAAAAAAATTCACTTAATTTGATCGAGTAGTTTTTATTTTTATTTTTTTTTTTTACTGCGGAAAAAAACGTTTTTATGAAAGCGCGTTGAAGTCAGCCATTGTGAAATTTATTGAACACGCCACGGGGAGATAACTCTAGTTAAAGCACTGACATCCCCCACCCCATTTTTACTACTAGCTTTTCTTCCTAAACATCGAACCGTTTAGTCGGTATCAGAACAAATTGGTTTTTCCCCCTGTAATATATATATATATATATATATATATATATATATATATATATATATATATATATATATATATATATATAATAAAAACATTGCTTGATGAAATTAAGTTAATTTTTTATTTATTTATTTTTTTATTTATTTATTTATTTTTTATTTATTTGTTTTTTTGTTTGTTTTTGTTTGTTTTTTAAAAAAAAAATTGTTTTTTTATTTATTTGTTTTTTTTTGTTTTTTGTTTTTTTTTTAATTTATTTTTTTTGTTTGTTTTTTTGGAGCGAGAGACTAGTAGCCGATGCACCAGCCCAAATATGACAGCAATACTCCATACATGGGCGAATGGTTGCCTTATAGAGGTACAGGATACTTTCGGGTGTTAGTAGTTTTCTAGCACGGTAGAGAGAGCCCACCTTCCTTGAAGCGGCCCTGGCAATGCCCTCGATGTAATTGTTCCAACTCATGTTTCCTGTGATTTAACATTGAACCAAATAATCTACTTGTCTGAAAAAGTGATGGACGACATTTATCTGTAAAGAAAATGTTTATGGCAATGTTTATCTTTTTATGCTTGAGGTAGCCATTACGTTCGACACATTTGATTGGATAACTTAAGTATAATAAGTCACATGATCGGACTGAAGGTGTGGTTAATCATTCCGAAGTTGTGATTAGTGGAAATTAAATGTTTTCTAACATAACCAGACCGACAAGGTTATACTTTTTGTGTTACCTACGGCACAAGTCACAACAATCCCTTGTGGCAGACCTAAGATAACCGACACTCTACAGTTGAAAAATACCACATAATTCTAATAAAAAAATTGGAATCTTGTCAACATTCAGATGACATTCTAAGTCCCATCATGTTCCTTCCTGTTCTTCAGAACTCAACTGCCGCCATCTTGACTGCCGGCCTTATATTCCCTCATTCCAGTGTCTAACCTTATTGATATGCAAATCACATCAAACCACATGTCCCTCTGATCCTTAAAGATCACCTCATAAACCTACAACCATGCTACTTTTACTTCCTAGCCCACTCATATCGTTACTTTCACTTCACTCAAATATTCCCGCTAGTCTTGCTTCCTAGCCAACTAAGATATCCCTGCTAGTCTTGCTTCCAAGCCCACTCAAATATCGCGGCTAATCTAGCTTCCTAGTCTACTCAGATATCCCTGCTAGTCTCGCTTCCTAACTCACTCAGATATTCCTGCTAGTCTTGCTTCCTAGGCAACTAAGATATCCCTGCTAGTAACGCTTCCTAGTCCAATCAGAAATCCCTGTTTTAATTACTTCATTTAAGAGCGACAATTCTTTTAGCAAATGCAACCAAATAAAAAATTCTCTCTAGTCTGACAAATAATCACAAGTCCGAGCTTTGAATGCATTTTTCATTTCTGAATAGCATCATTTTTTTTCCAAAGTTCAACTGTTGAATACGTATATAAAATCCACAGCATAACAAATTTTTACTTTGACTTTAAAATTTGTATTTAACATTAAACCGAATAATTTTAAAAATACGTTTGTTATATGATGACAACAAAAAAACCCAATGAATTTTTACTTTGACTTTTAAATGTGCATTTAAGATTAAACCGAATATTTTTTAGATATGGTTGTTGTATGATGACAACAAAAAATCCAATGAATTTTTACTTTGACTTTAAAATTTGTATTTTACATTCAACCGAATAATTTTTTAAATACGTTGTATGATGACAATAAAATATCCAACGAATTTTCACTTTGACTTTTAAATGTTCATTTAACATTCAACCAAATAATTTTTTTAATACGTTTGTTGTATGATGACAATAAACAATCCAACGATTTTTCACTTTGAATTTAAAATTCTTTATTAATTTGTTAGATGAATGTACAGAAAAATTAACATGAAGACTAATTCCCAACAACGTTTGTTTATTAATTTTTTAGGTGAAAGTACAGAATAGTTAACAACATGTAGACTCTAATCTCCCAAAACATAAAAAACGTATCTTTTGTTTATTAATTTGTTAGGTGAAAGTACAGAATAGTTATCAACATGTAGACTCTAATCTCCCAAGAACGTAACAAACGTTTTGTTTATTAAAAATTATTGTAAAAAGCTGCAACCGATATGCTGCTCTTATACCACTATCAGCCGGTCACTGAGGTGTATGACTGACAGACATGTTATATTAAATGTCTTTAAGTGGTCTCGGGAAGACGTAAAGATGGGCCAGTCATTAGGGTCTTTGTATCAAGAAAATCATACCTGATATATTGAATGTGCTGTGTTGCTCCTTCTTCTCCCAGGAAACGTCTTGACCTCTTCACCCTTGGTGATGTTCTGACTGGAATTTTCTTTCTTCATTTTCCGGGCCGCTTGGTTGTTTCAATGAAGGCATTTATGAAGGCATTCATGGCAGACACAAGAAAAGCGACACAATTGTAACATATATAGAGCATAACTATTTTATTTTACAAAATATATTTTACAAAAACTTTTACGATTAAAAACTGGACAATAGGTTTTTCAAAGCTTACCAACATAACTAGTATTGAGGGAGGGGGTTCTCCCCCCCCATTTTTGGAGAAAAAGAATATGCGTCTTCACTTTATGGTTGTCATGCAGGAAAGCGACAGAAAGATAGCAAGGGAATTATGGGAAGGAATTTCTTTGTATCTATATACATATCAATATCTCTCTCTCTCTCTCTCTATATATATATATATATATATATATCAATATATATGTATATCAATATATATATATATATATATATATATGTATATCAATATATATATATATATATATATATATGTATATAAATATATATATATATATATATATATATCAATATATATATCAATATGTATATGTATATCAACATATATATGTATATCAATATATATATCAGTATCTCTCTCTCTCTCTCTAAATATATATATATATATATATATATATATATATATATATATATATAGTTTCTTATGTTTTCACTATGATGAATATTATAAAATTCTAGGTGTAACTCTTTATAAAGTATATGTTAAAAAACACCTGTATCGACTCTTTCTGTGTCAAATTATAAAACATGCGATTATTTTCTTCTGTGTATCATATTAAGGTTTGAGTAAACAAGATTTGATAAAAAAAACAATATATAAACGATGATAGTAAAATATTGAAATTCATTTATTTCTTTTATTTACAGATGTTCCTGTTTGATGATTGTTATAGAAAATTATTGATATGAACAACAACACATATATGTATGCGAATATGTATATATATCATTATATATTATTACATTTTCATTGATCAGTATGTTTTACTATAGAAAATTATTGATATAAAAGACAACACATATATGTATGCGAATACTACTATTCAAAATAATTATTGGAAATAGTGTAGAAAATCACACACACCTTGAAGATAATATTCACATATGCGGTATATGCGCTTAATGTTCAAACGAATTAAAAGGTATAAACAAGATAATCACAAATCACAGAAAAGTATGCGGTTTTTGAAAAGACAAGATTGTACAATATTCGATTCCATTAAATAGCTTTTCCACAGGTAAAAATTTTTTTTATTCTTGTGAAGGAGAATATTTTCGAAATAATGCTGAAGTGAAATTCTGTAATATTCATAACAGAATACATAATATTGAACCGGGATAAAGTTTAGTAAAACATGCAAGTACACAGTAAGAAAAGGCCACATTCTTGTGAAGTGTGTGAATATTCTTTTTCTGGAAAATATTCTTTAATAAGACATATGAGAATTCACACTGGGAAGAAACCACATTCTTGTGAACTGTGTGGCTATGCTTGTTCTTTAAAATCATATTTAGTGGCTCTGGAAAATATTCTTTAATAAGACGTATAAGAACTCACAGTGGGGAGAAACAATATTCTTGTGAAGTGTGGAGATATTTTTTCTCGAAAATCGTCCTTAATGATACATATCAGAACTCTCACTGGAAAAAAAGCCACATTCTTGTGAGGTGTGTGGGTATTCTTGTTCTCAAAAATATTCTTTAGTGAAAAATATGAGAACTCACACTGGCAAAAAACACATACTTGTGAAGTGTGTGGATATTCTTGTTCTAGAAAATCCGATTTAGTGACACATATGAGAACTCACACTGGGGAAAGGCCACATTCTTGTGAAGTGTGTGGCTATTCTTTTTCTAGAAAATCAGATTTATTGACACATATGAGAACTCACACTGGAGAAAAACCACATTCTTGTGAAGTGTGTGGCTATTCTTGTTCTCAAAAATCACATTTAGTGATACATATGAGAACTCACACTGGAGAAAAACCACATTCTTGTGGAGTGTGTGGCTATGCTTGTTCTACAAATTCATATTTAGTGACACATATGAGAACTCACACTGGGGAAAAGCCACATTCTTGTGAAGTGTGTGGATATTCTTGTTCTGTAAAATCAGCATTAGTGAGACATATGAGAACTCACACTGGCGAAAAACCACATTCTTGTGAAGTGTGTGGCTATGCTTGTTCTATAAAATCATATTTAGTGGCACATATGAGAACTCACACTGGCGAAAACCCACATTCTTGTGAAGTGTGTGGGTATTCTTGTTCTCAAAAATATTCCTTAGTGAGACATATGAGAACTCACACTGGCGAAAAACCACGTTTTAAGTGCGTTGACATTCTTGTTCTATAGAATCATCATTAGGGACATATATGAGAACTCACACTGGGGAAAACCACATTCTTGTGAAGTGTTTGGATATTCTTGTTCTGTAAAATATTCTTTAATAAGACATATGAGAATTCACACTGGGGAAAAACCATATTCTTGTAAAGTGTGTGGATATTCTTTTTCTTGAAAATCGTCCTGAATGATACATATGAGAACTCACACTGGAAAAAAGCCACATTCTTGTGAAGTCTTTGGGTATTCTTGTTCTCAAAAAATTCTTTAGTAAAACATATGAGAACTCACACTGGGGAAAAACCACATTCTTGTGAAGTGTGAGAATATTCTTTTTCTATAAAATTAGCATTAGTGACATATATACGAACTTACACTGGCGAAAAACCACATTCTTGTAAAGTGCGTGGATATTCTTGTTCTGTAAAATCAGCATAGTGACACATATGAGAACTCACACGGGAAAAAAGCCACATTCTTGTGAAGTGTGTGGATATTCTTGTTCTCAAAAATATTCTTTAGTGAGACATATATAAACTCACACTGGAGAAAACAAAAGAGAAAGGCCACATTCTTGTGAAGTGTGGATATTCTTGTTCTAGAAAATCAGATTTAGTGACATATATGAGAACTCACACTGGGGAAAAGCCACATTCTTGTGAAGTGTGTGGATATGCTTGGTCTATAAAATCATATTTAGTGGCACATATGAGAACTCACACTGACGAAAAACCACATTCTTGTGAAGTGTGTGGGTATTCTTGTCCTCAAAAATGTTCTTTAATGAAACATGAGAACTCAAACTGGTGAAAAACCACATTGTTGTGAAGCGTGTGCATATTCTTGCTTTAAAAAATCTATGTTATTTATGCATATGAGAACTCACACTACAGGACCGTAAAAATGATCTAAAAATGACATGACCTCTGAGAGAAATAAACATTATACCGGTTGTGATAGGAGCAACTGGCTTAATAAAAAAGAATCTTCAGAAATACTTAGAATCAATCCCTAGAAGACCAAGCTATAACGAAATGCAAATAGCAGCCATAAAGGTAACAGCATCTATTCTTACAAGAGCCCTCGGATAAAAATTTAAATCAGCAGAGAATCAAGTGTTAGCTCGAGGAGGGAGTCCCTTGATCTCTTAAAATTTACTGAAGTAAAATCAAAAAAGGGAAACTCCACATTCTTTTGAAGTGTGTGTGGATATTTTTGTTCTAAAAAATCAGCATTAGTAACAAATATGAGAACTCAGCAAATATTTCTGCTACAAAAATTGCTCCAAAATCGCAAAAAATATATCATCAACTTTCATTGCATGTATCTTTAAGAGTGGGCCAACAGATACCAGAAAGGACAGTTTGAAGTAAGTCTATTGTGTTACTATTTTTGATCGTACCATTAGTTGTTCTAGTTCCCCCACCCTGCTATGAACGGGATTTAATTTGTCACACACGGAGGCACTCACGAGTAAATGAGAACCACAGTTCACTTCCTATTCCCTCGACATCTTTTCCTCTGGACAGCCATGAACACATATTTTCTGCTTTGCTGTAAACGACGGGGCCACCCCCATTTCTGCCAACACTAGTTAGGATTACGTAGTTCACTGTAATAATTTTAAGAGTTTACGTAATAATTGCCCTTGATCCTTTTTGTAAAATATAGTAATATATTTGTGTATAGAAATAAAAAAATAAGTATTTCTCATATGTATTAAAATTGTGTCTTGTCGTGTTATGTCTGCCTTAATATTGAGATGGTGTGACAGCATCAAGACTCCTATCATATTGACATCATGTTTCAAGCTACCGTTTCCAGGAAATTTAATATGAGTGTAGGTCGCTCATGCTATGGACCGGCCGATAGTGTAAGTATGACCATGCAATCTTTACAGCTATGTACCTACGGTGCTATAAAACCTGACACATATATATATACACATGGTGATATATATATATATATATATATATATATATATATATATATATATATACATACACATATCGGTATGTTTTTCAGGTCAAAAAAGGGGAGTGAGCATACCTGATGGGTTCTAGAATTTTAGTGTGGCTTTCAATTTTTGTTGTAAATTCACCTAGTTTATTTGTCAGTTACATATTTTGAAATGACTACACAAGTCTATCATCTCCAGCAAAATTCTGGCGTCTGATAAATTTTTTCAGATCGAGTACTTCAAGGGCTGTTTTTTGTTAAGTTTGTTTAGGCTGATGATTTCCTTAGTGAAGATTACATTTTTTATATGCACATTTGTTGCCATTCAATGTGAAATCTTTTTCCAAATTCGTTGGAATATTGCATGGTGTTTTTGATCGTGGTTCTTCTGCTCTGATCCAAAACAAAGGATTATTTTAAAATATTTCGAGATAAGGCTTTATTTTTTGCGTATTCATCTTTTTCTGACTTTTGACTGTAAATGAGAGACCAGAAAAGATCACAAAAATTAAATTTCAAAGATTATAAATTCCAACCTTGATCGCCCTTCGGGGATAATGGCGCAATGGATAAAGGCAGTTAATTTCTACGATTCCGAGTCAGCTTTGCCTGAAGATATCGGTTTCAGTCATACTCAAGAAAGCCAGAGGATTAATGAACAAACAACAGCTATGGAAATTAGGAATTACTGTGGATTCATTTAGAGAATTTCCGGTCGCGCTTCATCAGGATGAGTTGATCAAAACAACAATGACATGAAAACAAAAGTGTGTAAAAAATTAATGAAATGAGGATTAATAAGAAAACTACAACTTAATCACCTGAAAGAGGATGAGTTTTGAAGTGACTCGTAAACTACACAAGTCGATCATACCCAGCAAGGTTCTGATTTCTTATAGATTTTTCAGGTCGGGTAATCCAACGACTGATTTTTGTTAAGTTTGTGATTTGCTGATGATTTCCTTAGCGAAGATTTGTCGGATGAAATCGAATGACATTTTGTTATATGCACATTTGTTGCCATTCAATGTGAGATCTTTTTCGTAAATTCGTTGGAATATTGCATGGAGTTTTCTGCTCTGATTTAAAACGAAGGATTATTTTATATTTCGAGATAAGAATTTATATTTTGCGTAATTATTTTTTGCGAATTTTTTTGTCTGAAAATGGAAGACCAGAAAAGATCACAAAAATTAAATTTAAAAGATTATAAATTCCAAGTTCTATAATTTCAGTGTGACTTTCAATTTTTGTTGTTAATTCACCTAGTTCATTTGTAGAGTTGCATAGTTTGAAATGACTCGTGCACCAGACAAGTCAATCATCCCCAGTAAGGTTCCTTAGAAGGCCAGAGGAGTAGTAGGCCGAAACATGGTAAAAAATCAACTATGGAAAGCAGGAATTACTGTGGATAGAGTTACAAAATTCATAATTCATATCCGGTCGCGCTTAATCACCTGAAAAAAGGCCAGAGGATTATTCGGCCGAAACAAACCCTATGCACATGATAACACAAGTCTGTAAAAAATAAATTATCAAACTTCATCGGAAATGATTCAAAAATATAATTTTTTTCTTCGTTTAAATCTTTTTTTTTCCATTTGACTGACTTCACTGTTTTGTAGAATTCCTTCCTCTTATTTGAGTTGTTTATTGGATTTGAAATTTTTTTATATGAAAATTATTTGAATTATTTTGACTACTGTTTGAAATGAACTACAACAATGAATTAACAACAAAAATTGAAAGTCACACTGAAATTATAGAACTTGGAATGCCCTCAAAATAGTGTGAGGGGAGGAAGAAAAATAGAACATAATACATTCTCATTTAAGGGGCAGGTAACTCTTTTGGGAGTTATGTCCCTTTGGTTGCAACATTACATCATTCTTATCTTGGATGTTTACATTAGTTCAACTAATCCAAATAATTATGAAATGTTCAGTCTTAAAAAATAAACCTGATTTTCTATCTCCATATATTTTATTTATTAATGAATTGAACACACATAAGAGAATTTTTCTTAATAAATCGTAACAAGACATTGACAAATGTAATCTAAACCTGATAGGAAAAAAGCAAGATTGGAGATTAGGTGGCAAAATACTCTTGATTTCTATATCACATAAAAGGAACGAAACTCTGTTATCACCGTTATGTTACTTTGCCAAGAATATATAAATAATGGCATCGGTATTTCGGAAGTTTACGATTTTAAATAAGCAGAACTTCTTTTTTTTCAAAATTAGACATGAAAACAACTTTTGTTTAAAAAAAAAGAATAAATACTTTATTTATTTTAAACAATATATATACAGAACTATTTTTTTAATTTTAAACTATTTTAAAAGAATAAAAACTTTTTTATTTTTTTTAAACAAAATTTTTTAAAATTTTAAACAATATGAATAGAATTTTTATAATTCTAGAAATAGAAACTTTTTTTTAAAAAAATGTTTTACAATATAAATAGAACTTTTATCATTTTAAACGGTAGTACTTTTAGCAGATTTGCGGTTTAGTTGTGCAAATAACATGTAATCACTAGCAGAAGGCATATATGTGCAGAGTCTTACATAGGTGTATGTGTATTTTGATGCTGTGTCTAAGTAGGTGGATGTGAGGCTCGTGTGTTGTTGTGTTCAGAAAGCCTCTTTTTGCTCTGACAAGAGAGCCAGTTTCTCTTCTACCACTAACATCTAGAGTGAAAAGTTTATAAGTACGTGAAAGCACGCGATAAGGGCCAGTAAAAAGTAAATTTGGAGGGGCTTCCACGGCGTCCTTTCTGAGAAAAACGTGAGACGAAAATGAGATAGATTTTGGGACCTTCACCTTTTCTGGTAACAGAGATATACCGTCTGGGCTGATAATGTGGCCCAGGAAAACTAGTGACAAAGCACCAAAAACATATTTACCAGAGTTAACCCTCACGTGGTATTGCTGAGACCATTCGAACAGTAGGTGGGGGTGAATAACATGTTCCTTGGGTGAGGCACTTACCACGAGAATGTGGTCTATAAGTTATAGATGAAGCCCAAGTCACGCACTACTTCATCCATGAAGCGCTGAAAGGTACTAGCAACGTTTTGCAAGCTGAAAGCATAGATAAAAATTCAAACGCTCCGAATGGATTTGTTACCGCAGTCTTCGGTATGTCAGCCGGATTAACTAAATTCTGATGGTAAGCCTCAACTAAATCTAGTTTGGAGAAAGTCTCACACCAGATATTGAAAGTTCCGCATTCGTATCTATCAACCAATGTCTGCGCATATCCACTATCAAGTTAAAGTGGTACAGGAAGTCCGTGCCTATTATGGGGTAGGGTGAATCCACTATAGTAAAAAACCCATGTAAAGTCTCTCTGTAATTCCAAGTACAGAGAACGAGAAATTTGACTGTACATGGAAATGGCTGGAGTGATTTACCGCTTGCAGTGTGATGGGCAACTACTCGGTAAGGAATTTCAGTGGCCAGATACTGCAAGCAGCTCCGATATAAACTAAGCAACGTGCTTGGGATGTGAAGTCTGTTATAAAGTAGGCACGGTTGTTTAAATTTTGTGGTAAGTTCAAAAGGTTGCGTGTTCATATATCATAGACTGAACAAGGGGCATATTATTCCTAACTGCAGCATATACAAAGGGGAATCTCATGGACTTAACAAGGAGCATATTATTCCTAACTGCAGCATATGCAAAGGGGAAGCTCATGCACTGAACAAGGGGCATATTATTCCTAACTGCAGCATATACAAAGGGGAAACCCATGGACTGAACAAGGGGCATATTATTCCTAACTGCAGCATATAAAAAGGGGAAGCCCATGGACTGAACAAGGGGCATATTATTCCTAACTGCAGCATATATCAAGGGGAAGCCCATGGACTGAACAAGGGCATATTATTCCAAACTACAGCGTATACAAAGGGGAAGCCCATGGACTGAACAAGGGCATATTATTCCTAACTGCAGCATATGCAAAGGAGAAGCCCATGGGCTGAACAAGGGCATATTATTCCAAACTGCAGCATATGGATGAATTCTGCCTTCGCTGCAACCTGTACATGGAAATGGGTGGAGTGATTTACCGCTTGCAGTGTGATGGGCAACTACTCGGTATGGAATTTCAGTGGCCAGATACTGCAAGCACCTCCGCTATAAACTAATCAACGTGCTTGGGATGTGAAGTCTGTGATAAAGTAGGCACGGTTGTTTGAATTTTGTGGTAAGTTCAGAAGGTTGCATGTTCATATCATGTTCGGGTCACCATTTTTAGGAAAGGTAATTGTTTTAATTCCTAATAAAATATGTTTAAAGAACACAACACAAAAGAAGAACACACTTCTTTTTAACAATAACAACGAAGAATATTTTATTTGTAGTAGGAATTGGAAGGTAAGACTGCAAAAAAGGAAGAAGGAAAAGAAAGTTCTTTTGTGGTTGTCGTCGGTCAGTCAGTATTGTGTCATCGCCAGCTAATAGCAGTTGTCTCCAGTGGAGGCTATCAATGCTAGAGCAAGATGTCCGGTTGACAAGGGGAACAAGAGAGGATAGGTGTTGCTAGGTTGAAGGTCAGGTTCCGACTGAATGACGTCCCCTCAAGACTTTTTAGGGAGCAGATGAGTCAATGTGCGCTGTTAGCTAATAGGTCAGCCTGTGGCCGAAGAACTCAGAGAGGGAGGGGGGCATTGATTCACCAGAGAAAATTGTTCTGTGTAACTGCTACAGACTACTGTTCTCATCCTGGATGCTGACAGTAGTTTGACTAATCCAATTAATAATAAAATATTCTGTCTTAAAAAATAAATATGATTTTTATATCTTCATATATTTTGTATATTTTAATAAAATAAAGATGCAAAGAAGAAGTTTACTAAAGAAATAAAAATAGAAAATAGTCTTACAATACATGATAAACCTGATTCTTATATTTTCAGATATTTTATTTTTAATGAATAAGCCACAGAATAGATAAATTTATTAAGAAATCCTCCTAAGCTTTAATCCAAACATGATATGGAAACAAATTCGACACACGTAACTAATGAATGGACACTTTTACACGAGGAACGAAATAATAATTACACCGTGTTATTACGATGAACTAAATTCATTGTTCTTTAGCAGTTGATTTTCTCTTTAAATAATTTCACGATTTTTAATGTGAGGATTATTTGAATTATTTGGACTACTGTTCTCATCTTGAATGTTGACTGTAATTTGACTAATCCAAATAATAATGAAATGCTCTGTCTTAAAAATAAATCTGATTTTTATATCTTCATGTCTTGTGTATATTTTAATTAAATAAAGGGTTCTTGTGCAGTTCAGGCAAGACATTAAAAAATGAAAATATCGACAGAAAGTTATATTGTACGTATCTGTTTTGGACTGAAGATCTAAAAAAAAAATGTCACTTAATTTGATGGAGTAGTTTTTTTTTTTTTTTTACAGAGGAAAAACACGTTTTTATGAAGGCGCGTTGAAGTCAGCCATTGCGAAATTTGTTAAACACGCCGACACTCCCTCCCCATCTTTATTACTAGGTATTCTTCCTAAAAATCGAACCTTTTGCTCAGTATCACAACAAATTGTTTTTTTCGTTGTAAAATAAAAACTACTTGTTGAAATTAAGTGAATTTTTTTCAGAGAACTTCAGACTATAACGAGTACGTACAATATAACCTTTTTTCAATATTTTCATTTTTTTAATGCCTTTGACTAAACTGTATAAGCGCCAAATAAATATACAAAGAATAAGTTTTACTAAAGGAATAAAAAAATAAAATAGAAAGAGAAATTTAATAAAGAAATCACAGCAAACATGTTTAGGTAGTGGAGTTAATTAGGCACCGCCAAAACGGGGGGGGGCAGGAAAGTACTTTTTGACGGACCGTCTTTTTAAAGATCTACCAAAAATCAGGTAATTATCCGATCAATACGAAATTTTCAGCGATTATTAAGAGAAGAATGAACTTTATAACAGTGTACTTATTTTTCATAAACTATATTTATATATATATATATTTTGCTTACAACCCCCTTGTTTTGAAGTAGGAACAAATATGCTTAAAATAATCATCTGAAACAGAACACAACATATTGTGTTGTTGTAAGGGACAGAATTATAGATTTAAAAAAAAATTGTTTGCATACCTTATTTTGACGTCTGAATATCAGAACTTCGATTGTGTTTAATTATCCCGCTTTTGAGTTTTGAAGTATGAAATTCGGTGAATATGTTAAGTAAAATAATTAATTTAAGTTAAGCAAAACAACAAATTTTTTTTTTAATATTTATACGAAAAAAGCCATTTTAAAATCTTTGATAAATAAATTAACAATTTTTTTTTAGCGAGCCGAATAATGCATAACCATTATTAAACAGGGCATGCTTTGAAGAATCGATACAAAAAAAAAAAATTCGATAAATATTGTGCCCTTTGTGTTAAAAATAGCATCATTTTTTTCGATCCCGTTTGAAAACGTTTGCCGCCTTTCGACTACGCGCTGAAATAATTTTTTTTTTATTCTGCTTTAAATTGCCTCCACCCCCATTTTGGGGAGCGTGGCCCCCACACACATACACATTAAAAACCAAACTCATACAAATGGTCACCCATCTGGTACTGGCCAGCCTCAGCTTAATAATACATTGGAAAATAAGTTTTTTTTGGCCTGTTTGGTCTTCCATAGTTTGCTTCTTATCAAACGCAAACATAAACAGTGTCGATCTAGACTCTAGATTGACGCGAAATAACGGGTTACCTATATGAATAAGTGGAATTATTTGAAATCCAGGTACTTATATTATAATATTTTTGCATATTCTCTTAGAAAATCATCCTAAATCTTAGTTAGACAATAAATAAATAAATAAATTAATTATTTCAAAACCTTTTTTTTTCTTTTTTTTAAATATTTATGTACGTTTTTTGTGCAAGACAAAAAATGTCATTTGTTAACTTTTTGGGAAAATTTAACATTTAAAATTTAATTAAAAATAGTAGAAAAAGTTTTACATTATTCTGTTTTCTATATGATAAAATTCAGGGTTTTATCTTTCTGGAAAAAAAGTTACTCAGAAATAATAGATTTTAATAAATGTAATTTCGTTTTAAAAAACAACAACAACTTAATTTTGCGGCTATTTTTTGGCGGTGCCTAATAAAATAAATATTTCAACACAAGCTACTGAATAAACGAACAAACGACTTCGTAAAACTTGCAAGGAAAAGGTTTATTGAAGTAAGGCGAAGTTATATTAGGATATAGCTGAGCTGCCATTGCCCGGTAGTTATTACCAAGTGGGGACAGTCGATACCGATGTGGGCAGAGAGAGAGAGAGAGAGAGAGAGAGAGAGAGAGAGAGAGAGAGAGAGAGAGAGAGAGAGAGAGAGAGAGAGAGAGAGAGAGAGAGAGAGATCAGCTCGGGACGGAAGCAGTTATAGTTCCTTAAGGGGGTAAGGAAGATCCCTGCGCTATGCCTCTGATTGGTCAGTATGTGTCATATCACACAAGAAAAGAGTTACACATGAATTATTGACAAGTTTTAATCTGAACTTGATTGCAAAACATTTTATAGCAAAACATTTCGAACGTTTAATTAATTAACAGCCATTTTTACACAAGGAACAAAATAATGATTTCACCGTGTTATTACGATGACCTTAAGTTGTTTGTTTTTTAGCAGTTTATTTTCTATTTAAATAATTTCACGTTTAAATCGTGTTTTTTTCATCTTTTAATTTTGATTCTTTTATATTTTCATATATTTAATTCCTTAATGAATTGGACACACGAAACAAAAGTTGTTTCAATTTACTAAAGAAATCCTAAAAAAACAAAACAAATTTTCTGTTTTGAACACAAAAGAAAAAAAAAACGTTTACTTTTCGTATTGAATTTCTGAAATGAAAGGTAAGTTATTTTCTTCTTTTTTTTTTTTGTCTACAATTTCAACAAATGCATCCAATAACTTTTTAAATAATGTTAAACATTAAAATAAGTTTTTTTTTTATTATTGCAATCCAATAAACCTATGGATTCTGCTTTTAACAAACGTGAATAAAAAAAAGTATGAATCTCCAATCAATAAAAATCTCCGAAGAAAATATTATTCAATCTGACATTAAGCTTTTTTTTTAAAATCAGAAAATTGTTTATTTTTAGTAAAACTTATGTGATTTCTTAGAAAATAATAATGTTTATCATAAACACGATAATTTAATTCAAATATGGTTGAATTGTTAGACAACTTAGCACAAAAACTGTTTTTAATTGTTTTGAATTTTTTTAAAACTCTGAATACGCTTATTTAGTATGTCGCTAGAGGTTTTCGTTTAATTTTTAATATTTTATATAATATTTTGGATTTAAGAATACGATCATATTATTCTATAAAGTTTACATAAAATGATCACCTATTTAGTGGCCATCACTTCAAAATTCTAAATCTACTTTTATTGGATAATAAGCTTCAATGACCTTAAAAATATCCGAAAAGAAAATTTTAAAATATAATTATTATTTAAGATTTTAGAGTAAGGTATCACTTTGATATAAAAATTTATCGTAAAATGATCACCCATTTAATGACCAGTTAACGGTCAACAAAACATGTAATTGTTCAAAGATTCATATTTTTGTGACAGAGGAGAATTGACTTTTGCTTTCTTAAGTTTTTTTAATGTACCAATTTAATAAACAAAACATACCATAAAATATCATTCTGTATTTTCATGTACCAATTTAATAAACAAAACATACCATAAAATATCATTCTGTATTTTCATGTACCAATTTAATAAACAAAACATACCATAAAATATCATTCTGTATTTTCATGTAACAATTTAATAAACAAAACATACCATAAAATATCATTCTGTATTTTCATGTAACAATTTAATAAACAAAACATACCATAAAATATCATTCTGTATTTTCATGTACCCATTTAATAAACAAAACATACCATAAAATATCATTCTCTATTTTCATGTAACAATTTAATAAACAAAACATACCATAAAATATCATTCTGTATTTTCATGTAACAATTTAATAAACAAAACATACCATAAAATATCATTCTGTATTTTCATGTAACAATTTAATAAACAAAACATATAAAATATCATTCTCTATTTTCATGTAACAATTTAATAAACAAAACATACTATAAAATATCATTCTGTATTTTCATGTTACAATTTAATAAACAAAACATACCATAAAATATCATTCTGTATTTTCATGTAACAATTTAATAAACAAAACATACCATAAAATATCATTCTGTATTTTCATGTAACAATTTAATAAACAAAACATACCATAAAATATCATTCTGTATTTTCATGTAACAATTTAATAAACAAAACATACCATAAAATATCATTCTGTATTTTCATGTAACAATTTAATAAACAAAACATACTATAAAATATCATTCTGTATTTTCATGTAACAATTTAATAAACAAAACATACCATAAAATATCATTCTGTATTTTCATGTAACAATTTAATAAACAAAACATACCATAAAATATCATTCTGTATTTTCATGTAACAATTTAATAAACAAAACATATAAAATATCATTCTCTATTTTCATGTAACAATTTAATAAACAAAACATACTATAAAATATCATTATGTATTTTCATGTAACAATTTAATAAACAAAACATACCATAAAATATCATTCTGTATTTTCATGTAACAATTTAATAAACAAAACATACTATAAAATATCATTCTGTATTTTCATGTAACAATTTAATAAACAAAACATACCATAAAATATCATTCTGTATTTTCATGTAACAATTTAATAAACAAAACATACCATAAAATATCATTCTGTATTTTCATGTAACAATTTAATAAACAAAACATATAAAATATCATTCTCTATTTTCATGTAACAATTTAATAAACAAAACATACTATAAAATATCATTATGTATTTTCATGTAACAATTTAATAAACAAAACATACCATAAAATATCATTCTGTATTTTCATGTAACAATTTAATAAACAAAACATACTATAAAATATCATTCTGTATTTTCATGTAACAATTTAATAAACAAAACATACCATAAAATATCATTTTGTATTTTCATGTAACAATTTAATAAACAAAACATACCATGAAATATCATTCTGTATTTTCATGTAACAATTTAATAAAAAAACACACCATGAAATATCATTCTGTATTTTCATGTAACAATTTAATAAACAAAATATATCATAAAATATCATTCTGTATTTTCATGTAACAATTTAATAAACAAAACATACCATAAAATATCATTAACATGACAACCTTTTGCATAAAGTGACAACGTGCCAGTTATTATCTGGCTTTCTACAAGTATTTGTTAGATTTTCGATTTATAGCTATTATCGGGACCCCAAAGTTGACCGTCTCATGCCAGCTTTTTTCCCCTTATTCTTACGTAAGCTTCAGCAGTAATTATTTTCAAATGCAATAAATTATTCAAAATAAGTTTAAACCAACAATAATAATAATAATAATAATAATAATAATAATAATAATAATAATAATAATAAAATATCCAGGCAGGTAGAGGAGTAGCTTACCTTTGTAAGTGTTTATTTGTTTATGTATTTTTTTTACCATTTTTTCGTTTTGTAAGTAAATAAACACTTTAAAATAAGTTAACAGCACAAATTTGTAAACGTTTATTTGTTATATATTTGTTTCTTTAAATCAATTTTTTGCTTTTAAGTAAATAAAGGCTTAAAAATAAATTTTAAAAACACAAAAAAAACTTATCCAGATTTGTAAATGTGCAGAGGGAGATTCGTTCGTTTTTTTACCACATAATTTAGGACGTGGTATGTTTTTAAAATCAAAACAGCAAATCAAAAAAAGCTGTGGCGAATTAATAACAACATGGATCATCAGTTTTTGTTGGATATTGAGGGTGTGGATGAAACCGTCTTGCAATACAACATCTCTGGCAACATCTCTTTACAAAGCAAAGGTATCTACCCTGAACAACTTGTGCTCAACTTCGAAGCGGCTAATTTTATACTTTCAAAGTTTTATAAAGCACACACAAAATAGTAGCATCTACAAAATTGTTAGATAAGTTTATCTAATTCAATGCCCACATCATAGTATTTTATTATTATGTGAAGGTGTATAGATTTCATACAACAAGTGTAAATGAAGACAAAAAACCGAGTTGTCAAAACTGTTTCTATAAGATTAAGTTTGATGAATCAGACAGAAAATAATAATCATCCGGTATGACTCTAGCCAACCAATTTTAAGGGCAAGTCGATTTACCATGTAAGTTGTTACACATTCTTAGCATTAAGTGATCTATAATGATTTTTCTTTCCTTTTAAAAATCATATTTAACTGATAATATTATGACGTCATATCACCCCAGTCTGCATGTGATAAACCACATGTAAAATTGTTAGCAGCTGATAAGAATTGTCTCAATGAAATACCCATGTACATGTTTTATAAACATTAGTTGTGATAACTATCAAGCTGATGTGCATAATCGCTTGTACTCTAGTTGTGCGCTCGGAAAATAGATTTACAATGAAAATTTGAATACTATAATCCACGCTTTTTAGTCGCTATTTATTTATCTTTTATCTTTTAATGATCACATATAAAAATATCAGGTGTCATCTGTGTGAGTAATCTGCTGTTCCTCGTCATTTTGCTGTTCATGTCCTTCGTTATAATACATTATAATATTTTAGGTCATGTCCCTTGTTATAATGCATTATCGTATTTTCGTTCATATCCTTCGTTATAAAACATTATCATATTTTAGTTCATGTCCCTCGTTATATACATTATCATATTTAGTTCATGTACCTCGTTATAAAACATTATCATATTTTAGTTCATGTCCCTCGTTATAATACATTATCATATTTTAGTTCATGTACCTCGTTATAATACATTGTATTTTAGTTCATGTACCTCGTTATAATACATTATCATATTTTAGTTCATGTACCTCGTTATAATACATTATCATATTTTAGTTCATGTACCTCGTTATAATACATTATCATATTTTAGTTAATGTCCCTCGTTATAATACATTATCATATTTAGTTCATGTACCTCGTTATAATACATTATCATATTTTAGTTCATGTATCTCGTTATAATACATTATCATATTTTAGTTCATGTACCTCGTTATAATACATTATCATATTTTAGTTCATGTACCTCGTTATAATGCATTATCATATTTTAGTTCATGTACCTCGTTATAATACATTATCATATTTTAGTTCATGTACCTCGTTATAATACATTATCATATTTTAGTTCATGTCCCTCGTTATAATACATTATCATATTTTAGTTCATGTACCTCGTTATAATACATTATCATATTTAGTTCATGTACCTCGTTATAATACATTATCATATTTTAGTTCATGTACCTCGTTATAATACATTATCATATTTTAGTTCATGTACCTCGTTATAATACATTATCATATTTTAGTTCATGTACCTCGTTATAATACATTGTATTTTAGTTCATGTACTTCGTTATAATACGTTATCATATTTTAGTTCATGTCCCTCGTTATAATATATTATCATATTTTAGTTCATGTCCCTTGTTATAATACATTATCATATTTTAGTTCATGTCTCTCGTTATAATATATTATCATATTTTAGTTCATGTACCTCGTTATAATACATTATCATATTTTAGTTCATGTACCTCGTTATAATACATTGTATTTTAGTTCATGTCCCTTGTTATAATACATTATCATATTTTAGTTCATGTCCCTCGTTATAATACATTATCATATTTTAGTTCATGTCCCTTGTTATAATACATTATCATATTTTAGTTCATGTCTCTCGTTATAATATATTATCATATTTTAGTTCATGTACCTCGTTATAATACATTATCATATTTTAGTTCATGTACCTCGTTATAATACATTATCATATTTTAGTTCATGTACCTCGTTATAATACATTGTATTTTAGTTCATGTCCCTTGTTATAATACATTATCATATTTTAGTTCATGTCCCTCGTTATAATACATTATCATATTTTAGTTCATGTCCCTTGTTATAATACATTATCATATTTTAGTTCATGTACCTCGTTATAATACATTATCATATTTTAGTTCATGTACCTCGTTATAACACATTATCATATTTTAGTTCATGTACCTCGTTATAATACATTATCATATTTTAGTTCATGTACCTCGTTATAATGCATTATCATATTTTAGTTCATGTCCCTTGTTATAATACATTATCATATTTTAGTTCATGTCCCTTGTTATAATACATTGTATTTTAGTTCATGTACCTCGTTATAATACATTATCATATTTTAGTTCATGTCCCTCGTTATAATACATTATCATATTTTAGTTCATGTACCTCGTTATAATACATTATCATATTTTAGTTCATGTCCCTTGTTAGAAAACATTATCATATTTTAGTTCATGTACCTCGTTATAATGCATTATCATATTTTAGTTCATGTCCCTCGTTATAATACATTATCATATTTTAGTTCATGTACCTCGTTATAATACATTGTATTTTAGTTCATGTACTTCGTTATAATACATTATCATATTTTAGTTCATGTCCCTCATTATAATACATTATCATATTTTAGTTCATGTACCTCGTTATAAAACATTATCATATTTTAGTTCATGTCCCTCGTTATATACATTATCATATTTATTTATCTTTTATCTTTTAATGATCACATATAAAAATATCAGGTGTCATCTGTGTGAGTAATCTGCTGTTCCTCGTCATTTTGCTGTTCATGTCCTTCGTTATAATACATTATAATATTTTAGGTCATGTCCCTTGTTATAATGCATTATCGTATTTTCGTTCATATCCTTCGTTATAAAACATTATCATATTTTAGTTCATGTCCCTCGTTATATACATTATCATATTTAGTTCATGTACCTCGTTATAATACATTATCATATTTTAGTTCATGTACCTCGTTATAATGCATTATCATATTTTAGTTCATGTACCTCGTTATAATACATTATCATATTTTAGTTCATGTACCTCGTTATAATACATTATCATATTTTAGTTCATGTCCCTCGTTATAATACATTATCATATTTTAGTTCATGTACCTCGTTATAATACATTATCATATTTAGTTCATGTACCTCGTTATAATACATTATCATATTTTAGTTCATGTACCTCGTTATAATACATTATCATATTTTAGTTCATGTACCTCGTTATAATACATTATCATATTTTAGTTCATGTACCTCGTTATAATACATTGTATTTTAGTTCATGTACTTCGTTATAATACGTTATCATATTTTAGTTCATGTCCCTCGTTATAATATATTATCATATTTTAGTTCATGTCCCTTGTTATAATACATTATCATATTTTAGTTCATGTCTCTCGTTATAATATATTATCATATTTTAGTTCATGTACCTCGTTATAATACATTATCATATTTTAGTTCATGTACCTCGTTATAATACATTGTATTTTAGTTCATGTCCCTTGTTATAATACATTATCATATTTTAGTTCATGTCCCTCGTTATAATACATTATCATATTTTAGTTCATGTCCCTTGTTATAATACATTATCATATTTTAGTTCATGTCTCTCGTTATAATATATTATCATATTTTAGTTCATGTACCTCGTTATAATACATTATCATATTTTAGTTCATGTACCTCGTTATAATACATTATCATATTTTAGTTCATGTACCTCGTTATAATACATTGTATTTTAGTTCATGTCCCTTGTTATAATACATTATCATATTTTAGTTCATGTCCCTCGTTATAATACATTATCATATTTTAGTTCATGTCCCTTGTTATAATACATTATCATATTTTAGTTCATGTACCTCGTTATAATACATTATCATATTTTAGTTCATGTACCTCGTTATAACACATTATCATATTTTAGTTCATGTACCTCGTTATAATACATTATCATATTTTAGTTCATGTACCTCGTTATAATGCATTATCATATTTTAGTTCATGTCCCTTGTTATAATACATTATCATATTTTAGTTCATGTCCCTTGTTATAATACATTGTATTTTAGTTCATGTACCTCGTTATAATACATTATCATATTTTAGTTCATGTCCCTCGTTATAATACATTATCATATTTTAGTTCATGTACCTCGTTATAATACATTATCATATTTTAGTTCATGTCCCTTGTTAGAAAACATTATCATATTTTAGTTCATGTACCTCGTTATAATGCATTATCATATTTTAGTTCATGTCCCTCGTTATAATACATTATCATATTTTAGTTCATGTACCTCGTTATAATACATTGTATTTTAGTTCATGTACTTCGTTATAATACATTATCATATTTTAGTTCATGTCCCTCATTATAATACATTATCATATTTTAGTTCATGTACCTCGTTATAATACATTATCATATTTTAGTTCATGTCCCTCGTTATAATACATTATCATATTTTAGTTCATATACCTCGTTATAATACATTATCATATTTTAGTTCATATACCTCGTTATAATATATTATCATATTTTAGTTCATGTACCTCGTTATAATACATTATCATATTTTAGTTCATGTCCCTCGTTATAATACATTATCATATTTTAGTTCATGTACCTCGTTATAATACATTATCATATTTTAGTTCATGTACCTGGTTATAATACATTGTATTTTAGTTCATGTCCCTTGTTATAATACATTATCATATTTTAGTTCATGTACCTCGTTATAATACATTATCATATTTTAGTTCATGTACCTCGTTATAATACATTATCATATTTTAGTTCATGTACCTCGTTATAATACATTATCATATTTTAGTTCATGTACCTCGTTATAATACATTATCATATTTTAGTTCATGTACCTCGTTATAATGCATTATCATATTTTAGTTCATGTACCTCGTTATAATACATTACCATATTTTAGTTCATGTACCTCGTTATAATGCATTATCATGTTTTAGTTCATGTACCTCGTTATAATACATTATCATATTTTAGTTCATGTACCTCGTTATAATACATTATCATATTTTAGTAACTTTTTTTGCTTGTTATATCTGTTCCTATTCTCCTAACTATTACCATACTAAGGTAAATAGGTATCTGCTGCCGTTGCGTATTGCAATCTGGATGTAAGGGACTAGTATTTTGAACTATTACAAGCAGGAGTAGTGAGATGTTCTTTCACATTACATGTAAACTACTGCATTTCAGTATAGTGATGGAAGCAGAAAACAGGGGAAGGAATTACTAGGAAAGCTGTTATGTAAGCCACGATTTCTCGTCGCTATTTATCTTTTACTAATCTTAGATCACATATACATATAGCAGATGTCAACCAGGAGTGGATTTTATAATCTTCTGTTCTTGTTATTTCGTTGTTAACAAACTATGTTATAATACACTATGATATCCTAGTATCTCCTTTTCCCAAACCGCGCTATAATACACTATCATATGTTAGTACCTTCTTTTCCCAAACTACGTTATAATACACTATCATATGTTAGTACCTTCTTTTCCCAAACTACGTTATAATACACTATCATATGTTAGTACCTTCTTTTCCCAAACTAAGTTATAATACACTATCATATCCTAGTACCTGTGGGAGTTGAAAACTCTCGCCCTTTAACTCAGAAGAGCGACCTAGCTACGTCACTTCTTGTTTCTCATATTTCACCCTCTTTTCCGTTGAACGCTCGACCAGTCAAGATGTGACAAACACCGCTCCGGTGGAGCCATGAGCCACCACGGCGTTCCTGACTACCCAGTCAACTGCAAGTAACGTTACTCATCTTCCTATCACTCTTTCCTGTATATTTATGCAACTAAATTGCATTTGTTTCGTTGATATATAACGGTATATTTTCGTCTTCATTATGCGACCTTTTATCTTTTCAATTCCTCTACCATTAAATACATTCACCATAACACACATGGGGACGGGGTCGTCTAACACACAGCAGCCCATCATGCCCCCAACATACCTTCTTTCGCCAAACCATATTATAATACACTATCATATCCTAGTACCTTCTTTTCCCAAACCATGTTATAATACACTATCATATCGTAGTACCTTCTTTTCCCAAACCACGTTCTAATACACGATCATATCCTAGTACCTTCTTTTCCCAAACTACGTTATAATACATTATCATATTCTAGTACCTTCTTTTCCCAACCCACGTTATAATACACTATCATATCCTAGTACCTTCTTTTCCCAAACCACGTTATAATACACTATCATATCCTAGTACCTTCTTTTCCCAAACTACGTTATAATACACTATCATATCCTAGTACCTTCTTTTCCCAAACTACGTTATAATACATTATCATATCATAGTACCTTCTTTTTCCAAACCACGTTATAATACACTATCATATCCTAGTACCTTCTTTTCCCACACCACGTTATAATACGCTATCATATACTAGTACCTTCTTTTCCCAAACTACGTTATAATACACTATCATATCATAGTACCTTCTTTTCCCAAACCACGTTATAATACACTATCATATCCTAGTACCTTCTTTTCCAAAACCACGTTATAATACATTATGATATCCTAGTACCTGTTTTTCTCAAAGCAGATGCTTGTGGAATCGTTTGCTATTGTTTTCTTAATCATTATCTTACTAAGGTAAATAGGTATCAACTACCGTGTGTTTATCATCTTTTGTTATTTTAATACATATATCAAGTGACTTCATAGTTTCTAGCGACTTCCATATAAACAAGCTAACTCTTAAACTAATTCATTCGATTCACATGGATTCAAAAACGCAACGATCTGTTGATTAAAGGAATGCCTAGTTATAATTCACTAAGAAATATATGAACATTCTATTCTTACAATAATAGAAATGAAATCATTAAATATAAAACATTATAATTCGAATAATATAAATGCATGATTTACAATTAATTTAATGTTAAGCTAAATTGAAGTTGAAAATAGTATTGCCAAATCCAGGAATATTAAAGAAATAAAAAATATAGTTGTCAAAATCATAGAAAATGTCAACATCAATTTGTTGTATTGTATAAAATGATTGGATGAAACCTAAATAATATGATTAGTTTTTAATGTTTATTTGTTTATAGTAATTATTTAGTCTTACTTAGTAAATATTTCGTCTTACTAATATTTAAAGATGAAAAATTAAAACGCATACAAGTTAAACACTTGTGGTAGCAAATAATGTTTACGTTCAGATGAATTATGCGAAAATAAATATTTTTACTGTTTTTCACTCAAAATAACTCAGACGATATGGGTTACTATTTGAAATTAAAAAAAACAGGGATATATAATAATATCGTTAGATTAAATATGCATTATCTGTTTATAGTTATTTAATTAGTTTATCTTAAAGATAAAACATTCGACACGTTGATAAGTTAAACGCCTATGATCCAAATATGTTTTACGTTCATATAAAAAAGGGAGAACAAATATTTGAGGATTAAATATTTGAAGAGAAACATTCAAGACGTTGTTTTACACATTTTCATTACAATCATATAAATCATATTACCATCTTGGGACTTTTACTAAACAACATGTAGATCAATGTCCGTACATATTACATTTAAACTACTGCATTTCTATACAATCAGAGAAGCAGGAACAGGGAGGGATTTCAAAAGTCTTGCAAACCAAAGAAGATAACTATAAGAATAAAAAGCTTTCCAGTATATATTAACAGCAAAGGGGTGGGATTTTATCTACTTGTTTGATTTAGAAGTATTTACATCGAGGGTTCAATTATTATATATTCATCAGAGCGCATTAAAATACTTGAAAAACAGATATTGGGATTCAACATTGTGAGAGTGAAACAGTAGAGTTTGGGCGTAGGGTTTAGGAGGACCTGTTTGATTTGAGACTCTTTTTGAATTTTGTCTAAGACGAATATAGTCATGGTAAATTATGTGGCAATAATAATACTTGCATATTCTAATGTGAGCTGTAAAGAACTCTAAGATACTTAAAGTTAACATTAATTTTCCAGCAATCTAACTATTTTTAAGAAGTCTTTGTAATGATATCAATTAGTTGCTAATGTACTTGATAATTTATACACTAAAAAATATCAAAACTTATATTTAAATAAATTAATATATATTATAATTAGTAACTAAAAATGTGTTCGTACTGATATTTAAATATATTAATATATATTATAATTAATAACTAAAACTGTTCGTACTGCTATTTAAAGAAATTAATATATATTATAATACGTAACTAAAACTGTGTTCGTACTGATATTTAAATATATTAATATATATTATAATTAATAACTAAAACTGTGTTCGTACTGCTATTTAAAGAAATAAATATATATTATAATTAGTATCTAAAACTGTGTTCGTATTGATATTTAAAGACAGGTTAAACATTTATACCGTTAGCAGTTCAACGTCTGTAGTTCCAAACAATGTTTATATTAGGATGAATTACGGGTAAAAAGATATATCTCCTGAAACACACCTTTCATAGATAAATTAGATTGACAAATTGACAAATATATAAGAACAAATAGACAAAAATAGATCGAATCATATGATTGACAAATATATAAGTACATATTGAAAAGAATAGACCAAATCATGTGATTGACAAATTGACAAATATATAAGAAAAGATTGAAAAGAATAAATAGAATTATATGATTGACAAATATATAAGAAAAGATTAAAAAGAATAGATAGAATCATATGATTGACAAATATATAAGAAACGATTGACAAGAATAGATAGAATCACATGATTGACAAATATATAAGAAAAGATTGAAAAGAATAAATAGAATTATATGATTGGCAAATATATAAGAAAAGATTGAAAAGAATAAATAGAATTATATGATTAACAAATATATAAGAAAAGATTGAAAAGAATAAATAGAATCATATGATTGACAAATATATAAGAAAAGATTGAAAAGAATAAATAGAATCATATGATTAACAAATATATAAGAAAAGATTGAAAAGAATAGATAGAATCACATGATTGACAAATATATAAGAAAAGATTGAAAAGAATAAATAGAATTATATGATTAACAAATATATAAGAAAAGATTGAAAAGAATAAATAGAATCATATGATTGACAAATATATAAGAAAAGATTGAAAAGAATACATAGAATCATATGATTGACAAATATATAAGAAAAAATTGAAAAGAATAAATAGAATCATATGATTAACAAATATATAAGAAAAGATTGAAAAGAATAGATAGAATCATATGATTAACAAATATATAAGAAATGATTGAAAAGAATCAATAGAATCATATGATTGAGAAATATATAAGAAAAGATTGAAAAGAATAGATAGAATTATGTGATTGACAAATATATAAGAAAAGATTGAAAAGAATAAATAGAATCATATGATTGACAAATATATAAGAAACGATTGAAAAGAATAAATAGAATCATATGATTGACAAATATATAAGAAAAGATTGAAAAGAATAGATAGAATCATATGATTAACAAATATATAAGAAAAGATTGAAAAGAATAAATAGAATCATATGATTATCAAATCTATAAGAAAAGATTGAAAAGAATAAATAGAATCATATGATTAACAAATATATAAGAAACGATTGAAAAGAATAAATAGAATCATATGATTGACAAATATATAAGAAACGATTGAAAAGAATAGATAGAATCATATGATTAACAAATATATAAGAAAAGATTGAAAAGAATAAATAGAATCATATGATTGACAAATATATAAGAAAAGATTGAAAAGAATAAATAGAATCATATGATTAACAAATATATAAGAAAAGATTGAAAAGAATAGATAGAATCACATGATTGACAAATATATAAGAAAAGATTGAAAAGAATAAATAGAATTATATGATTAACAAATATATAAGAAAAGATTGAAAAGAATAACTAGAATCATATGATTGACAAATATATAAGAAAAGATTGAAAAGAATACATAGAATCATATGATTGACAAATATATAAGAAAAAATTGAAAAGAATAAATAGAATCATATGATCAACAAATATATAAGAAAAGATTGAAAAGAATAGATAGAATCATATGATTAACAAATATATAAGAAATGATTGAAAAGAATCAATAGAATCATATGATTGAGAAATATATAAGAAAAGATTGAAAAGAATAGATAGAATTATGTGATTGACAAATATATAAGAAAAGATTGAAAAGAATAAATAGAATCATATGATTGACAAATATATAAGAAAAGATTGAAAAGAATAAATAGAATCATATGATTGACAAATATATAAGAAAAGATTAAAAAGAATAGATAGAATCATATGATTAACAAATATATAAGAAAAGATTGAAAAGAATAAATAGAATCATATGATTATCAAATCTATAAGAAAAGATTGAAAAGAATAAATAGAATCATATGATTAACAAATATATAAGAAACGATTGAAAAGAATAAATAGAATCATATGATTAACAAATATATAAGAAACGATTGAAAAGAATAAATAGAATCATATGATTAACAAATATATAAGAAAAGATTGAAAAGAATAAATAGAATCATATGATTGACAAATATATAAGAAAAGATTGAAAAGAATAAATAGAATCATATGATTAACAAATATATAAGAAACGATTGAAAAGAATAAATAGAATCATATGATTAACAAATATATAAGAAACGATTGAAAAGAATAAATAGAATCATATGATTAACAAATATATAAGAAAAGATTGAAAAGAATAAATAGAATCATATGATTGACAAATATATAAGAAAAGATTGAAAAGAATAAATAGAATCATATGATTAACAAATATATAAGAAAAGATTGAAAAGAATAAATAGAATTATATGATTAACAAATATATAAGAAAAGATTGAAAAGAATAAATAGAATCATATGATTGACAAATATATAAGAAAAGATTGAAAAGAATACATAGAATCATATGATTGACAAATATATAAGAAAAAATTGAAAAGAATAAATAGAATCATATGATTGACAAATATATAAGAAAAGATTGAAAAGAATAGATAGAATCATATGATTAACAAATATATAAGAAAAGATTGAAAAGAATAAATAGAATCATATGATTATCAAATCTATAAGAAAAGATTGAAAAGAATAAATAGAATCATATGATTAACAAATATATAAGAAACGATTGAAAAGAATAAATAGAATCATATGATTAACAAATATATAAGAAACGATTGAAAAGAATAAATAGAATCATATGATTAACAAATATATAAGAAAAGATTGAAAAGAATAAATAAAATCATATGATTGACAAATATATAAGAAAAGATTGAAAAGAATAAATAGAATCATATGATTAACAAATATATAAGAAAAGATTGAAAAGAATAAATAGAATCATATGATTAACAAATATACAAGAAAAGATTGAAAAGAATAAATAGAATCATATGATTGACAAATATATAAGAAACGATTGAAAAGAATAAATAAAATCATATGATTAACAAATATATAAGAAAAGATGTAAAAGAATAAATAGAATCATATGATTAACAAATATATAAGAAAAGATTGAAAAGAATAGATAGAATCATATGATTAACAAATATACAAGAAAAGATTGAAAAGAATAAATAGAATCATATGATTGACAAATATATAAGAAAAGATTGAAAAGAATAAATAGAATCATATGATTAACAAATATATAAGAAAAGATTGAAAAGTATAAATAGAATCATATGATTAACAAATATATAAGAAACGATTGAAAAGAATAGATAGAATCACATGATTGACAAATATATAAGAAAAGATTGAAAAGAATAAATAGAATTATATGATTAACAAATATATAAGAAAAGATTGAAAAGAATAAATAGAATCATATGATTGACAAATATATAAGAAAAGATTGAAAAGAATACATAGAATCATATGATTGACAAATATATAAGAAAAAATTGAAAAGAATAAATAGAATCATATGATTAACAAATATATAAGAAAAGATTGAAAAGAATAGATAGAATCATATGATTAACAAATATATAAGAAATGATTGAAAAGAATCAATAAAATCATATGATTGAGAAATATATAAGAAAAGATTGAAAAGAATAGATAGAATTATGTGATTGACAAATATATAAGAAAAGATTGAAAAGAATAAATAGAATCATATGATTGAAAAATATATAAGAAAAGATTGAAAAGAATAAATAGAATCATATGATTAACAAATATATAAGAAAAGATTGAAAAGAATAGATAGAATTATGTGATTAACAAATATATAAGAAAAGATTGAAAAGAATAAATAGAATCATATGATTAACAAATATATAAGAAGAGATTGAAAAGAATAAATAGAATCATGATTAACAAATATATAAGAAACGATTGAAAAGAATAAATAGAATCATATGATTAACAAATATATAAGAAAAGATTGAAAAGAATAGATAGAATAATATGATTTACAAATATATAAGAAAAGATTGAAAAGAATAAATAGAATCATATGATTGACAAATATATAAGAAAAGATTGAAAAGTATAAATAGAATCATATGATTGACAAATATATAAGAAAAGATTGAAAAGAATAAATAGAATCATATGATTAACAAATATATAAGAAAAGATTGAAAAGAATAAATAGAATCATGATTAACAAATATATAAGAAAAGATGTAAAAGAATAAATAGAATCATATGATTAACAAATATATAAGAAAAGATTGAAAAGACTAAATAGAATCATATGATTAACAAATATATAAGAAACGATTGAAAAGAATAAATAGAATCATATGATTAACAAATATATAAGAAAAGATTGAAAAGTATAAATACAATCATATGATTAACAAATATATAAGAAAAGATTGAAAAGTATAAATAGAATCATATGATTAACAAATATATAAGAAAAGATTGAAAAGAATAAATAGAATCATATGATTAACAAATATATAAGTAAAGATTGAAAAGAATAAATAGAATCATATGATTGACAAATATATAAGAAAAGATTGAAAAGAATAAATAGAATCATATGATTAACAAATATATAAGAAAAGATTGAAAAGAATAAATAGAATCATGATTAACAAATATATAAGAAACGATTGAAAAGAATAAATAGAATCATATGATTAACAAATATATAAGAAAAGATTGAAAAGAATAAATAGAATCATGATTAACAAATATATAAGAAACGATTGAAAAGAATAAATAGAATCATATGATTAACAAATATATAAGAAAAGATTGAAAACAATAGATAGAATCATATGATTAACAAATATATAAGAAAAGATTGAAAAGAATAAATAGAATCATATGATTATCAAATCTATAAGAAAAGATTGAAAAGAATAAATAGAATCATATGATTAACAAATATATAAGAAACGATTGAAAAGAATAAATAGAATCATATGATTGACAAATATATAAGAAACGATTGAAAAGAATAAATAGAATCATATGATTAACAAATACATAAGAAAAGATTGAAAAGAATAAATAGAATCATATAATTGACAAATATATAAGAAAAGATTGAAAAGAATAAATAGAATCATATGATTAACAAATATATAAGAAAAGATTGAAAAGAATAGATAGAATCACATGATTGACAAATATATAAGAAAAGATTGAAAAGAATAAATAGAATTATATGATTAACAAATATATAAGAAAAGATTGAAAAGAATAACTAGAATAATATGATTGACAAATATATAAGAAAAGATTGAAAAGAATACATAGAATCATATGATTGACAAATATATAAGAAAAAATTGAAAAGAATAAATAGAATCATATGATTAACAAATATATAAGAAAAGATTGAAAAGAATAGATAGAATCATATGATTAACAAATATATAAGAAATGATTGAAAAGAATAGATAGAATCATATGATTGAGAAATATATAAGAAAAGATTGAAAAGAATAGATAGAATTATGTGATTGACAAATATATAAGAAAAGATTGAAAAGAATAAATAGAATCATATGATTGACAAATATATAAGAAAAGATTGAAAAGAATAAATAGAATCATATGATTGACAAATATATAAGAAAAGATTGAAAAGAATAGATAGAATCATATGATTAACAAATATATAAGAAAAGATTGAAAAGAATAAATAGAATCATATGATTATCAAATCTATAAGAAAAGATTGAAAAGAATAAATAGAATCATATGATTAACAAATATATAAGAAACGATTGAAAAGAATAAATAGAATCATATGATTAACAAATATATAAGAAACGATTGAAAAGAATAAATAGAATCATATGATTAACAAATATATAAGAAAAGATTGAAAAGAATAAATAGAATCATATGATTGACAAATATATAAGAAAAGATTGAAAAGAATAAATAGAATCATATGATTAACAAATATATAAGAAAAGATTGAAAAGAATAGATAGAATCACATGATTGACAAATATATAAGAAAAGATTGAAAAGAATAAATAGAATTATATGATTAACAAATATATAAGAAAAGATTGAAAAGAATAAATAGAATCATATGATTGACAAATATATAAGAAAAGATTGAAAAGAATACATAGAATCATATGATTGACAAATATATAAGAAAAAATTGAAAAGAATAAATAGAATCACATGATTGACAAATATATAAGAAAAGATTGAAAAGAATAGATAGAATCATATGATTAACAAAAATATAAGAAAAGATTGAAAAGAATAAATAGAATCATATGATTATCAAATCTATAAGAAAAGATTGAAAAGAATAAATAGAATCATATGATTAACAAATATATAAGAAAAGATTGAAAAGAATAAATAGAATCATATGATTAACAAATATATAAGAAACGATTGAAAAGAATAAATAGAATCATATGATTAACAAATATATAAGAAAAGATTGAAAAGAATAAATAGAATCATATGATTGACAAATATATAAGAAAAGATTGAAAAGAATAAATAGAATCATATGATTAACAAATATATAAGAAAAGATTGAAAAGAATAAATAGAATCATATGATTAACAAATATACAAGAAAAGATGGAAAAGAATAAATAGAATCATATGATTGACAAATATATAAGAAACGATTGAAAAGAATAAATAAAATCATATGATTAACAAATATATAAGAAAAGATGTAAAAGAATAAATAGAATCATATGATTAACAAATATATAAGAAAAGATTGAAAAGAATAGATAGAATCATATGATTAACAAATATACAAGAAAAGATTGAAAAGAATAAATAGAATCATATGATTGACAAATATACAAGAAAAGATTGAAAAGAATAAATAGAATCATATGATTAACAAATATATAAGAAAAGATTGAAAAGTATAAATAGAATCATATGATTAACAAATATATAAGAAACGATTGAAAAGAATAGATAGAATCACATGATTGACAAATATATAAGAAAAGATTGAAAAGAATAAATAGAATTATATGATTAACAAATATAAAAGAAAAGATTGAAAAGAATAAATAGAATCATATGATTGACAAATATATAAGAAAAGATTGAAAAGAATACATAGAATCATATGATTGACAAATATATAAGAAAAAATTGAAAAGAATAAATAGAATCATATGATTAACAAATATATAAGAAAAGATTGAAAAGAATAAATAGAATCATATGATTAACAAATATATAAGAAATGATTGAAAAGAATCAATAAAATCATATGATTGAGAAATATATAAGAAAAGATTGAAAAGAATAGATAGAATTATGTGATTGACAAATATATAAGAAAAGATTGAAAAGAATAAATAGAATCATATGATTGACAAATATATAAGAAAAGATTGAAAAGAATAAATAGAATCATATGATTAACAAATATATAAGAAAAGATTGAAAAGAATAGATAGAATTATGTGATTAACAAATATATAAGAAAAGATTGAAAAGAATAAATAGAATCATATGATTAACAAATATATAAGAAGAGATTGAAAAGAATAAATAGAATCATGATTAACAAATATATAAGAAACGATTGAAAAGAATAAATAGAATCATATGATTAACAAATATATAAGAAAAGATTGAAAAGAATAGATAGAATAATATGATTTACAAATATATAAGAAAAGATTGAAAAGAATAAATAGAATCATATGATTGACAAATATATAAGAAAAGATTGAAAAGTATAAATAGAATCATATGATTGACAAATATATAAGAAAAGATTGAAAAGAATAAATAGAATCATATGATTAACAAATATATAAGAAAAGATTGAAAAGAATAAATAGAATCATGATTAACAAATATACAAGAAACGATTGAAAAGAATAAATAGAATCATATGATTAACAAATATATAAGAAAAGATTGAAAAGAATAAATAGAATCATATGATTAACAAATATATAAGAAACGATTGAAAAGAATAAATAGAATCATATGATTAACAAATATATAAGAAAAGATTGAAAAGTATAAATACAATCATATGATTAACAAATATATAAGAAAAGATTGAAAAGTATAAATAGAATCATATGATTAACAAATATATAAGAAAAGATTGAAAAGAATAAATAGAATCATATGATTAACAAATATATAAGTAAAGATTGAAAAGAATAAATAGAATCATATGATTGACAAATATATAAGAAAAGATTGAAAAGAATAAATAGAATCATATGATTAACAAATATATAAGAAAAGATTGAAAAGAATAAATAGAATCATGATTAACAAATATATAAGAAACGATTGAAAAGAATAAATAGAATCATATGATTAACAAATATATAAGAAAAGATTGAAAAGAATAAATAGAATCATGATTAACAAATATATAAGAAACGATTGAAAAGAATAAATAGAATCATATGATTAAGAAATATATAAGAAAAGATTGAAAAGAATAGATAGAATCATATGATTAACAAATATATAAGAAAAGATTGAAAAGAATAAATAGAATCATATGATTATAAAATCTATAAGAAAAGATTGAAAAGAATAAATAGAATCATATGATTGACAAATATATAAGAAAAGATTGAAAAGAATAAATAGAATCATATGATTGACAAATATATAAGAAAAGATTGAAAAGAATAAATAGAATCATATGATTAAGAAATATATAAGAAAAGATTGAAAAGAATAAATAGAATCATATGATTAACAAATATATAAGAAAAGATTAAAAAGAATAAATAGAATCATATGATTGACAAATATTTAAGAAAAGATTGAAAAGAATAAATAGAATCATATGATTAACAAATACATAAGAAAAGATTGAAAAGAATAAATAGAATCATATGATTAACAAATATATAAGAAAAGATTGAAAAGAATAAATAGAATCATATGATTGACAAATATATAAGAAAAGATAGAAAAGAATAAATAGAATCATATGATTGACAAATATATAAGAAAAGATTGAAAAGAATAAATAGAATCATATGATTAACAAATATATAAGAAAAGATTAAAAAGAATAAATAGAATCATATGATTAACAAATATATAAGAAAATATTGAAAAGAATAAATAGAATCATATGATTAACAAATATATAAGAAAAGATTGAAAAGAATAAATAGAATCATATGATTAACAAATATATAAGAAAAGATTGAAAAGAATAAATAGAATCATATGATTAACAAATATATAAGAAAAGATTGAAAAGAATAAATAGAATCATATGATTAACAAATATATAAGAAAAGATTGAAAAGAATAAATAGAATCATATAATTAACAAATATATAAGAAAAGATTGAAAAGAATAGATAGAATCATATAATTAACAAATATATAAGAAAAGATTGAAAAGAATAGATAGAATCATATGATTAACAAATATATTAGAAAATATTGAAAAGAATAGACAGAATCTTATGATTGACAAATATATAAGAAAAGATTGAAAAGAATAAATAGAATAATATGATTGACAAATATATAAGAAAATATTGAAAAGAATAAATATAATCATTTGATTAACAAATATATAAGAAAAGATTGAAAAGAATAAATAGAATCATATGATTAACAAATATATAAGAAAAGATTGAAATGATTAAATAGAATCATATGATTAACAAATATAGAAAAGAAGATTGAAAAGAATAAATAATATCATATGATTAACAAATATATAAGAAAAGATTGAAAAGAATAAATATAATCATATGATTAACAAATATATAAGAAAAGATTGAAAAGAATAGATAGAATCATATAATTAACAAATATATAAGAAAAGATTGAAAAGAATATATAGAATCATATGATTAACAAATATACAAGAAGAGATTGAAAAGAATGAATAGAATCATATGATTGACAAATATATAAGAAAAGATTGAAAAGAATAGACAGAATCATATAATTAACAAATATATAAGAAAAGATTGAAAAGAATAAATAGAATCATATGATTAACAAATATATGAGAAAAGATTGAAAAGAATAAATAGAATCATATGATTAACAAATATATAAGAAAAGATTGAAAAGAATAAATAGAATCATATGATTAACAAATATATAAGAAAAGATTGAAAAGAATAAATAGAATAATATGATTAACAAATATATAAGAAATGATTGAAAAGAATAAATAGAATCATATGATTAACAAATATATGAGAAAAGATTGAAAAGAATAAATAGAATCATATGATTAACAAATATATGAGAAAAGATTGAAAAGAATAAATAGAATCATATGATTAACAAATATATGAGAAAAGATTGAAAAGAATAAATAGAATCATATGATTAACAAATATATAAGAAAAGATTGAAAAGAATAAATAGAATCATATGATTGACAAATATATGAGAAAAGATTGAAAAGAATAAATAGAATCATATGATTAACAAATATATAAGAAGAGATTGAAAAGAATAAATAGAATCATATAATTGACAAATATATAAGAAAAGATTGAAAAGAATAAATAGAATCATATGATTAACAAATATTTAAGAAAAGATTGAAAAGAATAAATAGAATCATATGATTAACAAATATATAAGAAAAGATTGAAAAGAACAAATAGAATCATATGATTGACAAATATATAAGAAAAGATTGAAAAGAATAAATAGAATCATACGATTAACAAATATATAAGAAAAGATTGAAAAGAATAAATAGAATCATATGATTAACAAATATATAAGAAAAGATTGAAAAGAATAAATAGAATCATATGAGTGACAAATATATAAGAAAAGATTGAAAAGAATAAATAGAATCATATGATTAACAAATATATAAGAAAAGATTGAAAAGAATAGATAGAATCATATGATTAACAAATATATAAGAAAATATTGAAAAGAATAAATAGAATCATATGATTAACAAATATATAAGAAAAGATTGAAAAGAATAAATAGAATCATACGATTAACAAATATATAAGAAAATATTGAAAAGAATAAATAGAATCATATGATTAACAAATATATAAGAAAAGATTGAAAAGAATAAATAGAATCATATGATTAACAAATATATAAGAAAAGATTGAAAAGAATAAATAGAATCATATGATTGACAAATATATAAGAAAAGATTGAAAAGAATGAATAGAATCATATGATTAACAAATATATCAGAAAAGATGGAAAAGATAAATAGAATCATATGATTAACAGATATATAAGAAAAGATTGAAAAGAATGAATAGAATCATATGATTAACAAATATATCAGAAAAGATTGAAAAAATGAATAGAATCATATAATTGACAAATATATAAGAAAAGATTGAAAAGAATAAATAGAATCATATGAATAAAAAATATATAAGAAAAGATTGAAAAGAATGAATAGAATCATATGAATAAAAAATATATAAGAAAAGATTGAAAAGAATGAATGGAATCATATGATTAACAAATATATAAGAAAAGATTGAAAAGAATGAATAGAATCATATTATTGACAAATATATAAGAAAAGATTGAAAAGAATAGATAGAATCATATGATTGACAAATATATAAGAAAAGATTGAAAAGAATAAATAGAATCATATGATTGACAAATATATAAGAAAAGATTGAAAAGAATAAATAGAATCATATGATTGACAAATATATAAGAAAAGATGTAAAAGAATAAATAGAATCATATGATTAACAAATATATAAGAAAAGATTGAAAAGAATAGATAGAATCATATGATTAACAAATATACAAGATAAGATTGAAAAGAATAAATAGAATCATATTATTGACAAATATATAAGAAAAGATTGAAAAGAATAAATAGAATCATATTATTGACAAATATATAAGAAAAGATTGAAAAGAATAAATAGAATCATATGATTGACAAATATATAAGAAAAGATTGAAAAGAATAAATAGAATCATATGATTAACAGATATATCAGAAAAGATTGAAAAGAATAAATAGAATCATATGATTGACAGATATATAAGAAAAGATTGAAAAGAATGAATAGAATAATATGATTAACAAATATATAAGAAAAGATTGAAAAGAATAAATAAAATCATATGATTAACAAATATATAAGAAAAGATTGAAAAGAATAAATAGAATCATATGATAAACAAATATATAAGAAAAGATTGAAAAGAATAAATAGAATAATATGATTAACAAATATATAAGAAAAGATTGAAAAGAATAAATAAAATCATATGATTAACAAATATATAAGAATAGATTGAAATGAATAAATAGAATCATATGATTAACAAATATATAAGAAAAGATTGAAAAGAATAGATAGAATCATATGATTAACAAATATATAAGAAAAGATTGAAAAGAATAAATAGAATAATATGATTAACAAATATATAAGAAAAGATTGAAAAGAATAAATAGAATCATATGATTAACAAATATATAAGAAAAGATTGAAAAGAATAAATAAAATCATATGATTAACAAATATATAAGAATAGATTGAAATGATTAAATAGAATTATATGATTAACAAATATATAAGAAAAGATTGAAAAGAATAAATAGAATCATATGATTGACAAATATATAAGAAAAGATGGAAAAGAATAAATAGAATAATATGATTGACAAATATATAAGAAAAGATTGAAAAGAATAAATAAAATCATATGATTGACAAATATATAAGAAAAGATTGAAAAGAATAAATAGAATATGATTGACAAATATATAAGAAAAGATTGAAAAGAATAAATAGAATCATATGATTAACAAATATATGAGAAAAGATTGAAAAGAATAAATAGAATCATATGATTAACAAATATATAAGAAAAGATTAAAAAAAATAAATAGAATCATATGATTAACAAATATATAAGAAAAGATTGAAAAGAATAAATAGAATCATATGATTAACAAATATATAAGAAAAGATTGAAAAGAATAAATAGAATCATATGATTAACAAATATATAAGAAAAGATTGAAAAGAATAAATAGAATCATATGATTAACAAATATATAAGAAAAGATTGAAAAAATTAGATAGCATCACATGATTGACAAATTTATAAGAAAAGATTGAAAAGAATTAATAGAATCATATGATTAACAAATATATGAGAAAAGATTGAAAAGAATAAATAGAATCATATGATTAACAAATATATGAGAAAAGATTAAAAAGAATAAATAGAATCATATGATTAACAAATATATGAGATAAGATTGAAAAGAATAAATAGAATCATATGATTAACAAATATATAAGAAAAGATTGAAAAGAATAAATAGAATCATATGAGTGACAAATATATAAGAAAAGATTGAAAAGAATAAATAGAATCATATGATTAACAAATATATAAGAAAAGATTGAAAAGAATAGATAGAATCATATGATTAACAAATATATAAGAAAATATTGAAAAGAATAAATAGAATCATATGATTAACAAATATATAAGAAAAGATTGAAAAGAATAAATAGAATCATACGATTAACAAATATATAAGAAAATATTGAAAAGAATAAATAGAATCATATGATTAACAAATATATAAGAAAAGATTGAAAAGAATAAATAGAATCATATGATTAACAAATATATAAGAAAATATTGAAAAGAATAAATAGAATCACATGATTAACAAATATATAAGAAAAGATTGAAAAGAATAAATAGAATCATATGATTAACAAATATATAAGAAAAGATTGAAAAGAATAAATAGAATCATATGATTAACAAATATATAAGAAAAGATTGAAAAGAACAAATAGAATCATATGATTGACAAATATATAAGAAAAGATTGAAAAGAATAAATAGAATCATACGATTAACAACTATATAAGAAAAGATTGAAAAGAATAAATAGAATCATATGATTAACAAATATATAAGAAAAGATTGAAAAGAATAAATAGAATCATATGATTGATAAATATATAAGAAAAGATTGAAAAGAATACATAGAATCATATGATTGATAAATATATAAGAAAAGATTGAAAAGAATAAATAGAATCATATGATTGATAAATATATAAGAAAAGATTGAAAAGAATAGATCGAATCATATGATTAACAAATATATAAGAAAAGATTAAAAAGAATAAATAAAATCATATGATTAACAAATATATAAGTAAAGATTGAAAAGAATAAATAGAATCTTATGATTAACAAATATATAAGAAAAGATTGAAAAGAATAAATAGAATCATATGATTAACAAATATATAAGAAAAGATTGAAAAGAATAGATAGAATCATATGATTAACAAATATATAAGAAAATATTGAAAAGAATAAATAGAATCATATGATTTACAAATATATAAGAAAAGATTGAAAAGAATAAATAGAATCATACGATTAACAAATATATAAGAAAATATTGAAAAGAATAAATAGAATCATATGATTAACAAATATATAAGAAAAGATTGAAAAGAATAAATAGAATCATATGATTAACAAATATATAAGAAAAGATTGAAAAGAATAGATAGAATCATATAATTAACAAATATATAAGAAAAGATTGAACAGAATAAATAGAATCATATGATTGACAAATATATAAGAAAAGATTGAAAAGAATAGATAGAATCATATGATTAACAAATATATAAGAAAAGATTGAAAAAGAATAAATAGAATCATATGATTAACAAATATATAAGAAAAGATTGAAAAGAATAAATAGAATCATATGATTAACAAATATATAAGAAAAGATTGAAAAAGAATAAATAGAATCATATGATTAACAAATATATAAGAAAAGATTGAAAAGAATAGATAGAATCATATGATTAACAAATATATAAGAAAAGATTGAAAAAGAATAAATAGAATCATATGATTAACAAATATATAAGAAAAGATTGAAAAGAATAAATAGAATCATATGATTAACAAATATATAAGAAAAGATTGAAAAAGAATAAATAGAATCATATGATTAACAAATATATAAGAAAAGATTGAAAAGAAAAGATAGAATCATATGATTAACAAATATATAAGAAAAGATTGAAAAAGAATAAATAGAATCATATGATTAACAAATATATAAGAAAAGATTGAAAAAGAATAAATAGAATCATATGATTAACAAATATATAAGAAAAGATTGAAAAGAATAAATAGAATCATATGATTAACAAATATATAAGAAAAGATTGAAAAAGAATAAATAGAATCATATGATTAACAAATATATAAGAAAAGATTAAAAAGAATAAATAGAATCATATGATTAACAAATATATGAGAAAAGATTGAAAAGAATAAATAGAATAATATGATTAACAAATATATAAGAAAAAATTGAAAAAGAATAAATAGAATCATATGATTAACAAATATATAAGAAAAGATTGAAAAGAATAAATAGAATCATATGATTAACAAATATATAAGAAAAGATTTAAAAGAATAAATAGAATCATATGATTAACAAATATATAAGAAAAGATTGAAAAAGAATAAATAGAATCATATGGTTAACAAATATATAAGAAAAGATTTAAAAGAATAAATAGAATCATATGATTAACAAATATATAAGAAAAGATTGAAAAGAATAAATAGAATCATATGATTGACAAATATATAAGAAAAGATTGAAAAGAATGAATAGAATCATATGATTAACAAATATATCAGAAAAGATGGAAAAGATAAATAGAATCATATGATTAACAGATATATAAGAAAAGATTGAAAAGAATGAATAGAATCATATGATTAACAAATATATCAGAAAAGATTGAAAAAATGAATAGAATCATATAATTGACAAATATATAAGAAAAGATTGAAAAGAATAAATAGAATCATATGAATAAAAAATATATAAGAAAAGATTGAAAAGAATGAATAGAATCATATGAATAAAAAATATATAAGAAAAGATTGAAAAGAATGAATGGAATCATATGATTAACAAATATATAAGAAAAGATTGAAAAGAATGAATAGAATCATATTATTGACAAATATATAAGAAAAGATTGAAAAGAATAGATAGAATCATATGATTGACAAATATATAAGAAAAGATTGAAAAGAATAAATAGAATCATATGATTGACAAATATATAAGAAAAGATTGAAAAGAATAAATAGAATCATATGATTGACAAATATATAAGAAAAGATGTAAAAGAATAAATAGAATCATATGATTAACAAATATATAAGAAAAGATTGAAAAGAATAGATAGAATCATATGATTAACAAATATACAAGATAAGATTGAAAAGAATAAATAGAATCATATTATTGACAAATATATAAGAAAAGATTGAAAAGAATAAATAGAATCATATTATTGACAAATATATAAGAAAAGATTGAAAAGAATAAATAGAATCATATGATTGACAAATATATAAGAAAAGATTGAAAAGAATAAATAGAATCATATGATTAACAGATATATCAGAAAAGATTGAAAAGAATAAATAGAATCATATGATTGACAGATATATAAGAAAAGATTGAAAAGAATGAATAGAATAATATGATTAACAAATATATAAGAAAAGATTGAAAAGAATAAATAAAATCATATGATTAACAAATATATAAGAAAAGATTGAAAAGAATAAATAGAATCATATGATAAACAAATATATAAGAAAAGATTGAAAAGAATAAATAGAATAATATGATTAACAAATATATAAGAAAAGATTGAAAAGAATAAATAAAATCATATGATTAACAAATATATAAGAATAGATTGAAATGAATAAATAGAATCATATGATTAACAAATATATAAGAAAAGATTGAAAAGAATAGATAGAATCATATGATTAACAAATATATAAGAAAAGATTGAAAAGAATAAATAGAATAATATGATTAACAAATATATAAGAAAAGATTGAAAAGAATAAATAGAATCATATGATTAACAAATATATAAGAAAAGATTGAAAAGAATAAATAAAATCATATGATTAACAAATATATAAGAATAGATTGAAATGATTAAATAGAATCATATGATTAACAAATATATAAGAAAAGATTGAAAAGAATAAATAGAATCATATGATTGACAAATATATAAGAAAAGATGGAAAAGAATAAATAGAATAATATGATTGACAAATATATAAGAAAAGATTGAAAAGAATAAATAAAATCATATGATTGACAAATATATAAGAAAAGATTGAAAAGAATAAATAGAATATGATTGACAAATATATAAGAAAAGATTGAAAAGAATAAATAGAATCATATGATTAACAAATATATGAGAAAAGATTGAAAAGAATAAATAGAATCATATGATTAACAAATATATAAGAAAAGATTAAAAAAAATAAATAGAATCATATGATTAACAAATATATAAGAAAAGATTGAAAAGAATAAATAGAATCATATGATTAACAAATATATAAGAAAAGATTGAAAAGAATAAATAGAATCATATGATTAACAAATATATAAGAAAAGATTGAAAAGAATAAATAGAATCATATGATTAACAAATATATAAGAAAAGATTGAAAAAGAATAAATAGAATCATATGATTAACAAATATATAAGAAAAGATTGAAAAGAATAGATAGAATCATATGATTAACAAATATATAAGAAAAGATTGAAAAAGAATAAATAGAATCATATGATTAACAAATATATAAGAAAAGATTGAAAAGAATAAATAGAATCATATGATTAACAAATATATAAGAAAAGATTGAAAAAGAATAAATAGAATCATATGATTAACAAATATATAAGAAAAGATTGAAAAGAAAAGATAGAATCATATGATTAACAAATATATAAGAAAAGATTGAAAAAGAATAAATAGAATCATATGATTAACAAATATATAAGAAAAGATTGAAAAAGAATAAATAGAATCATATGATTAACAAATATATAAGAAAAGATTGAAAAGAATAAATAGAATCATATGATTAACAAATATATAAGAAAAGATTGAAAAAGAATAAATAGAATCATATGATTAACAAATATATAAGAAAAGATTAAAAAGAATAAATAGAATCATATGATTAACAAATATATGAGAAAAGATTGAAAAGAATAAATAGAATAATATGATTAACAAATATATAAGAAAAAATTGAAAAAGAATAAATAGAATCATATGATTAACAAATATATAAGAAAAGATTGAAAAGAATAAATAGAATCATATGATTAACAAATATATAAGAAAAGATTTAAAAGAATAAATAGAATCATATGATTAACAAATATATAAGAAAAGATTTAAAAAGAATAAATAGAATCATATAGTTAACAAATATATAAGAAAAGATTTAAAAGAATAAATAGAATCATATGATTAACAAATATATAAGAAAAGATTGAAAAGAATAAATAGAATCATATGATTGACAAATATATAAGAAAAGATTGAAAAGAATGAATAGAATCATATGATTAACAAATATATCAGAAAAGATGGAAAAGATAAATAGAATCATATGATTAACAGATATATAAGAAAAGATTGAAAAGAATGAATAGAATCATATGATTAACAAATATATCAGAAAAGATTGAAAAAATGAATAGAATCATATAATTGACAAATATATAAGAAAAGATTGAAAAGAATAAATAGAATCATATGAATAAAAAATATATAAGAAAAGATTGAAAAGAATGAATAGAATCATATGAATAAAAAATATATAAGAAAAGATTGAAAAGAATGAATGGAATCATATGATTAACAAATATATAAGAAAAGATTGAAAAGAATGAATAGAATCATATTATTGACAAATATATAAGAAAAGATTGAAAAGAATAGATAGAATCATATGATTGACAAATATATAAGAAAAGATTGAAAAGAATAAATAGAATCATATGATTGACAAATATATAAGAAAAGATTGAAAAGAATAAATAGAATCATATGATTGACAAATATATAAGAAAAGATGTAAAAGAATAAATAGAATCATATGATTAACAAATATATAAGAAAAGATTGAAAAGAATAGATAGAATCATATGATTAACAAATATACAAGATAAGATTGAAAAGAATAAATAGAATCATATTATTGACAAATATATAAGAAAAGATTGAAAAGAATAAATAGAATCATATTATTGACAAATATATAAGAAAAGATTGAAAAGAATAAATAGAATCATATGATTGACAAATATATAAGAAAAGATTGAAAAGAATAAATAGAATCATATGATTAACAGATATATCAGAAAAGATTGAAAAGAATAAATAGAATCATATGATTGACAGATATATAAGAAAAGATTGAAAAGAATGAATAGAATAATATGATTAACAAATATATAAGAAAAGATTGAAAAGAATAAATAAAATCATATGATTAACAAATATATAAGAAAAGATTGAAAAGAATAAATAGAATCATATGATAAACAAATATATAAGAAAAGATTGAAAAGAATAAATAGAATAATATGATTAACAAATATATAAGAAAAGATTGAAAAGAATAAATAAAATCATATGATTAACAAATATATAAGAATAGATTGAAATGAATAAATAGAATCATATGATTAACAAATATATAAGAAAAGATTGAAAAGAATAGATAGAATCATATGATTAACAAATATATAAGAAAAGATTGAAAAGAATAAATAGAATAATATGATTAACAAATATATAAGAAAAGATTGAAAAGAATAAATAGAATCATATGATTAACAAATATATAAGAAAAGATTGAAAAGAATAAATAAAATCATATGATTAACAAATATATAAGAATAGATTGAAATGATTAAATAGAATCATATGATTAACAAATATATAAGAAAAGATTGAAAAGAATAAATAGAATCATATGATTGACAAATATATAAGAAAAGATGGAAAAGAATAAATAGAATAATATGATTGACAAATATATAAGAAAAGATTGAAAAGAATAAATAAAATCATATGATTGACAAATATATAAGAAAAGATTGAAAAGAATAAATAGAATATGATTGACAAATATATAAGAAAAGATTGAAAAGAATAAATAGAATCATATGATTAACAAATATATGAGAAAAGATTGAAAAGAATAAATAGAATCATATGATTAACAAATATATAAGAAAAGATTAAAAAAAATAAATAGAATCATATGATTAACAAATATATAAGAAAAGATTGAAAAGAATAAATAGAATCATATGATTAACAAATATATAAGAAAAGATTGAAAAGAATAAATAGAATCATATGATTAACAAATATATAAGAAAAGATTGAAAAGAATAAATAGAATCATATGATTAACAAATATATAAGAAAAGATTGAAAAGATTAGATAGCATCACATGATTGACAAATTTATAAGAAAAGATTGAAAAGAATTAATAGAATCATATGATTAACAAATATATGAGAAAAGATTGAAAAGAATAAATAGAATCATATGATTAACAAATATATGAGAAAAGATTGAAAAGAATAAATAGAATCATATGATTAACAAATATATGAGATAAGATTGAAAAGAATAAATAGAATCATATGATTAACAAATATATAAGAAAAGATTGAAAAGAATAGATAGAATTATATGATTAACAAATATATAAGAAAAGATTGAAAAGAATAAATAGAATCATATGATTGACAAATATATAAGAAAAGATTGAAAAGAATAGATAGAATCATATGATTAACAAATATATAAGATAAGATTGAAAAGAATAAATAGAATCATATGATTAACAAATATATAAGTAAAAAAATTGAAAAGAATAGATAGAATTATATGATTAACAAATATATAAGAAAAGATTGAAAAGAATAGATAGAATCATATGATTAACAAATATATAAGAAAAGATTGAAAAGAATTAATAGAATCATATGATTAACAAATATATCAGAAAAGATTGAAAAGAATAAATAGAATCATATGATTAACAAATATATAAGAAAAGATTGAAAAGAATAGATAGAATCATATGATTAACAAATATATAAGAAAAGATTGAAAAGAATAAATAGAATCATATGATTAACAAATCTATAAGAAAAGATTGAAAAGAATAAATAGAATCATATGATTAACAAATATATAAGAAAAGATTTAAAAGAATAAATAGAATCATATGATTAACAAATATATGAGAAAAGATTGAAAAGAATTAATAGAATCATATGATTAACAAATATATGAGAAAAGATTGAAAAGAATTAATAGAATCATATGATTAACAAATATATCAGAAAAGATTGAAAAGAATAAATAGAATCATATGATTAACAAATATACAAGAAAAGATTGAAAAGAATAAATAGAATCATATTATTGACAGATATATAAGAAAAGATTGAAAAGAATAAATAGAATCATATGATTGACAAATATATAAGAAAAGATTGAAAAGAATAAATAGAATCATATGATTAACAGATATATAAGAAAAGATTGAAAAGAATAGATAGAATCATATGATTGACAAATATATAAGAAAAGATTGAAAAGAATAGATAGAATCATATGATTAACAAATATATAAGAAAAGATTGAAAAGAATAAATAGAATTATATGATTGACAAATATATAAGAAAAGATTGAAAAGAATAAATAGAATCATATGATTAACAAATATATAAGAAAAGATTGAAAAGAATAGATAGAATCATATGATTAACAAATATATAAGAAAAAATTTAAAAGAATAAATAGAATCATATGATTAACAAATATATAAGAAAAGATTGAAAAGAATAAATAGAATCATATGATTGACAAATATATAAGAAAAGATTGAAAAGAATAGATAGAATCATATGATTAACAAATATATAAGAAAAGATTCAAAAGAATAAATAGAATCATATGATTGACAAATATATAAGAAAAGATTGAAAGAAATAAATAGAATTATATGATTAACAAATATATAAGAAAAGATTGAAAAGAATAAATAAAATTATATGATTAACAAATAAATAAGAAAAGATTGAAAAGAATAAATAAAATCATATGATTGACAAATATATAAGAAAAGATTGAAAAGAATAGATAGAATCATATGATTAACAAATATATAAGAAAAGATTCAAAAGAATAAATAAAATCATATGATTGACAAATATATAAGAAAAGATTGAAAAGAATAAATAGAATCATATGATTAACAAATATATAAGAAAAGATTGAAAAGAATAGATAGAATCATATGATTGACAAATATATAAGAAAAGATTGAAAAGAATACATAGAATCATATGATTAACAAATATATAAGAAAAGATTGAAAAGAATAAATAGAATCATATGATTAACAAATATATAAGAAAAGATTGAAAAGAATAAATAGAATCATATGATTGACAAATATATAAGAAAAGATTGAAAAGAATAAATATAATCATATGATTAACAAATATATAAGAAAAGATTGAAAAGAATAAATAGAATCATATGATTAATAAATATATAAGAAAAGATTGAAAAGAATAAATAGAATCATATGATTTACAAATACATAAGAAAAAAAAACAAAAGTATTAATAAATAAAAAGTTAAAATATATAGAATTTTATTGTATGATTTTCAATCAAATAAAAGTTTTTGCTGCTAAATAAACAAAACATATTAAAACAATGTTGTCGATTTTATTCATGATCACTTTGCATTTGTTCATATATGAATCATGTGTTTGAGTTTGTAACATTCATATATACATGTGTGTTTTTATTACCACGATGAAAATCATATTAAACTCCAGATAGAATTTCAACTCTATTGCAATATCTGTATCGACTGGTTCAGTGTAATGTTTTGGATGAAATAAATCTAAGGTTGTGAATTCAATCCAATAATATTGACAATAATAAGCAGAATACAAATACGTGAATGCAAATACTAAAATATTGAATTTTATTGTTTTGCAGATGTTCCTGATTGAACCCTATTCATCAATTTTAATGGAGTATAATTTTTCTTAACATGATTGAACACTACTATTGAATTTTAATGAAATATGATTTTCTTAAATATTATGCTATAAATATTTATTACCTCATATAAAAGATAACAGCGACATCTGTGGAAATATTTCTATCCTGGACTTTATTATTTATTAATTACTGGACAATATTATTTACGAATTTGATGCAATAGTTGTGAAAACAGAACACGTCTTGAAAATAATATTAATTCTTTTTTGTTTTTTTGGTTTTACAATAAATCAAAAGATATTAAAAACTAGAATTAAATTGAGATGAGAAATCGAACTGGTTAAAGCCATATTTTTATTAAGTGGTTGTTTTATTATAAAAATCACATTTAGTGACATATATGAGAACTCATTTGGAAAAGCCACATTTTGTGAAATGTGAGAATATTTTTTTTCTGCAAAATATGGTTTAGTAAGAATTATGTGAACACACTTTGGCAAAACACATGAATATTAAAGGAAAACAATTGCACTTATACAGAAGTCAGCATAAAAATATTTGGAATATATTAGATAGTAAGTAAATGTTTGGCATCTGTTAGGAAACTCCTCCTCAGCTAAACAAACTAATAAGTGAATTGGAATAAAAGAGAAAAGCAACGTCCGAGTAAAATGTATAAACATTCTTGTTCTGAAAAATCATTGTTAGTAAAAAAAACATGAGTACTAACACTAAGGTAAAACAACATTGTTGTGAAGTTTGTGGATATTCTTCCTCTAAGAAATCATCTTTAGTGACACATACTAGAACTCACACTGGGGAAAAACCATATTCATGTGAAGTTTGTGGATATTCTTTTTCTGTAAAATCATCGTTAGTGAGACATACGAGAACCCACACTGGGGAAAAACCATATTCTTGCAAAGTTTGTGGATATTCTTGTTCTGTAAAACCATCGTTAGTAGAACATACGAGAACCCACACTGGGGAAAAGCCATATTCTTGTAAAGTTTGTGGGTATTCTTGTTCTATAAAGTCATCGTTAGTGAAACATACAAGAACTCATACTGGGGAAAAGCCACATTCTTGCAAAGTTTGTGGGTATTCTTGTTCTGAAAAATCATCGTTAATGGAACATACAAGAACCCACACTCGGGAAAAGCCACATTCTTGTGAAGTCTGTGGAGACTGTTTTACTCAAAAAGCACATTTAGTGACACATATGAGAACGCACACTGGGGAAAAGCCACATTCTTGTGAAATGTGCGGAGATTGTTTTTCTCAAAAATCATCGTTAGTGACACATATGACAACTCACACTGGGGAAAAGCCTCATTCCTGTAAGGTCTGTGGATATTCTTTTTGTCGAAAAACAAATTTACTGATTCATATGAGAACTCACACCGGCGAAAAGCCATATTCTTGCAAAATATGTGAATATTCTTGTTCTCATATAATACGTTTAGAAAAACATATGAAAAAAATACACAATTAGAAAATGCCAAGTTTAAGAATTCACATTTATTCATGTGTGAAGTTCAAGTAAAACAGTATTACTTAAGACAAACCTGAAACGACTCATGATTGATGAGACTATCCTTAATAGATATTTTTTATAATAAAACTACATTTGAGAATATAATACAATATAAAAAAGTAATTGTTTAAAAATGGTATTGCTTCTGAAAAATATAAATATATTGATTGCTATAAGAGTAAGTTGACGAAAAAAAATCTTTAAAAATACACAAAAGACACACAATTAATAGAAGACAAAACTGTTGCTTAAAACAAATGAAGTTATAAAGGGTACAATTGATTTCTTATAATTTTTTTTAAATGATGATGAAAATCTATATTCTTGCACACTATCAATATTTCTGTTCTCGTTAATAACCTGATGCGAAAATAACAAAAACTAGACAAACATGATATTTTTGCAAACAATTCAAGTGTATTTATACGTATGGGAACACACAGTGAGGAAAAATTCAATAACTACACAAAAAATTATACTCAATAGACAAAGTTACAGGTATATATTCGAACAATTGCCTCTAAATGGATCATTAGAATCTTTAAAATGGCTCTCAGCTGAATTGTATAAGATAGCAGGTTAATGCTTAGTTTCATCTAGGATTTACCATCCCAGCTACAACAAAATTATGAGAAAATGAAAATAAAACAAGAAACCAAGTAAATATTTAATATATCTGAGAACAAGATTAAAATGACAGAGACAGTAACACCGGTTGTCAACGTTAGATGGATTTTCAATATTAAAAAATCTCATAAGTTTGTTTGGTATCATAAATTGTTTGTACGCTGTAAAAAATGAAATTTAGTGGGGGGTTAAGAGTACTTCATTCCATAACATACAATTGAAAACATACAATTGAAACTTTTTTTTTAATATTTTCATTTTTTATTATCTTTATTAAACTGCACAAGTACCTTTCCTTCCTTTTTTTGTTCAAAATTTTTAAATTATAAAATCTGTGTTTTTATAAAGAGTACTGGGAAATATTAAAATATAAGGTGCTTTTATTATATCTAGTCGAAATACAGACTTTAAAATAAACCTAATTGTATCTAAAGCCGAAATACAAACTTTCAAGTAAAACCAATGGTATCTACTTTATTGTCATGCCACAATAATGACCATATCCCTATAACAGTCCGGCACTGTACTCAACAAATACAGTGGAATATTAAACGTATTTACCCATCTGATTTCGTACAACAATTATTTACTAAAAAATACAACATCAATGAATGATTATTTAGGAAAAATACAACATCGATGAACAATTATTTAATAAAAAAACATCGATGAATAATTATTGACTAAAAAACAAAACATCGATGAATAATTATTTACTAAAAAAATACAACATCGATAAATAATTATTTCCTAAAAATACAACATCTATAAATAATTATTTACTAAAAATACAACATCGAGTTATCAGTATTTACTAAAATATACATCGACAACTAATTATTTACTAAAAAATACAACATTGACAAATAATTATTTACTAAAAAATACAACATCGACAAATAATTATTTACTACAAATACAACATCGATGAACAATTATTTACTAAAACTACAACATCGATGAATAATTATTTACTAAAAAATACAACATCGATGAATAATTATGTACTAAAAATACAACATCAATGAATAATTATTTACTAAAACTACAACATCGATGAATAATTATTTACTAAAAAATACAACAGCAATGATTAATTATTTACTAAAAAAATACAACATCGATGAATAATTATTCACTAAAAAATAAAATATCGATGAATAATGATTCGCTAAAAAATACAAGATCGATGAATAATTATTTACGAAAAAAATACAACATCGATGAATAATTATTTACTAAAAATAGAACACCGAGGATTAATTTTTTACTAAAAAATACAACATCAATGAATAATTATTTATTAAAAATACAACATCGATGAATAATTATTTATTAAAAAATACATCAATGAATAATTATTTATTAAAAATATATCAATAAATAATTATGTATTAAAAATACAACATCGATGAACAATTATTTACTAAAAAATACAACATCAATAAATAATTATTTACTAAAAAATACAACATCGATGAATAATTATTTATTAAAAAATACAACATCAATGAATAATTATTTACTAAAAAATACAACATCGATGAATAATTATTTATTAAAAAATACAACATCAATGAATAATTATTTACTAAAAAATACAACATCAATGAATAATTATTTATTAAAAAATACAACATCGATGAATAATTATTTATTAAAAAATACAACATCAATGAATAATTATTTATTAAAAAATACAACATCAATGAATAATTATTTACTAAAAAATACGACATCGATGAATAATTATTTATTAAAAAATACGACATCGATGAATAATTATTTACTAAAAAATACAACATCGATGAATAATTATTTATTAAAAAATACAACATCAATGAATAATTATTTATTAAAAAATACAACATCGATGAATAATTATTCACATAAAAATACAACATCAATGAATAATTATTTACTAAAAAATACAACATCGATGAATAATTATTTACTAAAAAATACAACATCAATGAATAATTATTTATTAAAAAATACAACATCGATGAATAATTATTTATTAAAAAATACAACATCGATGAATAATTATTCACATAAAAATACAACATCAATGAATAATTATTTACTAAAAAATACAACATCAATGAATAATTATTTACTAAAAAATACAACATCGATGAATAATTATTTATTAAAAAATACAACATCAATGAATAATTATTTATTAAAAAATACAACATCGATGAATAATTATTCACATAAAAATACAACATCAATGAATAATTATTTATTAAAAAATACAACATCAATGAATAATTATTTACTAAAAAATACAACATCGATGAATAATTATTTATTAAAAAATACAACATCAATGAATAATTATGTATTAAAAAATACAACATCGATGAATAATTATTCACATAAAAATACAACATCAATGAATAATTATTTACTAAAAAATACAACATCGATGAATAATTATTTATTAAAAAATACAACATCAATGAATAATTATTTACTAAAAAATACAACATCGATGAATAATTATTTATTAAAAAATACAACATCAATGAATAATTATTTATTAAAAAATACAACATCAATGAATAATTATTTATTAAAAAATACAACATCGATGAATAATTATTTATTAAAAAATACAACATCGATGAATAATTATTTATTAAAAAATACAACATCAATGAATAATTATTTATTAAAAAATACAACATCGATGAATAATTATTTACTAAAAAATACGACATCGATGAATAATTATTTATTAAAAAATACAACATCAATCAATAATTATTTACTAAAAAATACAACATCGATGAATAATTATTTATTAAAAAATACAACATCAATGAATAATTATTTATTAAAAAATACAACATCGATGAATAATTATTCACATAAAAATACAACATCAATGAATAATTATTTACTAAAAAATACAACATCGATGAATAATTATTTATTAAAAAATACAACATCAATGAATAATTATTTACTAAAAAATACAACATCGATGAATAATTATTTATTAAAAAATACAACATCAATGAATAATTATTTACTAAAAAATACGACATCGATGAATAATTATTTATTAAAAAATACAACATCAATGAATAATTATTTACTAAAAAATACAACATCGATGAATAATTATTTATTAAAAAATACAACATCAATGAATAATTATTTATTAAAAAATACAACAGCAATGAATAATTATTTATTAAAAAATACAACATCAATGAATAATTATTTACTAAAAAATACAACATCGATGAATAATTATTTACTAAAAAGTACAACATCGATGAATAATTATTTACAAAAAAATACATCAATGAATAATTATTTATTAAAAAATACAAGATCGATGAATAATTATTCACTAAAAAATAAAATATCGATGAATAATTATTCGCTAAAAAATACAAGATCGATGAATAATTATTTACGAAAAAATACAACATCGATGAATAATTATTTACTAAAAATACAACACCGAGGATTAATTATTTACTACAAAAATACAACATCAATGACTAATTATCTATTAAAAAATACATCAATGAATGATTATTTATTAAAAAATACATCAATGAATAATTATGTACGAAAAATACAACATCGATGAACAATTATTTACTAAAAAATACAACATCAATGAATAATTATTTACTAAAAAATACAACATCAATGAATAATTATTTATTAAAAAATACAACATCAATGAATAATTATTTATTAAAAAATACAACATCAATGAATAATTATTTATTAAAAAATACAACATCAATGAATAATTATTTACTAAAAAATACAACATCAATGAATAATTATTTACTAAAAAATACAACATCGATGAATAATTATTTATTAAAAAATACAACATCAATGAATAATTATTTACTAAAAATATATCAATGAATAATTATGTACTAAAAATACACCATCGATGAATAATTATTTATTAAAAAAATACATCAATGAATAATTATTTACTAAAAAATACAACATCGATGAATAATTATTTACTAAAAAATACAACATCAATGAATAATTATTTACTAAAAAATACGACATCGATGAATAATTATTTACTAAAAAGTACAACATCGATGAATAATTATTTACTAAAAAATACAACATCAATGAATAATTATTTACTAAAAAATACAACATCGATGAATAATTATTTACTAAAAAATACAACATCGATGAATAATTATTTACTAAAAAATACAACATCAATGAATAATTATTTACTAAAAAATACGACATCGATGAATAATTATTTACTAAAAAGTACAACATCGATGAATAATTATTTATTAAAATATACATCAATGAATAATTATTTATTAAAAAATACAACATCGATGAATAATTATTTACTAAAAAATACAACATCGATGAATAATTATTCACTAAACAATACAACATCGATGAATAATTATTTACTAAAAAATACAACATCAATGAATAATTATTCACTAAACAATACAACATCGATGAATAATTATTTACTAAAAATACAACATCAATGAATAATTATTTACTAAAAAATACAACATCGATGAATAATTATTCACATAAAAATACAACATCAATGAATAATTATTTACTAAAAAATACAACATCGATGAATAATTATTTTCTAAAAAATACAAGATCGATGTATAATTATTTACTAAAAAATACAAGATCGATGTATAATTATTTACTAAAAAATACAACATCGATGAATAATTATTTACTAAAAAATACAAGATCGATGTATAATAATTTACTAAAAAATACAAGATCGATGTATAATAATTTACTAAAAAATACAACATCAATGAATAATTATTTACTAAAAAATACAACATCGATGTATAATTATTTACTAAAAAATACAACATCAATGAATAATTATTCACTAAACAATACAACATCAATGAATAATTATTCACTAAAAAATACAACATCAATGAATAATTATTTACTAAAAAATACAAGATCGATGTATAATAATTTACTAAAAAATACAACATCAATGAATAATTATTTACTAAAAAATACAACATCGATGTATAATTATTTACTAAAAAATACAACATCAATGAATAATTATTCACTAAACAATACAACATCAATGAATAATTATTCACTAAAAAATACAACATCAATGAATAATTATTTACTAAAAAATACAAGATCGATGTATAATAATTTACTAAAAAATACAACATCAATGAATAATTATTTACTAAAAAATACAACATCGATGTATAATTATTTACTAAAAAATACAACATCAATGAATAATTATTTACTGAATAAAACTAATATGTAGGTGGATTTTCTTTTCGCACCAACAACGAATTGCTGATTAACAAGATCATCACTGAGGGTTAAAGAGAAAAGGCAAATAATTCTAACCCTGGCTGTGATTAGTTAGAATTACGAAAACAAGCTTGAAATACCAAAGCGAACAATGTCCGGAATTTAAAAGTGTGGTCGATTCTAGAATGAAAAAATCCATTAAAGACTATGTGATATTTTGCTTTCTGTAGAAAAACTAAACGCAAATCTAAAGGTTGTTTCACCAGATTGTTGATTGGAAAGAAACCATTGAAGCAATGTTTATTAAATTGCTATACAAACTTCAAATCAAAAACACCATATAAATTAATTTACTTTCACACTGTCAAACATTGCTGAAAATTGTGACTCCAGTTGACATGAAAAGTCAATCAAAATTGCATTTTTTAAAAATAGTTTTACAAATCAATTGTTGCAAATTGTTTTAAATTCTTTAAATAAAATTACTGTTTTTAATAAACAATAAGATAACCTGGTTGGTGACGTAATAGAATGGACAAAGAAACGATTATTATATAGCAGCATACAGAGATTAAGTCAGACGTGAAAGCAGATTGATTAACTAGTAAGGATATTGAACATAAATTCTTTAAATGAATTGTTGCATGAGATAAATAACAATCACTATATTTGTTTACAATTATTATTGATTTCTTGTAGTAAAGCCAAATATGATGACAATATATGGATTGGTTGGATAGAAATTTTGTTGTTTCGATTCATGAAAGCAGATTGATTCACTAGTAACGATGTTCACGCATAAAAAGAATTGCATGAAACTCTAAAAGATATCACAGACATGGAATAAAGTTATATGAAAATATACTTTTGTGTTATACTGTTTCGTTCAGAAGAATGTGTATTCCTTTGTTGTGTGACAACTATTAAGAGAGCGAAAGACATGGAGATAATGTATGTTTCCCTTTTGTGTGCTGTTGCTGTGCCACGAAGACAAAGTTGTATTTTAGTTATGTTTAAAAAAACTGTGTCGTATATATTATTTGTTGCAGTTGTGTATGCACCCGCTCTCGCAAAAAAATTGACGCTGTATACTGCCAAAAACAGAAAACAAAACCAGTGGCGGCTCGTGCCTGGAGCTGTGGAACTGCAGCAGTGCAGCACCCCCAAGTCATTTCTACTCATTAGTACACGTTAAAAGAATACGTTTATTTTATTTATTTTTTTTGTATGTGATATATATATATATATATATATATATATATATATATATCCTGAAGCTTAATGTCGATAATTGTCCCCATACTCATATAAGCATAAAAGCAAAACTTTGCTTGGGCCTGCGAAATCCACAGTTACACATTCTTAGTGAAATTCGCTTGTGCGCATGCCCGATCTAGAACGGTTAATATGAGTTAAGTCGAAACTGTATTTTTCGCAGTTCCAAACGCGGTGTTTGCGCGTTTTCACTTATTATTTTTTTTTTTAAGAAGCTTTGTTTACAAATGTTTTCTTTTTATTATTATTATAAAGTGTAACGTGTTCTGTAAATAAAATCTCCAACTTAAAAAAAAAATCCCACACTTTTAAATGCGATTTAAGCAGACAAAAATATATAATATGCCAAACTTTTTTTTTTTTTTAATTAAAAGTGTTCGGGTTTTTAGCCTTGAAGTTACAAATGTTATTTTTTATTTTACCTATATGGCTTATTTTATTTGTATTTTTAAGTAGTTTAAAATTTATTTATTTTGTAGTAGTTTAACTTTACAGAATAAAAAAATATTTACATTTTTTTTATAGAAAAGCGAAGAAACGTTTATTTTTTAAAATACATTTTAGTTAGAAATGTTTTTGCCTTATATATATATATATATATATATATATATATATATATATACATACATATATACACACACATATATACATATATATATATACATATATATTCACACGCATATATATACACACACATATATATATACACACACACATATATATACACTCACACACACATATATATTCACATATATATATACACACATACACACACATATATACACACACATATATATACACACATATATACACACACACACATATATATATACACACGATATATATATACACATATATATACACACATATATATATACACGCACATATATATACATATATATACACGCATATATATACACACACATATATATACACACACACATATATATATATATACATATATATACACGCATATATATACACACATATATATACATATATATACACGCATATATATATATACACACACATATATATACATACACACACATATGTATACACACATTATATATATATTATATATATACGCACACACACATATATATATATATATAAAAGTGAATCTGTCTGTATGTGTGTCTGTGTGTCTGTCTGTCTGTGTACATTTCCCTACGCAATAACTCTGTCAATTTTTAATCTATAGACTCGAAATTTGAAATACCGGGTACTGAGATTTGGGAAAATCGATGTGACGGGTGTCAGCCAGAAATTTGGCTGTTAAGGGGTCAAATTTCAACGATTTGACCTTTAAGAACTCTACCAAACTCCTCCGACAATTTTGGGTCTAGACACTTGGAATTTTAGATATAGGTTCCTTGAATCTGGATCTAACTAAATAAAGTGATTTGAGCCCGAAACAATAAATTTTAAGGGGTCATAATAGGGGTCAAAGTTTAAAAAAATTAACCATTTTTTTGTTTTTTTTTTGCACAGCATACACCTCCAAACACCCGAGCAACGCCGGGCACCCCTGCTAGTATATATATAAAGTTTTAGCATTTATTTACATCCCACGAGGACAAAGCAAGAAGTTTTACACTTTGAACAAATTTTTTTAATTAAAAATGTGCAATAACAAGACGAGTATGTAAAACCGTTTTTATAATAAGCTTAGTAAATAGCAAAGTTTGTTTTTATTTTTATATAAAAAGTTGTAAAAAGATTTGTAAATAAAATTATGTATCTTTAATTTTTTTTGTTTGCTTATAGTACAAACATGTAAACTTTTTTATTCTATATTTTATTTACAAAGTTTTTTTTATAAATACACATTTTTAAATTTTAAATAAAACTGTTATCCAATAAAACTATTTTTAAATGGTAAACTCATAACTTTACCATCGTTTGCAGGCAAAGATTTTGTTTTTATGAAAAAATAAATAATTAAAAAATTCTAAATAAAATGTATTTAAACAATGTTTTTCGTTTGTTTGGCTGCGGTAAAATTTTATTTAATCTGTAAAGTTTAAAAGAAATATATTTGTATATTTTTTTTTATTACTCTGTAAAGTGTATACAATTTAAAATAGTGTTTTTTGATTAAAATGTTTTTGCGTATTACCCCTTTTTCGACGGCTTATAATGGCAAAGTTAAAAATATTTGTATTAAAAAAAGCAATTTTAGTGACAAGCTTATTTTTATACGCCTATTTTTAATTAACAATAAGCTTTTTATAAATAAAACCGTTGTTAAATAGTAAAACTTTTTTCGTTAATAAAAATATGTGACCTAAAAGTTATAAAAGTATGATTCAACTCAGTTAGAACTTCCGGTTCAGTTGAATCGCAAAAAGAGGATGACATAAACATTGTATTCCTTCTACCCTAATTGATATTCTACAAATAGACTACCTAGTACTTACCTTTCCCAATACAATTGATATAAAAAGAATTTAACCATGGTCTCCTTTCACCCCCAAGAAATAACTTCTGCGACGGTAAATGAACTTCAACAGATTGAGTTTTCACAGCAGTCTCTCCATGATAAAGTTGTAATTAAGAAAAGAAGCCGTTCAACGCCTGATATTCAAATATCTCAGCCAGGCATTAGCAACAACAAAGTGTATATTCGTAGCTTTAATGGTACCAACGGAAAAGTTAGCTTTGCAGCTGTGAACTAAAAAGGCATTGTTCTGCTTTCCTTGTTTGTTGTTAGGGGTGATGTAACATGGACAAAAGATAGTTTCAGAACTATTAGCAAAATGAAAGATAGAACTGAAAAGCATGAGAAGCACGTTGACAATGTAGTTTCCCTATCAATTTTGGGGACCATAAATATTAAAGCAAAACTTAGTGAGGCCTGCAGACTTTCAATCAATCATCATAACATGAATGTTAAGAAGAACCGTGAAATTTTATCTAAAATAATAGATTGTATTTTCTTTTGTGGGAACTTTGAAACTCCCTCACGAGGACATGATGAAAAAGATGATTCAGTAAATCCAAGTGTGTTTAGAGGATTTTTAAATTTTGCATCTTAATTAGATCCAGATTTAAAGAATCACTTAGAAACCAGTAATGTCTTCAAAGGTGTTTCCAAGACTATTCAGAATGACATACTTGACTGTCTTTTACAAATATACCATAATGAAATAAGGGCAGAAATTAGCAAAGCTTCCTTTATAGCTGTCATGGCTGATGAAATAACAGATATGTCTGAACATACACAAATGATCATTGTTTTACAGTACGTCTTGGATGAAAAAATACTTGAACTCATTTGGGGATTCTTTATTCCAGAAAACCAAACCGCTGATAGGATATCAAAATGTATTCTACAACAATTAGATATAATCCTTCAAGGGAATCGCCAAAAACTGATAGCTCAGACATTTGAAAATAAAAGCAGTTTATAGTAATACGCATTTCACTCACTGTTATGCGCATCAACTTAATTTAATAATGAGGAATGCAGCAAGCATTACACGAAATGCTAGAATATTTATCTCTAACATTTTGGCTATTCCGACTTTCTTTTCTAGATCACCACAGCGTCTGTCCATTTTTCAAGAAGCATCTGGATGTAAGCATTCTACGTGTATCCGCCACAAGCTGGAACTTTAACATACATAAATAGAGTTCATGAAAATGTTCAAGCATAAAAAACTGTCACTGAAATTCAGTCAACATCATATGTAGATGAGACCGTTGCAGAAACGATAGGAATTCTGAAATATTTGAACGATGAAAATTTCATATTTTGGTTTGAGTTATTTCATAAAATTATGTCTCATGTTGAAATTATTTCTCGGTAAATTAGCATATATAAAGTCAATGAATACATAACAAATTTCAAAACTGCTATTTTAGAGATAAGAAACACCAAATACTGTGAAAATTATTTACAAACACTCAAGGGCGAAGCTAAAGAACTGTGTGACTATATATCTGTTGATATACCGGACAGATATTCTTCAACTAAACATTTAATACTTGCTAAATTGTTTTACAAGATAAGCTTTGCTAGTTTTAAGAAAAAAAAACTACCTACAGAAGAGATATCCTTGACAACTGAAGCATATTCCATGATTGACAAAGAAAAGTTTGAAACTGAGCTAGAAATATTTTATAGTAGGTCAGATATCCATGAGTATTGCAAAGTAATTGATCTCCTGAAATTTATTTTCGAAAACAATTTAAACGATGTTCTTAGTGAAATCACAAAACCCATAAAAATTATCTTGACAATTCCCATGACTACATAAGAGATAGAACGTTGTTTTTCAACTCTGAAAAGAATAAAAAACTTTTCTAAGGAACACCATGGGTTGCGAAAGACTAAATGAACTTGCAGTGCTTTCAATTGATGAAAAAGTTCTTCAGCAGTCATTCAGAAGTTAAGGAGAAAATTATCAATCTTTTCTCACAAATTAAAACAAGAAGAATGGAGTTTACTTTCAAATGAATGTAATAAGTAAAATATTTACATCTATTTAGGATTCCTTTAAGTTATTGTATTTTTATACGTGTGCATACGTATAAATTATGTATAATTTTATGTTTGTTTTATTTTTACACAATATTAAAAAAAATAGGTGTTTTCTTTATAACAGCACCCCCACTAATCTTAGGCACGAGCCGCCACTGAACAAAACATTATACATACATCAAGGAACACATTTACAAACACTGTTACATAGATGCTATCGAACCTGGCAAGTATATATGAATATATATATATATATATATATATATATATATATATATATATATATCTTTATTGGATTGGCAAAATTTTAGAATAATTATAAAGAAGTGAACCATCGCGTAAATTCAATCGACTAAAATAAGATGGAAAACGGGGTGAGGAAAAGGAAAAAAAATGGGGCAAGTTGCATGTAAAAAATGTACAATTCAATAAAAGAAATAAGTCGATTAAAACAAGATCGTTAAAATACACCCGAAGCGCTTTTCGGTCAGAATAACTTTTCAAGGGTCATAAGTCTGAAAATTATTATTTTTTTAGAATATTTGCTAGTGGTATGGAGCGTAGAGGAGGTTAAAAAAACTGACTACCCAAATAATTCAGTTAGAATTATTTGGGTAGTCAGTTTTTTTAACCTCCTCTCTGCTCTTGATCTGCGAAGAGCTTACTTGCAGATACGCGTCGAAAAATCGCTGTGGCCGCACCAGACGGTCAAGATTAAAGGGACACGTTATTGCCTGAACCTCATGACGGCAATCATGCAGGCGATCCGCTGTCAGGACGAAGCCGTGCAACAAGCGACATCGTCATATATCGATGACATCTACGTGAACGAGAGCCTCATGCCTGCACAAAAGGTTAAAGGACATTTCGAAAGCTTCAGACTAACGTGCAAGGAGCCGGAGCGACTGCAAGATGGGACGAAGTTGCTTGGCCTGCACGTGAGAGGCAGCGCAGACGGACTCCGCTGGGGAAGAGGTGGTGACTAACTAGCATCACGCGTCGGTGCATCTTCTCCATCTGTGGGAAACTGGTGGGCCACTTCCCCATGTGTGAGTGGAGGCCATAAAGCGACGAGCGACTTCCATATCTACTGGGTGGGACGATGAGCTGCACGACCCCGCCCTGCGGAAAATGCTAGAGGAGACTTTGGCCAGAGTCTCCGAGGACGATCCGGTGCAAGGGAAATGGTGCGTCGATGGGAGCGAGTTTACGGTTTGGGTAGATGCCAGCTCGCTCACACTCGGTGTTGCTCTGGCAGTCAATAGATCTATCGTGGAAGATGCCTGGTGGCTTCGGCCAGAAAACGACGCCAGGCACATCAACCTGGCCGAACCCGATGCCACAGTGAAGGGGGTCAACCTGGCGCTCCAGTGGCCGGCCAGAGTCCTGCACGTCGTTACAGACTCCACATGTGTGTATCGATGGACGACAGATGCCTTGAGTGGAAATGCACGATTGGCGATGAAGGCATCAGGCGAAATGCTCATACGGAGGCAGCTTGCTACCCTAACCGAAACCATCAAGGAATACAACCTGGTCGTGGATGTGACGCTAGTACAGTCCTGTCAGAATCACGCGGATCAGCTGACCAGACTGCCGTGCCGTTGGCTGGACCTGCTGAAAGAAATGGAAGAACCGGCACCTGTGAACTGCGCCGTGGTGGGGCGTCGATTCAAGCCAGACTATGTTGCTGACGTCCATTGCCAGAGTGGGCACCCCGGTGTAAACCGAACTCTCTACTTCGCTAGACTGGTCGACCCCTGTGTGTCAAGAAAGGAGGTAGAATAAGTGGTGAGGACTTGTGAAAGCTGCAAGTCGATCGATTCTGTGCCTGCCCGGTGGAGGAAGGGAAAACTGAGCATAAAGAACAATTGGGGCAGGTTCGCGGTGGACGTGACCCACCACAACGGTGGGGATTTTTTGACGATGATTGACTGTGGACCGTCTAGGTTTGCGTTGTGGTGGCCACTTCGTCGGCAGGACACGGCCGCCGTTGTCTTCCTTTAACGTGGCCCTCCTTCCGAAATACTGAGCGACAATGGCACCGCTTTTGCTAGCGGGCAGTTCAAGCAGTTCACAGACGGCTGGGGTGTACGGCTACGATTTCGGTGCGCCCATGTGCCTAGCAGGAACGGGATCGTGGAACAGAACCACCGGGCCATCAAGACCATTGCAGCTAGGAAGAGGTGTACAGTGACTGAAGCGCTATACTGGTACAACGTCACCTCTAAGGATGATGTATCGCCCTTTACTGCGCCGGCTGAGGTGCTGCACTGGTACCATGTCAGGGTGAAAGGGTTAGAGGCCAGCCCTCTACCCGAACCAGAGGCGACACGAGATAGTATCAAAGTGGGAGACGTCGTCTGGGTTAAGAACCCCCGTGGCAGATGCACCACGCACTATGGAACCAGGCGTGTTACCGAGGTGATCAGGCCACAAGCCGTGCAGATTGATGGGGTGCCCCGACACGTCAGGGACCTACGAGCAGCATCACAGTCGCAGCCGCCGCTCGGTGACAAAAGTGAAACGAGTTCCACAACCAGTGAACCATCATTCTGGTATATGCCGGATTCATCGGACGATGACAGCGCTGAAATTGTCAGCCTCCGGTTCACTGATCCCCAGACCGCAGACGGGAGCTCCACTGAAGACGAGGCTCCCTGTCTGCCCCTCCGTAGAAGCACTCGAAGAAGGAGGTCCCCGCCTCTCTGCCCCCTCTGTGATAATGATATCAGGGGGAAGTGTGGCAAAAGCTATGAAAATGTGGGCTTACCGTTCAAACGACCTAGGTGTGCTTTGTCATCGCTGCGAAGCTAGGATAAGAAAAGAATTTCAAGATGGCCCCGACGGCGTTTTGTAATGGTATGATCTCGGAAACTTTCGCAAAATCTCGTGCATATATGCAAATCAGTTGGTCTTCGACAACTATAAATTCAAGTCGTTTTTGAAGACAAGCAGTGAGGAAAGAACGGCCGGTTGGTAATTGTGTACACTGGTTCGTGTTAGTGGCGTGTCTGTGTGTGTACTGATCGAACCGCTTTCCTGTCCCTTGGACTTTGAATTTGTTTAGATTTGACTTCAGCTTCACTCATCTAAAAAAAAGAATGCCAATTAAAGAAAAATATATATAACAGTAAGTCATCTTATTTCCCCATACTCTGAACGAACTGACCATCTCGGTAATTTCTAAGATCATTTTCAGTTGCTTTGAGTAGCGAGTGACGATTGGCGAGTTTTATATTACTAGCTAGTGAGTGATTAGAAACCTATATGGTAATTGATTCAAAAGTCGAAAATGGATCCATGTTGAGATGCTATGAACACAAACTGTCCGGATGGATCATCAGAAGAATTATGGCGTGACTTTGGCTGTGCTTCCGAATTTATGTATTGTTCAATGTAGGGAATTGTGGGAATTATGATGATGCATTCCTCTGGGTTCTGTGTTGTTCTTTTGAGAGCTAATAATTGTGGTATGATTTCGGCTGTGGCCTTTCTTTAATGTTAACATTTCGGCTCCATTTTAAGGGGACTTCCTCAGGATAATGATAAGGATGATTGAAAAAAAATAAACCAAAGATAAGAGAAAAATTCCTAGGAATATTGAGATATTTTTATACTTTTTTTTATTTTGTACATTTCGAAAAAAAATTACAAACGTGTAAAAGGAAATCAAGTTTTAAATCCATGCATGAATTAAGGAAAGCAATTACAAATGTATGTAAATAAAACTAATAAATTTTCAAATCCATGTATAAAATAAAGAAAGCAATTTAAAATGTATGTAAATGAAACTAATCAAGTTTCAAATCCATGTATAAAAACGATAAAGTGATTAAAAATGTATGTACATAAAAGTAATCAATTTTCAAATCAATGTATAAAATAAGGATAGCAATTAAAAATTTATGTCAATAAAACTAATCAATTTTAAAATCAATGTATAAATTAAGGAAAGCAATTAAAAATGAATTTAAATAAAACTAACCAAGTTTAAAATTCATGTATAAAATTAAGAAAGCAATTAAAATTTATGTAAATAAAACTAATCAAGTTTCAAATCCATGTATAAAATAAAGAAAGCAATTAAAAATGTATGTAAATAAAACTAATCAAGTTTCAAATCCATGTATAAAATAAGGAAAGCAATTAAAAATGTATATAAATAAAACTAATCAATTTTCAAATCCATGTATAAAATAAGGAAAGCAATTAAAAATGTATGTAAATAAAACTAATCAATTTTCAAATCCATATATAAAATAAGGAAAGCAATTAAAAATGTATGTAAATAAAACTAATCAATTTTCAAATCCATGTATAAAATAAGGAAAGCAATTAAAAATGTATGTAAATAAAACTAATCAATTTTCAAATCCATATATAAAATAAGGAAAGCAATTAAAAATGTATGTAAATAAAACTAATCAAGTTTCAAATCCACGTATAAAATAAAGAAAGCAATTAAAATTTATGTAACTAAAACATATCAAGTTTCAAATCCATGTATAAAATAACGAAAGCAATTAAAAATGTATGTAAATGAAATTATAAAGTTTCAAATCCATGTATAAAATAAGAAAAGCGATTGAAATGTATGTAAATAAAACTAATCAAGTTTCAAATCCATGTATAAAATAACGAAAGCAATTTTATTAAGCGTGTATATAAAACTAATCAAGTTTCAAATCCATGTATAAAATAGAGAAAGCAATTTAAAATGTGTGTAAATAAATCTAATAAAGTTTCAAATCCATGTATAAATTAAGGAAAGCAATTAAAAATGTATGTAAATAAAACCAATCATTTCAAATCCATGTATAAAATAAAGAAAGCAATTAAAAATGTATGTAAATAAAACTAATCAATGTTCAAATCCATGTATAAAATAAAGAAAGCTATTAAAAATGTATGTAAATGAAACTAATCAATTTTCAAATCCATGTATAAAATAGAGAAAGCAATTAAAAATGTATGTAAATAAAACTAATCAAGTTTCAAATCCATGTATAAAATAAGGATAGCTATTAAAAATGTAAGTAAATAAAACTAATCAAGTTTCAAATCCATGTATAAATTAAGGAAAGCAATTAAAAATGTATGTAAATAAAAATTAATCAAGTTTCAAATCCATGTAGAAAATAAAGAAAGAAATTAAAAATGTATGTAAATAAAACTAATCAAGTTTCAAATCCATGTATAAAATAGAGAAAGCAATTAAAAATGTATGTAAATAAAACTAATCAAGTTTCAAATCCATGTATAAAATAAGAAAAGCGATTGAAATGTATGTAAATAAAACTAATCAAGTTTCAAATCCATGTATAAAATAAAGAAAGCTATTAAAAATGTAAGTAAATAAAACTAATCAAGTTTCAAATCCATGTATAAAATAAAGAAAGCAATTTAAAATGTATGTAAATAAAACTAATCAAGTTTAAAATCCATGTATAAAAAAAGAAAGAAATTAAAAATGTATGTAAATAAAACTAATCAAGTTTCAAATCCATGTAGAAAATAAAGAAAGAAATTAAAAATTATGTAAATAAAACTAATCAAGTTTCAAATCCATGTATAAAATAAAGAAAGAAATTAAAAATTATGTAAATAAAACTAATCAAGTTTCAAATCCATGTATAAAATAAGGAAAGCAATTAAAAATGTATGTAAATAAAACTAATCAATTTTCAAATTCATGTATAAAATAAGGAAAGCAATTAAAAATGTATGTAAATAAAACTAATCAAGTTTCAAATCCATGTATAAAATAACGAAAGCAATTAAAAATGTATGTAAATAAAACTAATCAAGTTTCAAATCCATGTATAAAATAGAGAAAGCAATTAAAAATGTATGTAAATAAAACAAATCAATTTTCAAATCCATGTATAAAATAAGGAAAGCAATTAAAAATGTATGTAAATAAAACTAATCAAGTTTCAAATCCATATATAAAATAAGGAAAGCAATTAAAAATGTATGTAAATAAAACTAATCAATTTTCAAATCCATGTATAAAATAACGAAAGCAATTAAAAATGTATGTAAATAAAACTAATCAATTTTCAAATCCATGTATAAAATAAGGAAAGCAATTAAAAATGTATGTAAATGAAATTATAAAGTTTCAAATCCATGTATAAAATAAGGAAAGCAATTTAAAATGTATGTAAATAAAACTAATCAATTTTCAAATCCACGTATAAAATAACGAAAGCAATTAAAAATGTATGTAAATGAAATTATAAAGTTTCAAATCCATGTATAAAATAAAGAAAGCAATTAAAAATGTATGTAAATGAAACTAATCAATTTTCAAATCCATGTATAAAATAGAGAAAGCAATTTAAAATGTGTGTAAATAAATCTAATCTAGTTTCAAATCCATGTATAAAATAGAGAAAGCAATTAAAAATGTATGTAAATAAAACCAATCATTTCAAATCCATGTATAAAATAAAGAAAGCAATTAAAATGTATGTTAATAAAACTAATCAATTTTCAAATCCATGTATAAAATAGAGAAAGCAATTAAAAATGTATGTAAATAAAACTAATCAAGTTTACAAATCCATGTATAAAATAAGGATAGCTATTAAAAATGTAAGTAAATAAAACTAATCAAGTTTCAAATCCATGTATAAATTAAGGAAAGCAATTAAAAATGTATGTAAATAAAACTAATCAAGTTTCAAATCCATGTATAAAATAAAGAAAGCTATTAAAAATGTAAGTAAATAAAACTAATCAAGTTTCAAATCCATGTATAAAATAAAGAAAGCAATTTAAAATTTATGTAAATAAAACTAATCAAGTTTAAAATCCATGTATAAAAAAAGAAAGAAATTAAAAATGTATGTAAATAAAACTAATCAAGTTTCAAATCCATGTAGAAAATAAAGAAAGAAATTAAAAATTATGTAAATAAAACTAATCAAGTTTCAAATCCATGTATAAAATAAAGAAAGAAATTAAAAATTATGTAAATAAAACTAATCAAGTTTCAAATCCATGTATAAAATAAGGAAAGCAATTAAAAATGTATGTAAATAAAACTAATCAATTTTCAAATCCATGTATAAAATAAGGAAAGCAATTAAAAATGTATGTAAATAAAACTAATCAAGTTTCAAATCCATGTATAAAATAACGAAAGCAATTAAAAATGTATGAAAATGAAACTAATCAGTTATCAAATCCATGTATAAAATAAGAAAAGCGATTGAAATGTATGTAAATAAAACTAATCAATTTTCAAATCCATGTATAAAATAAGAAAAGCGATTGAAATGTATGTAAATAAAACTAATCAGTTATCAAATCCATGTATAAAATAAAGAAAGCAATTAAAATGTATGTAAATAAAACTAATCTAGTTTCAAATCCATGTATAAAATAACGAAAGCAATTAAAAATGTATGTAAATAAAACTAATCAATTTTCAAATCCATGTATAAAATAGAGAAAGCAATTAAAAATGTATGTAAATAAAACAAATCAATTTTCAAATCCATGTATAAAATAAGGAAAGCAATTAAAAATGTATGTAAATAAAACTAATCAATTTTCAAATCCATGTATAAAATAACGAAAGCAATTAAAAATGTATGTAAATAAAACTAATCAATTTTCAAATCCATGTATAAAATAAGGAAAGCAATTAAAAATGTATGTAAATAAAACTAATCAATTTTCAAATCCATATATAAAATAAGGAAAGCAATTAAAAATGTATGTAAATAAAACTAATCAAGTTTCAAATCCACGTATAAAATAAAGAAAGCAATTAAAATTTATGTAACTAAAACATATCAAGTTTCAAATCCATGTATAAAATAAAGAAAGCAATTAAAATGTATGTAAATAAAACTAATCAAGTTTCAAATCCATGTATAAAATAACGAAAGCAATTAAAAATGTATGTAAATGAAATTATAAAGTTTCAAATCCATGTATAAAATAAGAAAAGCGATTGAAATGTATGTAAATAAAACTAATCAAGTTTCAAATCCATGTATAAAATAAAGAAAGCAATTAAAAATGTATGTAAATGAAACTAATCAATTTTCAAATCCATGTATAAAATAGAGAAAGCAATTTAAAATGTGTGTAAATAAATCTAATCTAGTTTCAAATCCATGTATAAAATAGAGAAAGCAATTAAAAATGTATGTAAATAAAACCAATCATTTCAAATCCATGTATAAAATAAAGAAAGCAATTAAAATGTATGTTAATAAAACTAATCAATTTTCAAATCCATGTATAAAATAGAGAAAGCAATTAAAAATGTATGTAAATAAAACTAATCAAGTTTCAAATCCATGTATAAAATAAGGATAGCTATTAAAAATGTAAGTAAATAAAACTAATCAAGTTTCAAATCCATGTATAAATTAAGGAAAGCAATTTAAAATGTATGTAAATAAAACTAATCAAGTTTCAAATCCATGTAGAAAATAAAGAAAGAAATTAAAAATGTATGTAAATAAAACTAATCAAGTTTCAAATCCATGTAGAAAATAGAGAAAGCAATTAAAAATGTATGTAAATAAAACTAATCAAGTTTCAAATCCATGTATAAAATAAGGAAAACAATTAAAAATGTATGTAAATAAAACTAATCAAGTTTCAAATCCATGTATAAAATAAGAAAAGCGATTGAAATGTATGTAAATAAAACTAATCAAGTTTCAAATCCATGTATAAAATAAAGAAAGCTATTAAAAATGTAAGTAAATAAAACTAATCAAGTTTCAAATCCATGTATAAAATAAAGAAAGCAATTTAAAATGTATGTAAATAAAACTAATCAAGTTTAAAATCCATGTATAAAAAAAGAAAGAAATTAAAAATGTATGTAAATAAAACTAATCAAGTTTCAAATCCATGTAGAAAATAAAGAAAGAAATTAAAAATTATGTAAATAAAACTAATCAAGTTTCAAATCCATGTATAAAATAAAGAAAGAAATTAAAAATTATGTAAATAAAACTAATCAAGTTTCAAATCCATGTATAAAATAAGGAAAGCAATTAATAATGTATGTAAATAAAACTAATCAATTTTCAAATCCATGTATAAAATAAGGAAAGCAATTAAAAATGTATGTAAATAAAACTAATCAATTTTCAAATCCATGTATAAAATAAGGAAAGCAATTAAAAATGTATGTAAATAAAACTAATCAAGTTTCAAATCCATGTATAAAATAACGAAAGCAATTAAAAATGTATGTAAATAAAACTAATCAAGTTTCAAATCCATGTATAAAATAAGGAAAGCAATTAAAAATGTATGTAAATAAAACTAATCAATTTTCAAATCCATGTATAAAATAGAGAAAGCAATTAAAAATGTATGTAAATAAAACAAATCAATTTTCAAATCCATGTATAAAATAAGGAAAGCAATTAAAAATGTATGTAAATAAAAATTATCAATTTTCAAATCCATGTATAAAATAACGAAAGCAATTAAAAATGTATGTAAATAAAACTAATCAATTTTCAAATCCATGTATAAAATAAGGAAAGCAATTAAAAATGTATGTAAATAAAACTAATCAATTTTCAAATCCATGTATAAAATAGAGAAAGCAATTAAAAATGTATGTAAATAAAACAAATCAATTTTCAAATCCATGTATAAAATAAGGAAAGCAATTAAAAATGTATGTAAATAAAACTAATCAATTTTCAAATCCATGTATAAAATAACGAAAGCAATTAAAAATGTATGTAAATAAAACTAATCAATTTTCAAATCCATGTATAAAATAAGGAAAGCAATTAAAAATGTATGTAAATAAAACTAATCAATTTTCAAATCCATGTATAAAATAAGGAAAGCAATTAAAAATGTATGTAAATAAAACTAATCAATTTTCAAATCCATGTATAAAATAAGGAAAGCAATTAAAAATGTATGTAAATAAAACTAATCAAGTTTCAAATCCATGTATAAAATAACGAAAGCAATTAAAAATGTATGTAAATGAAACTAATCAGTTATCAAATCCATGTATAAAATAAGAAAAGCGATTGAAATGTATGTAAATAAAACTAATCAATTTTCAAATCCATGTATAAAATAAGAAAAGCGATTGAAATGTATGTAAATGAAACTAATCAGTTATCAAATCCATGTATAAAATAAAGAAAGCAATTAAAATGTATGTAAATAAAACTAATCTAGTTTCAAATCCATGTATAAAATAACGAAAGCAATTAAAAATGTATGTAAATAAAACTAATCAATTTTCAAATCCATGTATAAAATAGAGAAAGCAATTAAAAATGTATGTAAATAAAACAAATCAATTTTCAAATCCATGTATAAAATAAGGAAAGCAATTAAAAATGTATGTAAATAAAACTAATCAATTTTCAAATCCATGTATAAAATAACGAAAGCAATTAAAAATGTATGTAAATAAAACTAATCAATTTTCAAATCCATGTATAAAATAAGGAAAGCAATTAAAAATGTATGTAAATAAAACTAATCAATTTTCAAATCCATATATAAAATAAGGAAAGCAATTAAAAATGTATGTAAATAAAACTAATCAAGTTTCAAATCCACGTATAAAATAAAGAAAGCAATTTAAATTTATGTAACTAAAACATATCAAGTTTCAAATCCATGTATAAAATAAAGAAAGCAATTAAAATGTATGTAAATAAAACTAATCAAGTTTCAAATCCATGTATAAAATAACGAAAGCAATTAAAAATGTATGTAAATGAAATTATAAAGTTTCAAATCCATGTATAAAATAAGAAAAGCGATTGAAATGTATGTAAATAAAACTAATCAAGTTTCAAATCCATGTATAAAATAAAGAAAGCAATCAAAAATGTATGTAAATGAAACTAATCAATTTTCAAATCCATGTATAAAATAGAGAAAGCAATTTAAAATGTGTGTAAATAAATCTAATCTAGTTTCAAATCCATGTATAAAATAGAGAAAGCAATTAAAAATGTATGTAAATAAAACCAATCATTTCAAATCCATGTATAAAATAAAGAAAGCAATTAAAATGTATGTTAATAAAACTAATCAATTTTCAAATCCATGTATAAAATAGAGAAAGCAATTAAAAATGTATGTAAATAAAACTAATCAAGTTTCAAATCCATGTATAAAATAAGGATAGCTATTAAATATGTAAGTAAATAAAACTAATCAAGTTTCAAATCCATGTATAAATTAAGGAAAGCAATTTAAAATGTATGTAAATAAAACTAATCAAGTTTCAAATCCATGTAGAAAATAAAGAAAGAAATTAAAAATGTATGTAAATAAAACTAATCAAGTTTCAAATCCATGTAGAAAATAGAGAAAGCAATTAAAAATGTATGTAAATAAAACTAATCAAGTTTCAAATCCATGTATAAAATAAGGAAAACAATTAAAAATGTATGTAAATAAAACTAATCAAGTTTCAAATCCATGTATAAAATAAGAAAAGCGATTGAAATGTATGTAAATAAAACTAATCAAGTTTCAAATCCATGTATAAAATAAAGAAAGCTATTAAAAATGTAAGTAAATAAAACTAATCAAGTTTCAAATCCATGTATAAAATAAAGAAAGCAATTTAAAATGTATGTAAATAAAACTAATCAAGTTTAAAATCCATGTATAAAAAAAGAAAGAAATTAAAAATGTATGTAAATAAAACTAATCAAGTTTCAAATCCATGTAGAAAATAAAGAAAGAAATTAAAAATTATGTAAATAAAACTAATCAAGTTTCAAATCAATGTATAAAATAAAGAAAAAAATTAAAAATTATGTAAATAAAACTAATCAAGTTTCAAATCCATGTATAAAATAAGGAAAGCAATTAAAAATGTATGTAAATAAAACTAATCAATTTTCAAATCCATGTATAAAATAAGGAAAGCAATTAAAAATGTATGTAAATAAAACTAATCAATTTTCAAATCCATGTATAAAATAAGGAAAGCAATTAAAAATGTATGTAAATAAAACTAATCAAGTTTCAAATCCATGTATAAAATAACGAAAGCAATTAAAAATGTATGTAAATGAAACTAATCAAGTTTCAAATCCATGTATAAAATAAGAAAAGCGATTGAAATGTATGTAAATAAAACTAATCAATTTTCAAATCCATGTATAAAATAAGAAAAGCGATTGAAATGTATGTAAATGAAACTAATCAGTTATCAAATCCATGTATAAAATAAAGAAAGCAATTAAAATGTATGTAAATAAAACTAATCTAGTTTCAAATCCATGTATAAAATAACGAAAGCAATTAAAAATGTATGTAAATAAAACTAATCAAGTTTCAAATCCATGTATAAAATAAGGAAAGCAATTAAAAATGTATGTAAATAAAACTAATCAATTTTCAAATCCATGTATAAAATAGAGAAAGCAATTAAAAATGTATGTAAATAAAACAAATCAATTTTCAAATCCATGTATAAAATAAGGAAAGCAATTAAAAATGTATGTAAATAAAACTAATCAATTTTCAAATCCATGTATAAAATAACGAAAGCAATTAAAAATGTATGTAAATAAAACTAATCAATTTTCAAATCCATGTATAAAATAAGGAAAGCAATTAAAAATGTATGTAAATAAAACTAATCAATTTTCAAATCCATGTATAAAATAGAGAAAGCAATTAAAAATGTATGTAAATAAAACAAATCAATTTTCAAATCCATGTATAAAATAAGGAAAGCAATTAAAAATGTATGTAAATAAAACTAATCAATTTTCAAATCCATGTATAAAATAACGAAAGCAATTAAAAATGTATGTAAATAAAACTAATCAATTTTCAAATCCATGTATAAAATAAGGAAAGCAATTAAAAATGTATGTAAATAAAACTAATCAATTTTCAAATCCATATATAAAATAAGGAAAGCAATTAAAAATGTATGTAAATAAAACTAATCAAGTTTCAAATCCACGTATAAAATAAAGAAAGCAATTAAAATTTATGTAACTAAAACATATCAAGTTTCAAATCCACGTATAAAATAACGAAAGCAATTAAAAATGTATGTAAATGAAATTATAAAGTTTCAAATCCATGTATAAAATAAGAAAAGCGATTGAAATGTATGTAAATAAAACTAATCAAGTTTCAAATCCATGTATAAAATAAAGAAAGCAATTAAAAATGTATGTAAATGAAACTAATCAATTTTCAAATCCATGTATAAAATAGAGAAAGCAATTTTAAATGTGTGTAAATAAATCTAATCTAGTTTCAAATCCATGTATAAAATAGAGAAAGCAATTAAAAATGTATGTAAATAAAACCAATCATTTCAAATCCATGTATAAAATAAAGAAAGCAATTAAAATGTATGTTAATAAAACTAATCAATTTTCAAATCCATGTATAAAATAGAGAAAGCAATTAAAAATGTATGTAAATAAAACTAATCAAGTTTCAAATCCATGTATAAAATAAGGATAGCTATTAAAAATGTAAGTAAATAAAACTAATCAAGTTTCAAATCCATGTATAAATTAAGGAAAGCAATTTAAAATGTATGTAAATAAAACTAATCAAGTTTCAAATCCATGTAGAAAATAAAGAAAGAAATTAAAAATGTATGTAAATAAAACTAATCAAGTTTCAAATCCATGTAGAAAATAGAGAAAGCAATTAAAAATGTATGTAAATAAAACTAATCAAGTTTCAAATCCATGTATAAAATAAGGAAAACAATTAAAAATGTATGTAAATAAAACTAATCAAGTTTCAAATCCATGTATAAAATAAGAAAAGCGATTGAAATGTATGTAAATAAAACTAATCAAGTTTAAAATCCATGTATAAAAAAAGAAAGAAATTAAAAATGTATGTAAATAAAACTAATCAAGTTTCAAATCCATGTAGAAAATAAAGAAAGAAATTAAAAATTATGTAAATAAAACTAATCAAGTTTCAAATCCATGTATAAAATAAAGAAAGAAATTAAAAATTATGTAAATAAAACTAATCAAGTTTCAAATCCATGTATAAAATAAGGAAAGCAATTAATAATGTATGTAAATAAAACTAATCAATTTTCAAATCCATGTATAAAATAAGGAAAGCAATTAAAAATGTATGTAAATAAAACTAATCAATTTTCAAATCCATGTATAAAATAAGGAAAGCAATTAAAAATGTATGTAAATAAAACTAATCAATTTTCAAATCCATGTATAAAATAAGGAAAGCAATTAAAAATGTATGTAAATAAAACTAATCAATTTTCAAATCCATGTATAAAATAAGGAAAGCAATTAATAATGTATGTAAATAAAACTAATCAATTTTCAAATCCATGTATAAAATAAGGAAAGCAATTAATAATGTATGTAAATAAAACTAATCAAGTTTCAAATCCATGTATAAAATAACGAAAGCAATTAAAAATGTATGTAAATGAAACTAATCAAGTTTCAAATCCATGTATAAAATAAGAAAAGCGATTGAAATGTATGTAAATAAAACTAATCAATTTTCAAATCCATGTATAAAATAAGAAAAGCGATTGAAATGTATGTAAATGAAACTAATCAGTTATCAAATCCATGTATAAATAAAGAAAGCAATTAAAATGTATGTAAATAAAACTAATCTAGTTTCAAATCCATGTATAAAATAACGAAAGCAATTAAAAATGTATGTAAATAAAACTAATCAATTTTCAAATCCATGTATAAAATAAGGAAAGCAATTAAAAATGTATGTAAATAAAACTAATCAATTTTCAAATCCATGTATAAAATAGAGAAAGCAATTAAAAATGTATGTAAATAAAACAAATCAATTTTCAAATCCATGTATAAAATAAGGAAAGCAATTAAAAATGTATGTAAATAAAACTAATCAATTTTCAAATCCATGTATAAAATAACGAAAGCAATTAAAAATGTATGTAAATAAAACTAATCAATTTTCAAATCCATGTATAAAATAAGGAAAGCAATTAAAAATGTATGTAAATAAAACTAATCAATTTTCAAATCCATGTATAAAATAGAGAAAGCAATTAAAAATGTATGTAAATAAAACAAATCAATTTTCAAATCCATGTATAAAATAAGGAAAGCAATTAAAAATGTATGTAAATAAAACTAATCAATTTTCAAATCCATGTATAAAATAACGAAAGCAATTAAAAATGTATGTAAATAAAACTAATCAATTTTCAAATCCATGTATAAAATAAGGAAAGCAATTAAAAATGTATGTAAATAAAACTAATCAATTTTCAAATCCATATATAAAATAAGGAAAGCAATTAAAAATGTATGTAAATAAAACTAATCAAGTTTCAAATCCACGTATAAAATAAAGAAAGCAATTAAAATTTATGTAACTAAAACATATCAAGTTTCAAATCCACGTATAAAATAACGAAAGCAATTAAAAATGTATGTAAATGAAATTATAAAGTTTCAAATCCATGTATAAAATAAGAAAAGCGATTGAAATGTATGTAAATAAAACTAATCAAGTTTCAAATCCATGTATAAAATAAAGAAAGCAATTAAAAATGTATGTAAATGAAACTAATCAATTTTCAAATCCATGTATAAAATAGAGAAAGCAATTTAAAATGTGTGTAAATAAATCTAATCTAGTTTCAAATCCATGTATAAAATAGAGAAAGCAATTAAAAATGTATGTAAATAAAACCAATCATTTCAAATCCATGTATAAAATAAAGAAAGCAATTAAAATGTATGTTAATAAAACTAATCAATTTTCAAATCCATGTATAAAATAGAGAAAGCAATTAAAAATGTATGTAAATAAAACTAATAAAGTTTCAAATCCATGTATAAAATAAGGATAGCTATTAAAAATGTAAGTAAATAAAACTAATCAAGTTTCAAATCCATGTATAAATTAAGGAAAGCAATTTAAAATGTATGTAAATAAAACTAATCAAGTTTCAAATCCATGTAGAAAATAAAGAAAGAAATTAAAAATGTATGTAAATAAAACTAATCAAGTTTCAAATCCATGTAGAAAATAGAGAAAGCAATTAAAAATGTATGTAAATAAAACTAATCAAGTTTCAAATCCATGTATAAAATAAGGAAAACAATTAAAAATGTATGTAAATAAAACTAATCAAGTTTCAAATCCATGTATAAAATAAGAAAAGCGATTGAAATGTATGTAAATAAAACTAATCAAGTTTCAAATCCATGTATAAAATAAAGAAAGCTATTAAAAATGTAAGTAAATAAAACTAATCAAGTTTCAAATCCATGTATAAAATAAAGAAAGCAATTTAAAATGTATGTAAATAAAACTAATCAAGTTTAAAATCCATGTATAAAAAAAGAAAGAAATTAAAAATGTATGTAAATAAAACTAATCAAGTTTCAAATCCATGTAGAAAATAAAGAAAGAAATTAAAAATTATGTAAATAAAACTAATCAAGTTTCAAATCCATGTATAAAATAAAGAAAGAAATTAAAAATTATGTAAATAAAACTAATCAAGTTTCAAATCCATGTATAAAATAAGGAAAGCAATTAATAATGTATGTAAATAAAACTAATCAATTTTCAAATCCATGTATAAAATAAGGAAAGCAATTAAAAATGTATGTAAATAAAACTAATCAATTTTCAAATCCATGTATAAAATAAGGAAAGCAATTAAAAATGTATGTAAATAAAACTAATCAATTTTCAAATCCATGTATAAAATAAGGAAAGCAATTAAAAATGTATGTAAATAAAACTAATCAATTTTCAAATCCATGTATAAAATAAGGAAAGCAATTAATAATGTATGTAAATAAAACTAATCAATTTTCAAATCCATGTATAAAATAAGGAAAGCAATTAATAATGTATGTAAATAAAACTAATCAAGTTTCAAATCCATGTATAAAATAACGAAAGCAATTAAAAATGTATGTAAATGAAACTAATCAAGTTTCAAATCCATGTATAAAATAAGAAAAGCGATTGAAATGTATGTAAATAAAACTAATCAATTTTCAAATCCATGTATAAAATAAGAAAAGCGATTGAAATGTATGTAAATGAAACTAATCAGTTATCAAATCCATGTATAAATAAAGAAAGCAATTAAAATGTATGTAAATAAAACTAATCTAGTTTCAAATCCATGTATAAAATAACGAAAGCAATTAAAAATGTATGTAAATAAAACTAATCAAGTTTCAAATCCATGTATAAAATAAGGAAAGCAATTAAAAATGTATGTAAATAAAACTAATCAATTTTCAAATCCATGTATAAAATAGAGAAAGCAATTAAAAATGTATGTAAATAAAACAAATCAATTTTCAAATCCATGTATAAAATAAGGAAAGCAATTAAAAATGTATGTAAATAAAACTAATCAATTTTCAAATCCATGTATAAAATAACGAAAGCAATTAAAAATGTATGTAAATAAAACTAATCAATTTTCAAATCCATGTATAAAATAAGGAAAGCAATTAAAAATGTATGTAAATAAAACTAATCAATTTTCAAATCCATGTATAAAATAGAGAAAGCAATTAAAAATGTATGTAAATAAAACAAATCAATTTTCAAATCCATGTATAAAATAAGGAAAGCAATTAAAAATGTATGTAAATAAAACTAATCAATTTTCAAATCCATGTATAAAATAACGAAAGCAATTAAAAATGTATGTAAATAAAACTAATCAATTTTCAAATCCATGTATAAAATAAGGAAAGCAATTAAAAATGTATGTAAATAAAACTAATCAATTTTCAAATCCATATATAAAATAAGGAAAGCAATTAAAAATGTATGTAAATAAAACTAATCAAGTTTCAAATCCACGTATAAAATAAAGAAAGCAATTAAAATTTATGTAACTAAAACATATCAAGTTTCAAATCCACGTATAAAATAACGAAAGCAATTAAAAATGTATGTAAATGAAATTATAAAGTTTCAAATCCATGTATAAAATAAGAAAAGCGATTGAAATGTATGTAAATAAAACTAATCAAGTTTCAAATCCATGTATAAAATAAAGAAAGCAATTAAAAATGTATGTAAATGAAACTAATCAATTTTCAAATCCATGTATAAAATAGAGAAAGCAATTTAAAATGTGTGTAAATAAATCTAATCTAGTTTCAAATCCATGTATAAAATAGAGAAAGCAATTAAAAATGTATGTAAATAAAACCAATCATTTCAAATCCATGTATAAAATAAAGAAAGCAATTAAAATGTATGTTAATAAAACTAATCAATTTTCAAATCCATGTATAAAATAGAGAAAGCAATTAAAAATGTATGTAAATAAAACTAATCAAGTTTCAAATCCATGTATAAAATAAGGATAGCTATTAAAAATGTAAGTAAATAAAACTAATCAAGTTTCAAATCCATGTATAAATTAAGGAAAGCAATTTAAAATGTATGTAAATAAAACTAATCAAGTTTCAAATCCATGTAGAAAATAAAGAAAGAAATTAAAAATGTATGTAAATAAAACTAATCAAGTTTCAAATCCATGTAGAAAATAGAGAAAGCAATTAAAAATGTATGTAAATAAAACTAATCAAGTTTCAAATCCATGTATAAAATAAGAAAAGCGATTGAAATGTATGTAAATAAAACTAATCAAGTTTCAAATCCATGTATAAAATAAGAAAAGCGATTGAAATGTATGTAAATAAAACTAATCAAGTTTCAAATCCATGTATAAAATAAGAAAAGCGATTGAAATGTATGTAAATAAAACTAATCAAGTTTCAAATCCATGTATAAAATAAAGAAAGCTATTAAAAATGTAAGTAAATAAAACTAATCAAGTTTCAAATCCATGTATAAAATAAAGAAAGCAATTTAAAATGTATGTAAATAAAACTAATCAAGTTTAAAATCCATGTATAAAAAAATAAAGAAATTAAAAATGTATGTAAATAAAACTAATCAAGTTTCAAATCCATGTAGAAAATAAAGAAAGAAATTAAAAATTATGTAAATAAAACTAATCAAGTTTCAAATCCATGTATAAAAAAAGAAAGCAATTAAAAATGTATGTAAATAAAACTAATCAAGTTTCAAATCCATGTATAAAATAAGGAAAGCAATTAAAAATGTATGTAAATAAAACTAATCAATTTTCAAATCCATGTATAAAATAAGGAAAGCAATTAAAAATGTATGTAAATAAAACTAATCAAGTTTCAAATCCATGTATAAAATAACGAAAGCAATTAAAAATGTATGTAAATGAAACTAATCAGTTATCAAATCCATGTATAAAATAAGAAAAGCGATTGAAATGTATGTAAATAAAACTAATCAAGTTTCAAATCCATGTATAAAATAAGAAAAGCGATTGAAATGTATGTAAATGAAACTAATCAGTTATCAAATCCATGTATAAAATAAAGAAAGCAATTAAAATGTATGTAAATAAAACTAATCTAGTTTCAAATCCATGTATAAAATAACGAAAGCAATTAAAAATGTATGTAAATAAAACTAATCAATTTTCAAATCCATGTATAAAATAGAGAAAGCAATTAAAAATGTATGTAAATAAAACAAATCAATTTTCAAATCCATGTATAAAATAAGGAAAGCAATTAAAAATGTATGTAAATAAAACTAATCAATTTTCAAATCCATGTATAAAATAACGAAAGCAATTAAAAATGTATGTAAATAAAACTAATCAATTTTCAAATCCATGTATAAAATAAGGAAAGCAATTAAAAATGTATGTAAATAAAACTAATCAATTTTCAAATCCATATATAAAATAAGGAAAGCAATTAAAAATGTATGTAAATAAAACTAATCAAGTTTCAAATCCACGTATAAAATAAAGAAAGCAATTAAAATTTATGTAACTAAAACATATCAAGTTTCAAATCCATGTATAAAACAAAGAAAGCAATTAAAATGTATGTAAATAAAACTAATCAAGTTTCAAATCCATGTATAAAATAACGAAAGCAATTAAAAATGTATGTAAATGAAATTATAAAGTTTCAAATCCATGTATAAAATAAGAAAAGCGATTGAAATGTATGTAAATAAAACTAATCAAGTTTCAAATCCATGTATAAAAAAAAGAAAGCAATTAAAAATGTATGTAAATGAAACTAATCAATTTTCAAATCCATGTATAAAATAGAGATAGCAATTTAAAATGTGTGTAAATAAATCTAATCTAGTTTCAAATCCATGTATAAAATAGAGAAAGCAATTAAAAATGTATGTAAATAAAACCAATCATTTCAAATCCATGTATAAAATAAAGAAAGCAATTAAAATGTATGTTAATAAAACTAATCAATTTTCAAATCCATGTATAAAATAGAGAAAGCAATTAAAAATGTATGTAAATAAAACTAATCAAGTTTCAAATCCATGTATAAAATAAGGATAGCTATTAAAAATGTAAGTAACTAAAACTAATCAAGTTTCAAATCCATGTATAAATTAAGGAAAGCAATTTAAAATGTATGTAAATAAAACTAATCAAGTTTCAAATCCATGTAGAAAATAAAGAAAGAAATTAAAAATGTATGTAAATAAAACTAATCAAGTTTCAAATCCATGTAGAAAATAGAGAAAGCAATTAAAAATGTATGTAAATAAAACTAATCAAGTTTCAAATCCATGTATAAAATAAGGAAAACAATTAAAAATGTATGTAAATAAAACTAATCAAGTTTCAAATCCATGTATAAAATAAGAAAAGCGATTGAAATGTATGTAAATAAAACTAATCAAGTTTCAAATCCATGTATAAAATAAAGAAAGCTATTAAAAATGTAAGTAAATAAAACTAATCAAGTTTCAAATCCATGTATAAAATAAAGAAAGCAATTTAAAATGTATGTAAATAAAACTAATCAAGTTTAAAATCCATGTATAAAAAAAGAAAGAAATTAAAAATGTATGTAAATAAAACTAATCAAGTTTCAAATCCATGTAGAAAATAAAGAAAGAAATTAAAAATTATGTAAATAAAACTAATCAAGTTTCAAATCCATGTATAAAATAAAGAAAGAAATTAAAAATTATGTAAATAAAACTAATCAAGTTTCAAATCCATGTATAAAATAAGGAAAGCAATTAATAATGTATGTAAATAAAACTAATCAATGTTCAAATCCATGTATAAAATAAGGAAAGCAATTAAAAATGTATGTAAATAAAACTAATCAATTTTCAAATCCATGTATAAAATAAGGAAAGCAATTAAAAATGTATGTAAATAAAACTAATCAAGTTTCAAATCCATGTATAAAATAACGAAAGCAATTAAAAATGTATGTAAATAAAACTAATCAAGTTTCAAATCCATGTATAAAATAAGGAAAGCAATTAAAAATGTATGTAAATAAAACTAATCAATTTTCAAATCCATGTATAAAATAGAGAAAGCAATTAAAAATGTATGTAAATAAAACAAATCAATTTTCAAATCCATGTATAAAATAAGGAAAGCAATTAAAAATGTATGTAAATAAAACTAATCAATTTTCAAATCCATGTATAAAATAACGAAAGCAATTAAAAATGTATGTAAATAAAACTAATCAATTTTCAAATCCATGTATAAAATAAGGAAAGCAATTAAAAATGTATGTAAATAAAACTAATCAATTTTCAAATCCATGTATAAAATAGAGAAAGCAATTAAAAATGTATGTAAATAAAACAAATCAATTTTCAAATCCATGTATAAAATAAGGAAAGCAATTAAAAATGTATGTAAATAAAACTAATCAATTTTCAAATCCATGTATAAAATAACGAAAGCAATTAAAAATGTATGTAAATAAAACTAATCAATTTTCAAATCCATGTATAAAATAAGGAAAGCAATTAAAAATGTATGTAAATAAAACTAATCAATTTTCAAATCCATGTATAAAATAAGGAAAGCAATTAAAAATGTATGTAAATAAAACTAATCAATTTTCAAATCCATGTATAAAATAAGGAAAGCAATTAAAAATGTATGTAAATAAAACTAATCAAGTTTCAAATCCATGTATAAAATAACGAAAGCAATTAAAAATGTATGTAAATGAAACTAATCAGTTATCAAATCCATGTATAAAATAAGAAAAGCGATTGAAATGTATGTAAATAAAACTAATCAATTTTCAAATCCATGTATAAAATAAGAAAAGCGATTGAAATGTATGTAAATGAAACTAATCAGTTATCAAATCCATGTATAAAATAAAGAAAGCAATTAAAATGTATGTAAATAAAACTAATCTAGTTTCAAATCCATGTATAAAATAACGAAAGCAATTAAAAATGTATGTAAATAAAACTAATCAATTTTCAAATCCATGTATAAAATAGAGAAAGCAATTAAAAATGTATGTAAATAAAACAAATCAATTTTCAAATCCATGTATAAAATAAGGAAAGCAATTAAAAATGTATGTAAATAAAACTAATCAATTTTCAAATCCATGTATAAAATAACGAAAGCAATTAAAAATGTATGTAAATAAAACTAATCAATTTTCAAATCCATGTATAAAATAAGGAAAGCAATTAAAAATGTATGTAAATAAAACTAATCAATTTTCAAATCCATATATAAAATAAGGAAAGCAATTAAAAATGTATGTAAATAAAACTAATCAAGTTTCAAATTTACGTATAAAATAAAGAAAGCAATTAAAATTTATGTAACTAAAACATATCAAGTTTCAAATCCATGTATAAAATAAAGAAAGCAATTAAAATGTATGTAAATAAAACTAATCAAGTTTCAAATCCATGTATAAAATAACGAAAGCAATTAAAAATGTATGTAAATGAAATTATAAAGTTTCAAATCCATGTATAAAATAAGAAAAGCGATTGAAATGTATGTAAATAAAACTAATCAAGTTTCAAATCCATGTATAAAATAAAGAAAGCAATTAAAAATGTATGTAAATGAAACTAATCAATTTTCAAATCCATGTATAAAATAGAGAAAGCAATTTAAAATGTGTGTAAATAAATCTAATCTAGTTTCAAATCCATGTATAAAATAGAGAAAGCAATTAAAAATGTATGTAAATAAAACCAATCATTTCAAATCCATGTATAAAATAAAGAAAGCAATTAAAATGTATGTTAATAAAACTAATCAATTTTCAAATCCATGTATAAAATAGAGAAAGCAATTAAAAATGTATGTAAATAAAACTAATCAAGTTTCAAATCCATGTATAAAATAAGGATAGCTATTAAATATGTAAGTAAATAAAACTAATCAAGTTTCAAATCCATGTATAAATTAAGGAAAGCAATTTAAAATGTATGTAAATAAAACTAATCAAGTTTCAAATCCATGTAGAAAATAAAGAAAGAAATTAAAAATGTATGTAAATAAAACTAATCAAGTTTCAAATCCATGTAGAAAATAGAGAAAGCAATTAAAAATGTATGTAAATAAAACTAATCAAGTTTCAAATCCATGTATAAAATAAGGAAAACAATTAAAAATGTATGTAAATAAAACTAATCAAGTTTCAAATCCATGTATAAAATAAGAAAAGCGATTGAAATGTATGTAAATAAAACTAATCAAGTTTCAAATCCATGTATAAAATAAAGAAAGCTATTAAAAATGTAAGTAAATAAAACTAATCAAGTTTCAAATCCATGTATAAAATAAAGAAAGCAATTTAAAATGTATGTAAATAAAACTAATCAAGTTTAAAATCCATGTATAAAAAAAGAAAGAAATTAAAAATGTATGTAAATAAAACTAATCAAGTTTCAAATCCATGTAGAAAATAAAGAAAGAAATTAAAAATTATGTAAATAAAACTAATCAAGTTTCAAATCCATGTATAAAATAAAGAAAGAAATTAAAAATTATGTAAATAAAACTAATCAAGTTTCAAATCCATGTATAAAATAAGGAAAGCAATTAATAATGTATGTAAATAAAACTAATCAATTTTCAAATCCATGTATAAAATAAGGAAAGAAATTAAAAATGTATGTAAATAAAACTAATCAATTTTCAAATCCATGTATAAAATAAGGAAAGCAATTAAAAATGTATGTAAATAAAACTAATCAAGTTTCAAATCCATGTATAAAATAACGAAAGCAATTAAAAATGTATGTAAATGAAACTAATCAAGTTTCAAATCCATGTATAAAATAAGAAAAGCGATTGAAATGTATGTAAATAAAACTAATCAATTTTCAAATCCATGTATAAAATAAGAAAAGCGATTGAAATGTATGTAAATGAAACTAATCAGTTATCAAATCCATGTATAAAATAAAGAAAGCAATTAAAATGTATGTAAATAAAACTAATCTAGTTTCAAATCCATGTATAAAATAACGAAAGCAATTAAAAATGTATGTAAATAAAACTAATCAAGTTTCAAATCCATGTATAAAATAAGGAAAGCAATTAAAAATGTATGTAAATAAAACTAATCAATTTTCAAATCCATGTATAAAATAGAGAAAGCAATTAAAAATGTATGTAAATAAAACAAATCAATTTTCAAATCCATGTATAAAATAAGGAAAGCAATTAAAAATGTATGTAAATAAAACTAATCAATTTTCAAATCCATGTATAAAATAACGAAAGCAATTAAAAATGTATGTAAATAAAACTAATCAATTTTCAAATCCATGTATAAAATAAGGAAAGCAATTAAAAATGTATGTAAATAAAACTAATCAATTTTCAAATCCATGTATAAAATAGAGAAAGCAATTAAAAATGTATGTAAATAAAACAAATCAATTTTCAAATCCATGTATAAAATAAGGAAAGCAATTAAAAATGTATGTAAATAAAACTAATCAATTTTCAAATCCATGTATAAAATAACGAAAGCAATTAAAAATGTATGTAAATAAAACTAATCAATTTTCAAATCCATGTATAAAATAAGGAAAGCAATTAAAAATGTATGTAAATAAAACTAATCAATTTTCAAATCCATATATAAAATAAGGAAAGCAATTAAAAATGTATGTAAATAAAACTAATCAAGTTTCAAATCCACGTATAAAATAAAGAAAGCAATTAAAATTTATGTAACTAAAACATATCAAGTTTCAAATCCACGTATAAAATAACGAAAGCAATTAAAAATGTATGTAAATGAAATTATAAAGTTTCAAATCCATGTATAAAATAAGAAAAGCGATTGAAATGTATGTAAATAAAACTAATCAAGTTTCAAATCCATGTATAAAATAAAGAAAGCAATTAAAAATGTATGTAAATGAAACTAATCAATTTTCAAATCCATGTATAAAATAGAGAAAGCAATTTAAAATGTGTGTAAATAAATCTAATCTAGTTTCAAATCCATGTATAAAATAGAGAAAGCAATTAAAAATGTATGTAAATAAAACCAATCATTTCAAATCCATGTATAAAATAAAGAAAGCAATTAAAATGTATGTTAATAAAACTAATCAATTTTCAAATCCATGTATAAAATAGAGAAAGCAATTAAAAATGTATGTAAATAAAACTAATCAAGTTTCAAATCCATGTATAAAATAAGGATAGCTATTAAAAATGTAAGTAAATAAAACTAATCAAGTTTCAAATCCATGTATAAATTAAGGAAAGCAATTTAAAATGTATGTAAATAAAACTAATCAAGTTTCAAATCCATGTAGAAAATAAAGAAAGAAATTAAAAATGTATGTAAATAAAACTAATCAAGTTTCAAATCCATGTAGAAAATAGAGAAAGCAATTAAAAATGTATGTAAATAAAACTAATCAAGTTTCAAATCCATGTATAAAATAAGGAAAACAATTAAAAATGTATGTAAATAAAACTAATCAAGTTTCAAATCCATGTATAAAATAAGAAAAGCGATTGAAATGTATGTAAATAAAACTAATCAAGTTTCAAATCCATGTATAAAATAAAGAAAGCTATTAAAAATGTAAGTAAATAAAACTAATCAAGTTTCAAATCCATGTATAAAATAAAGAAAGCAATTTAAAATGTATGTAAATAAAACTAATCAAGTTTAAAATCCATGTATAAAAAAAGAAAGAAATTAAAAATGTATGTAAATAAAACTAATCAAGTTTCAAATCCATGTAGAAAATAAAGAAAGAAATTAAAAATTATGTAAATAAAACTAATCAAGTTTCAAATCCATGTATAAAATAAAGAAAGAAATTAAAAATTATGTAAATAAAACTAATCAAGTTTCAAATCCATGTATAAAATAAGGAAAGCAATTAAAAATGTATGTAAATAAAACTAATCAAGTTTCAAATCCATGTATAAAATAACGAAAGCAATTAAAAATGTATGTAAATGAAACTAATCAAGTTTCAAATCCATGTATAAAATAAGAAAAGCGATTGAAATGTATGTAAATAAAACTAATCAATTTTCAAATCCATGTATAAAATAAGAAAAGCGATTGAAATGTATGTAAATGAAACTAATCAGTTATCAAATCCATGTATAAATAAAGAAAGCAATTAAAATGTATGTAAATAAAACTAATCTAGTTTCAAATCCATGTATAAAATAACGAAAGCAATTAAAAATGTATGTAAATAAAACTAATCAAGTTTCAAATCCATGTATAAAATAAGGAAAGCAATTAAAAATGTATGTAAATAAAACTAATCAATTTTCAAATCCATGTATAAAATAGAGAAAGCAATTAAAAATGTATGTAAATAAAACAAATCAATTTTCAAATCCATGTATAAAATAAGGAAAGCAATTAAAAATGTATGTAAATAAAACTAATCAATTTTCAAATCCATGTATAAAATAACGAAAGCAATTAAAAATGTATGTAAATAAAACTAATCAATTTTCAAATCCATGTATAAAATAAGGAAAGCAATTAAAAATGTATGTAAATAAAACTAATCAATTTTCAAATCCATGTATAAAATAGAGAAAGCAATTAAAAATGTATGTAAATAAAACAAATCAATTTTCAAATCCATGTATAAAATAAGGAAAGCAATTAAAAATGTATGTAAATAAAACTAATCAATTTTCAAATCCATGTATAAAATAACGAAAGCAATTAAAAATGTATGTAAATAAAACTAATCAATTTTCAAATCCATGTATAAAATAAGGAAAGCAATTAAAAATGTATGTAAATAAAACTAATCAATTTTCAAATCCATATATAAAATAAGGAAAGCAATTAAAAATGTATGTAAATAAAACTAATCAAGTTTCAAATCCACGTATAAAATAAAGAAAGCAATTAAAATTTATGTAACTAAAACATATCAATTTTCAAATCCACGTATAAAATAACGAAAGCAATTAAAAATGTATGTAAATGAAATTATAAAGTTTCAAATCCATGTATAAAATAAGAAAAGCGATTGAAATGTATGTAAATAAAACTAATCAAGTTTCAAATCCATGTATAAAATAAAGAAAGCAATTAAAAATGTATGTAAATGAAACTAATCAATTTTCAAATCCATGTATAAAATAGAGAAAGCAATTTAAAATGTGTGTAAATAAATCTAATCTAGTTTCAAATCCATGTATAAAATAGAGAAAGCAATTAAAAATGTATGTAAATAAAACCAATCATTTCAAATCCATGTATAAAATAAAGAAAGCAATTAAAATGTATGTTAATAAAACTAATCAATTTTCAAATCCATGTATAAAATAGAGAAAGCAATTAAAAATGTATGTAAATAAAACTAATCAAGTTTCAAATCCATGTATAAAATAAGGATAGCTATTTAAAATGTAAGTAAATAAAACTAATCAAGTTTCAAATCCATGTATAAATTAAGGAAAGCAATTTAAAATGTATGTAAATAAAACTAATCAAGTTTCAAATCCATGTAGAAAATAAAGAAAGAAATTAAAAATGTATGTAAATAAAACTAATCAAGTTTCAAATCCATGTAGAAAATAGAGAAAGCAATTAAAAATGTATGTAAATAAAACTAATCAAGTTTCAAATCCATGTATAAAATAAGAAAAGCGATTGAAATGTATGTAAATAAAACTAATCAAGTTTCAAATCCATGTATAAAATAAGAAAAGCGATTGAAATGTATGTAAATAAAACTAATCAAGTTTCAAATCCATGTATAAAATAAAGAAAGCTATTAAAAATGTAAGTAAATAAAACTAATCAAGTTTCAAATCCATGTATAAAATAAAGAAAGCAATTTAAAATGTATGTAAATAAAACTAATCAAGTTTAAAATCCATGTATAAAAAAAGAAAGAAATTAAAAATGTATGTAAATAAAACTAATCAAGTTTCAAATCCATGTAGAAAATAAGGAAAACAATTAAAAATTATGTAAATAAAACTAATCAAGTTTCAAATCCATGTATAAAATAAAGAAAGAAATTAAAAATTATGTAAATAAAACTAATCAAGTTTCAAATCCATGTATAAAATAAGGAAAGCAATTAAAAATGTATGTAAATAAAACTAATCAAGTTTCAAATCCATGTATAAAATAACGAAAGCAATTAAAAATGTATGTAAATGAAACTAATCAAGTTTCAAATCCATGTATAAAATAAGAAAAGCGATTGAAATGTATGTAAATAAAACTAATCAATTTTCAAATCCATGTATAAAATAAGAAAAGCGATTGAAATGTATGTAAATGAAACTAATCAGTTATCAAATCCATGTATAAATAAAGAAAGCAATTAAAATGTATGTAAATAAAACTAATCTAGTTTCAAATCCATGTATAAAATAACGAAAGCAATTAAAAATGTATGTAAATAAAACTAATCAAGTTTCAAATCCATGTATAAAATAAGGAAAGCAATTAAAAATGTATGTAAATAAAACTAATCAATTTTCAAATCCATGTATAAAATAGAGAAAGCAATTAAAAATGTATGTAAATAAAACAAATCAATTTTCAAATCCATGTATAAAATAAGGAAAGCAATTAAAAATGTATGTAAATAAAACTAATCAATTTTCAAATCCATGTATAAAATAACGAAAGCAATTAAAAATGTATGTAAATAAAACTAATCAATTTTCAAATCCATGTATAAAATAAGGAAAGCAATTAAAAATGTATGTAAATAAAACTAATCAATTTTCAAATCCATGTATAAAATAGAGAAAGCAATTAAAAATGTATGTAAATAAAACAAATCAATTTTCAAATCCATGTATAAAATAAGGAAAGCAATTAAAAATGTATGTAAATAAAACTAATCAATTTTCAAATCCATGTATAAAATAACGAAAGCAATTAAAAATGTATGTAAATAAAACTAATCAATTTTCAAATCCATGTATAAAATAAGGAAAGCAATTAAAAATGTATGTAAATAAAACTAATCAATTTTCAAATCCATATATAAAATAAGGAAAGCAATTAAAAATGTATGTAAATAAAACTAATCAAGTTTCAAATCCACGTATAAAATAAAGAAAGCAATTAAAATTTATGTAACTAAAACATATCAATTTTCAAATCCACGTATAAAATAACGAAAGCAATTAAAAATGTATGTAAATGAAATTATAAAGTTTCAAATCCATGTATAAAATAAGAAAAGCGATTGAAATGTATGTAAATAAAACTAATCAAGTTTCAAATCCATGTATAAAATAAAGAAAGCAATTAAAAATGTATGTAAATGAAACTAATCAATTTTCAAATCCATGTATAAAATAGAGAAAGCAATTTAAAATGTGTGTAAATAAATCTAATCTAGTTTCAAATCCATGTATAAAATAGAGAAAGCAATTAAAAATGTATGTAAATAAAACCAATCATTTCAAATCCATGTATAAAATAAAGAAAGCAATTAAAATGTATGTTAATAAAACTAATCAATTTTCAAATCCATGTATAAAATAGAGAAAGCAATTAAAAATGTATGTAAATAAAACTAATCAAGTTTCAAATCCATGTATAAAATAAGGATAGCTATTTAAAATGTAAGTAAATAAAACTAATCAAGTTTCAAATCCATGTATAAATTAAGGAAAGCAATTTAAAATGTATGTAAATAAAACTAATCAAGTTTCAAATCCATGTAGAAAATAAAGAAAGAAATTAAAAATGTATGTAAATAAAACTAATCAAGTTTCAAATCCATGTAGAAAATAGAGAAAGCAATTAAAAATGTATGTAAATAAAACTAATCAAGTTTCAAATCCATGTATAAAATAAGAAAAGCGATTGAAATGTATGTAAATAAAACTAATCAAGTTTCAAATCCATGTATAAAATAAAGAAAGCTATTAAAAATGTAAGTAAATAAAACTAATCAAGTTTCAAATCCATGTATAAAATAAAGAAAGCAATTTAAAATGTATGTAAATAAAACTAATCAAGTTTAAAATCCATGTATAAAAAAAGAAAGAAATTAAAAATGTATGTAAATAAAACTAATCAAGTTTCAAATCCATGTAGAAAATAAAGAAAGAAATTAAAAATTATGTAAATAAAACTAATCAAGTTTCAAATCCATGTATAAAATAAAGAAAGAAATTAAAAATTATGTAAATAAAACTAATCAAGTTTCAAATCCATGTATAAAATAAGGAAAGCAATTAAAAATGTATGTAAATAAAACTAATCAATTTTCAAATCCATGTATAAAATAAGGAAAGCAATTAAAAATGTATGTAAATAAAACTAATCAATTTTCAAATCCATGTATAAAATAAGGAAAGCAATTAAAAATGTATGTAAATAAAACTAATCAAGTTTCAAATCCATGTATAAAATAACGAAAGCAATTAAAAATGTATGTAAATAAAACTAATCAGTTGTCAAATCCATGTATAAAATAAGAAAAGCGATTGAAATGTATGTAAATAAAACTAATCAATTTTCAAATCCATGTATAAAATAAGAAAAGCGATTGAAATGTATGTAAATGAAACTAATCAGTTATCAAATCCATGTATAAAATAAAGAAAGCAATTAAAATGTATGTAAATAAAACTAATCTAGTTTCAAATCCATGTATAAAATAACGAAAGCAATTAAAAATATATGTAAATAAAACTAATCAAGTTTCAAATCCATGTATAAAATAAGGAAAGCAATTAAAAATGTATGTAAATAAAACTAATCAATTTTCAAATCCAGATATAAAATAGAGAAAGCAATTAAAAATGTATGTAAATAAAACAAATCAATTTTCAAATCCATGTATAAAATAAGGAAAGCAATTAAAAATGTATGTAAATAAAACTAATCAATTTTCAAATCCATGTATAAAATAACGAAAGCAATTAAAAATGTATGTAAATAAAACTAATCAATTTTCAAATCCATGTATAAAATAAGGAAAGCAATTAAAAATGTATGTAAATAAAACTAATCAATTTTCAAATCCATATATAAAATAAGGAAAGCAATTAAAAATGTATGTAAATAAAACTAATCAAGTTTCAAATCCACGTATAAAATAAAGAAAGCAATTAAAATTTATGTAACTAAAACATATCAAGTTTCAAATCCATGTATAAAATAAGAAAAGCGATTGAAATGTATGTAAATAAAACTAATCAAGTTTCAAATCCATGTATAAAATAAAGAAAGCAATTAAAAATGTATGTAAATGAAACTAATCAATTTTCAAATCCATGTATAAAATAGAGAAAGCAATTTAAAATGTGTGTAAATAAATCTAATCTAGTTTCAAATCCATGTATAAAATAGAGAAAGCAATTAAAAATGTATGTAAATAAAACCAATCATTTCAAATCCATGTATAAAATAAAGAAAGCAATTAAAATGTATGTTAATAAAACTAATCAATTTTCAAATCCATATATAAAATAGAGAAAGCAATTAAAAATGTATGTAAATAAAACTAATCAAGTTTCAAATCCATGTATAAAATAAGGATAGCTATTAAAAATGTAAGTAAATAAAACTAATCAAGTTTCAAATCCATGTATAAATTAAGGAAAGCAATTTAAAATGTATGTAAATAAAACTAATCAAGTTTCAAATCCATGTAGAAAATAAAGAAAGAAATTAAAAATGTATGTAAATAAAACTAATCAAGTTTCAAATCCATGTAGAAAATAGAGAAAGCAATTAAAAATGTATGTAAATAAAACTAATCAAGTTTCAAATCCATGTATAAAATAAGAAAAGCGATTGAAATGTATGTAAATAAAACTAATCAAGTTTCAAATCCATGTATAAAATAACGAAAGCAATTTATAATGCGTGTATATAAAACTAATAATTTTTCAAATCCATGTATAAAATAGAGAAAGCAATTTAAAATGTGTGTAAATAAAACTAATCAAGTTTCAAATCCATGTATAAAATAAGGAAAGCAATTAAAAATGTATGTAAATAAAACTAATCAAGTTTCAAATCCATGTATAAAATAACGAAAGCAATTAAAAATGTATGTAAATAAAACTAATCAAGTTTCAAATCCATGTATAAAATAATGAAAGCAATTAAAAATGTATGTAAATAAAACTAATCAAGTTTCAAATCCATGTATAAAATAGAGAAAGCAATTAAAAATGTGTGTAAATAAAACTAATCAAGTTTCAAATCAATGTATAAAATAAAGAAAGCAATTAAAAATGTATGTAAATAAAACTAATCAAGTTTCAAATCCATGTATAAAATAAGGAAAGCAATTAAAAATGTATGTAAATAAAACTAATCAAGTTTCAAATCCATGTATAAAATTAAGAAAGCGATTAAAAATGTATGTAAATAAAACCAATTATTTCAAATCCATGTATAAAATAAAGAAAGCAATTAAAAATGAATGTAAATAAAACTAATCAATTTTCAAATCCATGTATAAAATAGAGAAAGCAATTAAAAATATAGGCAAATAAAACTAATCAAGTTTCAAATCAATGTATAAAATAAAGAAAGCAATTAAAAATGTATGTAAATAAAACTAATCAAGTTTCAAATCCATGTATAAAATAAGGAAAGCAATTAAAAATGTATGTAAATAAAACTAATCAAGTTTCAAATCCATGTATAAAATTAAGAAAGCGATTAAAAATGTATGTAAATAAAACCAATTATTTCAAATCCATGTATAAAATAAAGAAAGCAATTAAAAATGAATGTAAATAAAACTAATCAATTTTCAAATCCATGTATAAAATAGAGAAAGCAATTAAAAATATATGCAAATAAAAGTAATCAAGTTTCAAATCAATGTATAAAATAAAGAAAGCAATTAAAAATGTATGTAAATAAAACTAATCAAGTTTCAAATCCATGTATAAAATAGAGAAAGCAATTTAAAATGTGTGTAAATAAAACTAATCAAGTTTCAAATCCATGTATAAAATAGAGAAAGCAATTTAAAATGTGTGTAAATAAAACTAATCAAGTTTCAAATCCATGTATAAAATAAGGAAAGCGATTAAAAATGTGTGTAAATAAAACTAATCAAGTTTCAAATCCATGTATAAAATAAGGAAAGCGATTAAAAATGTATGTAAATAAAACTAATCAAGTTTCAAATCCATGTATAAAATTAAGAAAGCGATTAAAAATGTATGTAAATAAAACCAATTATTTCAAATCCATGTATAAAATAAAGAAAGCAATTAAAAATGTATGTAAATAAAACTAATCAAGTTTCAAATCCATGTATAAAATAGAGAAAGCAATTTAAAATGTGTGTAAATAAAACTAATCAAGTTTCAAATCCATGTATAAAATAAGGAAAGCGATTAAAAATGTGTGTAAATAAAACTAATCAAGTTTCAAATCCATGTATAAAATAAGGAAAGCGATTAAAAATGTATGTAAATAAAACTAATCAAGTTTCAAATCCATGTATAAAATTAAGAAAGCGATTAAAAATGTATGTAAATAAAACCAATTATTTCAAATCCATGTATAAAATAAGGAAAGCAATTAAAAATGTATGTAAATAAAACTAATCAAGTTTCAAATCCATGTATAAAATTAAGAAAGCGATTAAAAATGTATGTAAATAAAACCAATTATTTCAAATCCATGTATAAAATAAAGAAAGCAATTAAAAATGAATGTAAATAAAAATAATCAATTTTCAAATCCATGTATAAAATAAGGAAAGCAATTAAAAATGTATGTAAATAAAACTAATCAAATTTCAAATCCATGTATAAAATAAGGAAAGCAATTAAAAATGTATGTAAATAAAACTTATCAAGTTTCAAATCCATGTATAAAATAACGAAAGCAATTTATAATGCGTGTATATAAAATTAATAAAGTTTCAAATCCATGTATAAAATAGAGAAAGCAATTTAAAATGTGTGTAAATAAAACTAATCAAGTTTCAAATCCATGTATAAAATAACGAAAGCAATTAAAAATGTAAATAAAACTAATCAAGTTTCAAATCCATGTATAAAATAAGAAAAGCGATTGAAATGTATGTAAATAAAACTAATCAATTTTACAAATGCACATATAAAATAAGGAAAGCAATTAAAAATGTATGTAAATGAAACTAATCAATTATCAAATCCATGTATAAATTAAGGAAAGCAATTAAAAATGTATGTAAATAAAACAAATCAAGTTTCAAATCCATGTATAAAATAAGAAAAGCGATTGAAATGTATGTAAATGACAGTAATAAATTTTCAAATCCATGTATAAAATAAAGAAAGCAATTAAAAATGTATGTAAATAAAACTAATCAATGTTCAAATCCATGTATAAAATAAAGAAATTAGAAGATTAGACTAAAACAATTTCTTTGATCGGAATTCATAATTAGTACAGATTCAAGGAGTTTTCGTAAAGGTTTATCATGGGCGAATTTAACTGTTTCGGCCTTGTTGAAACTAAAGGATTGGTTATGATGTGAGTTCAGGGGAATTTTTAAAAATATCTTTTATGTTCTGCAAATCTTTTACTTAATTCTCGTTCTGTTTCTCCTACATTTAGTTGACGGAAACCATTGCATGGGATGTTATATATTCCGGCATTAGATGTGGGGGTTATTGAAGGGTGCTTTGTGGTTTCAATATATAAGCTATGGTTAATGATGTGGTTTGTAATAATATATATATATCTATATCTATATCTATATATATATATATATATATATATATATATATATATATATATATATATATATAAACTTGCCACATGAAAAAATACCGATCATAGTTAAGCAATCGGAGTATTACTTTACTTTTCAGTGGGGATAGATTTCTTTTTTTCTCAGCAATGATTTGATATGCTATTTTGCTCTATATTACAAGTTGGTAAAAATCTACAATTTTTGTTGAACAAAAATCTATGAACAGACTTAAATGCCTCGTAATTCTGTATTCTTTGTGGCTAAAAGATAAAGGAACTAATATATACTTCATCAAGTCTTAATATTGTACGCCGCCTAATTTCTATCCTAACTGGACTGCCATTTCCAAAGGTAGCGAGGCTTACATCATTGTTTGCCTCTTTCTGGCTGGTTTATAAACAAGTTGATGGATCCCTTTTTATCATGGGTGCAGACCTGCTAGCATTTGTTTGTATTGTTTAAATTGCTTTTGTCTAAATAAGCTGAACTATATTAAAGAGGACGCCAATCTTTAACATGGGCGATGGGCTAGATGGCTTGAGATAAAATATTTTTTTAAATTAATATTTGTTCAGGGTTTTCTTACAATAACATGTATCTTCAGGCACCTATAAAAACAACTTATAAATGTTTATGAAGTATTTTACATATATTTAGTAAGCATATATTTTTTCAGAGGGAATTCTCATGTCACAATAAATATGATATATGCGAATAATAACATTCATGAGTTCTCAAATTTATCGAAAAATTTGTGCATTAGAACTTGAATATTCCTAGACGTCACATGAATGTGCGTTTTACACACTGTGTCTTTGCATATGTCTCTCTAAGTTGTGTTTATGAGAACTTGAATATCTACATTATTCACAAGAATATGGCTTTTCCATTTTTAAAACTTTTTCTTTGAAGACTTTAATGCTGGTTATGAGGCAGCCAAACCAGCTGCCAATATTACCTTGCTTTTTATGGAAACAAACCGTGAGCACTTTTTAGTACCTTCGTTGTTCCCTTAACTACAATTATCTGGACCTCTGTTGCACTTTGTTAACCAGGAATATTAGTTAGGTAGGACTTCAGGATCTTTTTCAAAAGCACTGTGGCACCTATAATAACTTGTATGATTGATATCTCTCTAAGATTCCAGTTTCTTATATTATACATGAGACTTTGATATTAGGTCTGTTTCTCCCTTTCAGCTCTGTTCATACCTCAATCATTAGGAACACACACTTCAACCAATGTTGCAACTCTCTGACTCATTCCCTATAACTATGTAAGGTTTCACAGCAGCACTTTAAAGGTAGGTGGCTGTAGGGATAACATGGTCGTAATGTATAGGATATCAGTCATTTCAAACTGTTCTTTCAGGTGTATATTCCCAGGATTTGCTGACACATTCGATGTTTAATTTTTTACAGGTGGTCCAGTGAAGGTACTTGCATACTCCATCATGTCTCGCTGTGTGGTAGCAATACCCTAAAAGAAACTTGCAACTTGATACTAGATGACTCACAATTTCCAATTTCGTGTGGAAAAATCTACATTTGTTATCATTACTGAGACCTGCCATCTTCTTGAATGCATTGGTCATCAATTCCTGGTCTTGAGTAGCTATTATAACCTTTTCCCAATCGTGGTGACATGCTCCCTTCTAGAGCCAGTTCAAGGAAACTTTGTTGGCTATGTATTCCTGAGAAAGTTCCCCCAGCAAATACTTAGCATGCTGATGTTGGTCCTATTCTTTAAGGTTCCTCTTATGGAAGGACTCGGTATATTTCTACCAATTCTTTCTTACTATTTCTGTGGCAGGCTTGTTTGTTGATTCTCCCTCATTTGGGAGACAGCCCTGACCAAAATGATTGGGTAGCTGGGCGACTGATGTTGTTCTACTCTTGTTTCTTGATGTTCATATAGCATTCAGACGGTGTGGTTCTGGGTGCTTCTCAGATACTGACCTGTGCTCATTATTGTTGCCCTATATTTTGCAGATCTTTCTTTATTTATATTTTTATATATATATATATATATATATATATATATATATATATATATATATATTGCAGATCTTTCTCACACGACGTGCATATTCTTTGCGTATCTTCTCCCTCATCTTGGCATCTGTGTTGCTGGTTAACCATATACCTTGGCAGTATTTTCCAGTATGTCACCCCCAAAGTTTTCAGCAAGCTTTGTGACTGAGGTTTGTTGGGGTAGGCGTTGATGGTGGTCCCTCACTATTTCTATTGACATATCTGTTGAGCTTTTAATATACTGCCCCATGCTTACTATGGTGGCTCGATATGCATGGTTTATTTCAGTGAGACCGAAGCCACCCTCTTTTTGTGATAGGTATATCCTGTCCATACATTGGTTTCGATATATTATTTTATGTAAGGTTAGGAGTTTCCTGGTCTTTGTATCTAACCTATTGATATTGCATTGAGGCCAGTCAATAATACCAAACCCATATGTGATGACAGGGATTGCAAGTTGATTTATGGCAGTTATTTTGTTTTTTGGGCTTAATTCAGATTTGAGGAGCTTTCCCCAGTGTGAGTTCTCATATGTCTCACTACCGAAGATTTCTGAGAAGAGGAATATCCACACACTTCACAAGAATGTTGCTTTTCCCCAGTGTGAGTTCTCATATGTATCACTAAGTATGATTTCTTAGAACAAGAATATCCACACACTTCACAAGAATGTGGTTTTTCCCCAGTGTGACTTCTTATATGCATCACTAATTTTGATTTGTCAGAACAAGAATATCCACATAGTTCACAAGAATGTGGCTTTTCCCCAGTGTGAATTCTCATATGCCTCATTAATGCTGATTTATGAGAACAAGAATATCCACACACTTCACAAGAATGTGGTTTTTCTCCAGTGTGAGTTCTCATATGTATCACTAATTTAGATTTCCTAGAACAACAATATCCACACACTTCACAAGAATGTGGCTTTTCCCCAGTGTGAGTTCTCATATGCATCACTAACGAATATTTTTCAGTAAAAGAATATCCACACACTTCACAAGTATATGGTTTTTCCCCAGTGTGAGTTCTCATATGTATCACTAACGAATGTTTTTCAGTAAAAGAATATCCACACAGTTCACAAGAATGTGGCTTTTCCCCAGTATGAGTTCTCATATGTCTCACTAACTTTGATTTTTGAGTAAAAGAATACCCACACACGTCACAAGAATGTGGTTTTTCCTCAGTGTGAGTTCTCATATGTGTCATCAAATTTGATTTTGTAGAACAAGAATATCCACACACTTCACAAGAATGTGGCCTTTCTCCAGTGTGAGTTCTTATATGCATCACTAATTTTGATTTCTCAGAAAAAAGAATGTCCACATACTTCACAAGAATGTGGTTTTTCCCCAGTGTGAGTTCTCATATGCCTCATTAATGCTGATTTATGAGAACAAGAATATCCACACACTTCACAAGAATGTGGCTTTTCTCCAGTGTGAGTTTTCATATGTATCATTAATTTGGATTTCTTAGAAAAAGAATATCCATACACTTCACAAAAGTATGGTTTTCCCCTGTGTGAGTTCTCATATGTATCACTAACGAATATTTTTCAGTAAAATATCCACACACTTCACAAAAAGGGCACTTTTCCCCAGTGTATGTTCTCATATGTCTCACTAATTTTGATTTTGAGTAAAAGAACATCCACACAGTTCACAAGAATGTGGCTTGTCCCTCATATATATATATATATTCATATTTAAATTAGCAATCCTTGAGCAATGTTTTCACTATTAAATTGTTCCTTGAGCCAGATTTTCACTACCAAGTTAAAAGCAATTTGGCATTTTATTCTGACTTTTTAGTTTTTATCTGGATTTGTTGATGCAGCTCAGATTTTATGCTAAAGAAATTTCCATTGTGTATCACTGTTCATTTGTTTGATAAGAGATATCTTGTAGTGTAAAAGTTACAAAATTTTCTTTTGTAAATTAAAAGATTTTTCTGAAATGTTAAATTCGATATCTTATGATGTATAAAAAAATTAAACAAAAATTTCACAAATTAAAATATGTGTGATGTTCTTATCACTATTTGCTAAACAATCCAGATCAAATAACTCTTCACACATATATGTCTAATAAAGTTGTGTGCAGAGCTTTTTGTTGACAGCCATGTAAGGAAATAATTGTGTATAGAATACTGTTTAAGGAGGAAAATGATCCCTTAATATTCATTAAAAACATTCAAACAGGAACATCTGCAAATAAGAAATAAAATAAAATTTAATATTTTAATATCATTGTTTATTTTAATATTGTCAACAAAACAAGAAACATAACTTTATAAAACATTTAAAAATCACAGAAATAAACATTTAATTTACATTCATATTGTTTTAATGTAAAATAATATTCATAGTATTTTGTAATAGATAAAGGACTAATGCAAGTATATAGTAAAATAAACAATATAATTTGTAGAAACAATAAATATACAACTATCATAGTTGCTACTGATAATAATAAAAATATATTGCTACCAATAGAAATATAATAAGTATATATTACAAGAGAATTGACTTTAAATACTCAGTAAATTGAAGTTAACAAATACAAATCAATATATAATCTAGTTACTTAGCAATGGATACTAATATGGTCTTTTAAAATAGCTTTCATTTTAAGTCATATGTGTAGACATATCGCCGTTTATTTATAATGTGTTTGATATTAAACTGGATATTTTCTTAACATAAAATATATGTTAATACTGATAATAGCAAATTTTATGCAACAGAATTAGGTTGTAATTTTTTTTTACTTTTTATTTTTAGAAATCAAGAGTTTTATTTTATTCAACGAATTATTTCATGCAACGCTTTTGAATGCATTATTATCATTCTCATATTTCATTATTCAAATGATAAAAGCAGTTTTAATAATCGATTAGCGCAATTATATTTTAAATGTAACGTCTGATAATACATATTTGTATACAAAAAAGCCCTCGAAACATTGCAGAACTGATATTCTTAGTAGTTATTTTAATTTTTATTAAAATATATATTTTTTTATTTTTGAAAATCAACAAATTATTTAATGCAACTTTTTGTAGCGGATTTTTTATTAATCATATATTTTTTTAGTTTCTTTATGATTTTTTATCTTAATTATTTTTACCTTCTAATAGTATAAATTATTAAATTGTATTAATGTTGAAAGCTTAGTATGAATTTAAATATGGCCTGTAAACACATGGTCTACAAACTAAACTACTTTCTTCCGCATATTAATGTTGTATCTATAATCAGTAGATATTTTTAGTGTCTGTTAAACCTTTTATTTCGCTTTAAAATTACGTTTCCTTTACTTTTTTACTGGATTTTGGATGTTTATTCCTTTAAAACATTTCTAATCAGCTTTGAAATTACGTTTCCTTTTTGAACCAAGAAAAAGGTGAACATTTTCTGCTTTGATGAACTGATGAAAAGTCTGATGATTTGATTGGTTTATGCAATGAAACACGTGAAAGTGTAAATCATTTCATTGATTTTAATAAACCGTTGCAATTTTAGATATTTTTATTGAATTTATACATTATAAACGTATGCTGTTTTAAGGAAAATGCGTGTTAGTGTGTGTGTGTGTGTGTGTGTTTTGTGTGTGTGTGTGTGTGTGTGTGTGTGTGTGTGTGTGTGTGTGTGTGTGTGTGTGTGTGTGTGTGTGTGAAGATCCAATTATTCACCTCTATTGATTCTACATTTTGAGGCAAAAATGTAAAAAAAATGGCGTTGGAATATTTCATCTTAAAATATTTGTTCATTCATAATTAATCCGTGCGTTTAAATTATTTGGAATCAAAGACGTTTAACTTATAAACGTGTTTAATGTTTTACATTTAAATATTAGTCGGACAAAATATTAAAATGCTAAATTTAACATATAACCAACATTTAACGTAATTATATTATTTTGATTTTTAACTAAACATTTTTATAACAATACAACTACCACTTATAGATTGATATTTTCTCTGCTTGGGACAATTACATTTTTTATTCCTTCTCGTGTATTTCTCAATGTGTCAATCCCATTATTCCAAACAAACGAAGAAAAATATCTGTTCATCTCTAATTCAACTTAACATATTTTTTAAAACTTAATCACATGTGAGATCAACACAGTTAATAATAAATCTATAAACATGGTTTTATATTAAGAAAGTTCTGTTTTTCTATTTAAAAAAATATAGTTTTTAGAGATTTTATAGTGAATTGTTATAGGCAATAAAAACAGACGGAATAGAGCTCCACACGTACTGGAATATGATGATGTATTATAACGAGGTACCTGAACAGAGAATTAATGAAGAGTAAAACTAGATAAACAAGTCAAACAAGTTAATCCTTTTTTCTGTATTTTGTCGATATTTAATGTGCATTAATTGTCGATAAACAAAAGAAACTCACATAAGTCTACAGCTTTAAATAGAAAGGTACTGGAATATGATGCTGTATTATAACGAGGTACCTGAACAGAGAATTGATGAAGAAAAACATTAATCAGTAAAACGAGTTCAAAATCTTCTGTCTTCTTGCCGATAATTAATGTGCATCAGTTGTAAGCTGTTATTTGTGTAGACAGATCGGCAGGCACTGCTGTAGTGCTGAGTGTATTGAATTTGTCTTTATAATCATCTTTTTAACGACTTTAAAGGGTTGTTCCTATTATTGTCGACGGTTTTGAGAGTTTTTCCACCTAATACTTTATCTGATTTATTTATTTTGCATGTCGTTTATATTTTATGCATTTAACATGATAAACAATACTATCAATATTGCATGTAATTTATATTTTATGCATTTAACTTGATAAACAATATGGTTACAATTTTTTGTGGCAGAGAGAGGGGGACTGTATCGGTTTTAGTTTTCTTACATGTTTTGAAGGAGAATAAGAGCCAAGTGTCGTTCACTGTTCTATAATTTCACGTAAAAATTTGATAAACAAAAGATACTGAAAAATATGCTTATTGGCGTTCAAAAACAACACAAATTGCAACTGAAACACAATGAGATACTATGGATTATGGGCCATATCAGCAGAGGCATTCCCTGTGAGTTGTGATGTGATATGTCCGTTTACATCACATTTAAGTTTTGCATGTTTATATTGTGAGGAAAACAGGGAACAGGGAGAGAATTACAAATGTTTTCATGAACTTCTTTCTCTCATTGTTAAGTCACAATTGAAAGTAAAAATTTAAAGGGAGAGATAAACAAAAGCAACTCACATAAGCCTACAGCTTTGAATAGAAAGGAACTGGAGTATGATGATATATTATAACGAGGTACATTGATGCAGTGTAACATGAGATCAACAAGTCAAACGAGCACAAAATCTTTGTTTCTGTATCTTGCTGATATTTAATGTGCATTCATTGTCGGCCATGGTTTGTGTGGTCAAGGGGGCAATATCCATTTTGCATGTGGTTTATGATGTTCAGATCATATGGTATGACGTCAAAAATGTGGTAATGGTGTAAGAGTTGTATAGAAAATACATCAACAGTATCTTGGACAAGTTGTATTATGTGTAAGGAGTGTGTAACAACTCACCTGCCAAGTCGATTGGTCCTTAAAATATTTAGGCGGTATATCAATCTCTCTCTCTCTCTCTATATATATATATATATATATATATATATATATATATATATATATATATATATATATATATATATAATCAGAATTGGATTAGATAGGCTTACCTAACATTTCTGAGCTGGCACTATCCATTTTGCGTGTGGTTTATAAAGTGCAGACTTAAGAGGTATGAAGTCATTTAATTAGAACTAGAGCACAAATTGTTTACAGGAGAGACTTTATAGAATTTTATGATCTCCACAGAATATGTTCTTACAAAGTGCTGAAACATGTTGGATTTAAATTTGCGACCCTAGTTTTTAAGAGGTTGTAACAGTCGCTATTTTTTAAAAATTGTTTTTACACAATAGTTAATATATTTTTCCAGTTTAAAAAAGTTTTAAATTATTATATTTTTTGGGAGCAGTGAACATTTTACGTTTGAAATTTTATATACCTACGTTTGACTTAGTTTTTTTTTTACAAAAGAAGGCATCATTTATCAAGGCCCAGAGGCCACTTGAGGATAAGAGTTAATAAGCATACAGTGATCAATGTAACACTGTCGTCGTAATTGTTAGTAGAAATTTGGTAAATTGGATTACTTAAGGGAAACGGCTCATTAAGAACATGTTTAGGTTAGACTTGAAAATGACGATATTATAGTCAGCCGGGAAGCAAGTAAATGGAAGAGTTCCACAGGTGTGCATTCTAAGAAAGAAACTTTATTCATGGAATCTGTTATTGTTTAGGCACAGATAAAAAGTGGAGGAAATTATTGATAACTTTTTCAGCTAGACGAGTGTTTCTCATTGTAGTTTGACGAGGGGGACTATAAACTGGAGCTCAGACGAGCACTTGCCATGAAAATAATGATAAAGCAGAGACAGACTGTGAGAAAGAGTTTGCAGGGAAGAGAAAATGGCATCACCCACTAGACTATGAAGTCTACTTTTAATTCTGTTAAGGCAGGGAACATGTGTTGGAATAGATACATTGAGATCATTGCCAAGACTGCTGTGAAGAAGGTGGGCTCTCTCTACCCCGCTAGAAAGTTACTTACACTTGAAAATATCCTATACCTCTACAAAGCTAACATTCGCCCATGTATGGAGTACTGATGTGACATTTGGGTTGGTGTATCTGCTACTAGTCTATCGCTCCTGGGCAGGGTTCAAAAGAGAGTCGTCAACCTGATTGATCCTGAACTTTCATCTAAGCTTCAGCTGCTGAAGTCTCATCGACAAAATATTGTATCCCTCCGCTTGTTTTACAAGTATTTTAATGGTGGATGATCTGACGAACTACAAGCTATTGTACCCCCTTAATGAAAATCCTCCCGACAAACCTGACAAGCAGCAAAGTCCCACCCCTACACAGAGATCCCTAGATGTATGAAAGCCTTCTATTCTAATTGTTTCTTCCCCAGAACTGATAGACTTAAAAATTCTCTTCTGGCTTCCTGCTTCCCCAACTGTACTGACATGCAGAAGTTCAAGTGTAACTTGAACCGACATCTTGCTGCCCAACTCCCCACGTTGTACCCCTGCAGCTTATGTCCCTGATAGTAGCCCCCTACATCAAAGTGGCAATGTGTCTTGTTTGGGGTGAAAATGTAATAAACAATTTTTTTAAATGGTAAACGCGTAGTTTTCCAGTCAAAATGGCTGCCGATTGTGAAGTCCACTTCCACGTTTTTTTATTTTAAATTAAATAAACATGAATATACATAAACGATCACATACATATATGTATATATATGTATATATATATATGTATGTATATGTATGTGCATTGTTGTGTGCACATAGGTATATTTATATGTATAAAAAAAAGGAGAGCGGCCACCTAAAACCACTGACTTAGTTCTAAAACAGATCCTTTGTTTGATAAAATGCATGCCCATTGGCTGGTAGGAAGGGGCGCGGTGGATACTAGAAAGCTGATTGGCCGACTAGAAATCCTCAACATATATAAAAACAAGAAGCAACGACAGAATTCGCGCATAAGCCTGACGAATCCTATAGTTGGCTGAAACGCAGAATATTCAGTGTAGCTTAATCGCCATATATATTTTATAAATTACTAACTAGCTCTACCTACGTATTGAGCACTTTTGAAGTAAATACTTAAAGTTAACGCATAAATCCATACTTTCGTATATTAAATTTATGCGAATAAATGAAGTAGTTATATATATATATATATTTTAATTCAATTTTCACCCCAAACAAGGCACAGTGCCACTTTGAAGCAGGGGGCTACTATTAGGGAATTAATTAGCGGGGTCATTATGAAGGGAGAAGAGTAGAAAGATGTTTGTTAACATTACACTTGAAATATATATATATATATATATATATATATATATATATATATATATATAGCAAAATCAGGTTTACACACCGGTTTTCGTCAGATCAATGAGGTTAAGCAACGTCGAGACTGGCTATTATCAGATGGGTGGCCATTTGGTAATTCTAAGTGATGTAATCTCCGCTTATCTCGGCATTGTTTACAGTCGTCTTAAACCCCCACTTGCAACTGGTATTCAGCAATGACGACTCAGAATAAGTGTGGTTGGAGATTGTACAAATCTTACGAAAAAAAATTCATCCGCAGACAAACATTACAGTGGGTATTCATAGTCTGTAAAGACTGAAGGAAGCTATTTGTTTGTTACGTATATATATATATATATATATATATATATATATATGTGTGTGTGTGTGTGTGTGTGTGTGTGTACGTCGGATGTGTATATATACTATATAATATATACATATATATTTATATATGTGTGTGTGTGTGTGTTTGTATATCAGATGTATATATATATATATATATATATATATATATATATATATATATATATATATATATATTGTAAAGAAGTGAACCATAGCGAAATTCCGTCGACTAAAATAAGATGGAACGAGGTGAAGAAAGGTGACGAAAATCTCTGGGGGTGTCGCCAAAACTCGTCTTTTTGGGAAACGATTGGGGTAAAAAAATGAAAAAATAATGTCATGCAACAACACAAAGAGAAATAAAAGGTAATTAATTGAGACCCTGTAAACTGTTAGAATTATAAATGTTTATTTAAAGAAAAAGGGTGGCTGGTTGCTTTGAATTCCCAAAAGCTTGTAAAATAAAATTTACTAAGTAACAAATAGAGAGAGAAAAAAAAGGGAGAAAAAATCAAAGACAAAAAGGCATTCAATATAAAAAGGAAAACAGGCAACTGGGCAAAAATTCACTTTAAAATGGTCTCTCAAAAGGGAGACTTTTCAAAATATATAAAATGTTCTTAATATCAAAGGCTTACTTGAAGTCTGAATGAAAAGAGAATAAACATTTCAAAACAGGGAGTCCTTTAAGACGTGTTTTTTCACAAATAAAACCAACCTTCAAAGGTTTTTTTTAAATGTCTCTCTCGCCCGAAATAGGGTTCCAAACAAATGGTCCACTCTCCTTTTCATGAAGGGTTGTCAGTGTCTCTCTCTCTCCTTATTCCTCCTTTCTTTGGAGTAAGCAGTTTTACTCAAAAATTCCGACACTGTTCGTATAGATGGGCTCTCTACCCAACGTTTAAATAAAATGAAATTTATCGACGGCACGTCGAATGTTCTTCTTTGAAAGGGAAGTGCCTACAAACACTTCAATACATTCCTTTTAAAAAGACACTCCTCTGTCAGAAAAGGATAAAAATATACAAAATACGTTGCCGAAAAACGGTCAGCAACGGAGTCTAAAGGATGCTTTTTCCAAGATGGCCAACCTGCAAACTGATTTTTTTTTTAAAAGGGCACATAAAACGGGGCACGGTAGCGTTGCGAGGAGTTCCACAAGGATCCTGATTGGCCAATAGCCAAGGGCAAAAAGGAGGAAGAACGGACAGGTCGTTCCAAATTGGGAGAGAGATAGAGAAAGAGAGAGAGAGGTAAAAAGGGAGATGGGGCGAGAGAGAAGCGCACACACTCACAGGTCAGTTAAAGGCCGACTACTAGATACGTGTACCAGGCAAAAGGGTGAAGGGAGTTACAAGCCAGCGAGTCAGTCGCTCAAGGCAGCCCATCTTCCACCCCACTTGCACTGTGTGATGGCGACAAGAATCTTTAAAGTAAAATTTCGGAAAAGGGAGGGGGGAATGGGGGAAGTTACATGTAACGAATGTACAATTCAGTAAAATAAATAAGTCGATTAAAAACAAGATCGTTACAATACACCCGAAGCGCTTTTCGTTCAGACTAACTTTTCAAGGGTCTGAAAATTATTATTTTTCAGAATTTTTGGTAGTGGAATGGAGTAAGAGTGGAGAGGGGGTTAAAAAAAACTGCGACTATCCAAATAATTCTAATTGAAGCCGTAAATGTAAACAGTAGTTTGACTAATTGAATTGAATTATATATATATAAGAGCAAATAGTTAATAAAACATGTTAAAAAACACTTTGAAAAAGAGTTAAAAACATATTTAAAAAGGAAACACTTAATAAGTGGATAGTCCTTAAAAAATTATACGGTGATCACCATTTAATTTTTATTTTCCTCTTCTTCCCCGATCTTTCTTATAATGTCTCGGCAGTCGTGTGAAAAACATATCTTATTTTTCTTTTATTAATATCATTGAAATTTTTCCCTTTTCTTTTCTTTGTACGTATTTGTGAATTATTCCATGGATTTCGGCCTTTTGGATTTTTTTGGACCATCTTCTAATTACGTGATTTCCTTGGATTTTACTTGTGCAAATGGAAATTCAATTTACTTTCTTGGAGTTATATTTTTGGATTTTACCGTCATTGGATTATTTATCTTTCACCAGACTATCTATCCACGTGTAATCACCGTTTTCTTCACCATATTCCCTCTGCTTCACGTTTTGTTATCAAGTAAGATCTTTGACTTACTTGTAGTTTCATCAAATACTTTTGTATGCAAAATCCGATCCCGCATTTTGCTAATTTCTACCCTCTGATAAGACCGAAAATATTTCTTCGAAACTCCACGGATTAAGGACTATCCACTTATCAAGTGTGTTCTTTTCAGATTAAATATGTTTTAACTCTTTTTCAAATTGTTTTTAACAAGTTTTATTAACTGTTTGCTCTTATTATAAGCTCTATCTCCTAGTTGGTTTTATCGAGCTTTTACATCTGGTTGAGATTACTATATAAATATTAATTCTTTAATATTTATAATATACTTTAGTTTTACCGTCTTGGATCATTTTGGTAAATTGAATTGTAATTTTTATTATATATATATATATATATATATATATATATATATATATATATATATATATATATATATTCGTTCAGGAGTAGATAACTCTAATGTGGCCATATCTCTTTAATTTTAAACATTACACTCTCTTGCCCTCGTCTAGGCTTATAGCAAACATCTAAATGAGTATTTTAAGCAGAGTTCCTGATTTCAAAAAGCGAAAAATTAAAAGGTAAATATCTCTATATATTTTTAAAGCAAACTTATAATGTAAATTCAAAACTATATATTTTACTCTATTTATTTTATATCTCTAACCCATATTAATTTTCTTATAAATTAAAAATCCAGACCTTTTATTTCAATTTTTTCAGATTCATCTGCCTTACTTTTAATGCTAGGTTTATTTATGGTGTCTTTTAAATTCAATGAAAAACCCTTAAAAATTTGCTGACGAGGAGACCTTGCTTATTAAAAACTATATGTAATTATTGTACGTAACTTGATGTATACCACAAGAAAAAGCATTGTTTTCCGAAACGATCGTACAGATAATTGATTTTGTTGTTGTTCCTTCTTATGAAATGAATTTTTAATTTGATTATAATTTGATTTTTAAATTTTAAATTATGAATCACATTACTTAATATTGAATTAGCTCTAGGACATTTAACTATCGAGCTTATTATATATCTAAATTACAAAGAGCACCTTCTCTCTCCTGTATTTTAATTAAACTAGTAATTTGACTGTTACTTTAAAATACACTCAGCTCTTTAGACTATTGTTCTAATCTCCTTTAAATATATATATATACATATATA